>NC_091080.1:21255378-21558409 GCF_032405125.1 Capricornis sumatraensis
TATAATAGCAAGTCATTAGGAAATGCAAGATCAGGAATGAAGCACTATGGAAACAATTAAGGCAGAGAATTCTTTTCTTTCTTCCAAATTCGAGCCTCAGTAAATGGTTTCTGAACAATGACACAATCTTCTATTTAAACAAAACTTTTCCACTCTTATTACTGACACAAGAATTGCTCAACAATTCCTGAAGCTCTAAAGTTTGTGAGTGATATGCTTTATCAAGAATTTATGGCTCTAAACCCAGAGCATAAGGAAGTGAAAGAGCTACACAAAGTTATACTGATCAAAGGAGCCAAAATATACATTTAGTATTCTCTCCACAACCTCCTCACATTAAAAAAACGTGAACATCAGTCAACTTTCAAAATATCTGAGGGTGCTTGGTGTAAACGTCCAAATATTTAAATTAATAGAGACGATCTAAAACATATTTAGCTGTGGAAGTTTATTTACAATGTGAAAATAATTTATCCTTAATCATGCAGATCACACTAACAGATTATTCCAAAACTCAATGTACAGCTAAAACTATCAAAACAAGAGTTTGAGAAGGCACGTAGAATTCAAGTTTCTGCTGGTCGTCACGGCACTGCCCAGAAACCCATCCACAAGAGCCACTTCTTCCTGCTTCATTTGTTCCCAGAGGTCCAATAGGCTAAACATTATATAGCTCACCCCATTTTCTCATTTCAGCTTGCATTTAAGATAATGCTTTTGTTTCATTTACAACTCACATGCTGCTGACACAGCTGCCCCTTCTTTGTAATAAACACAGGGCTTCTATATTTAAAAATACAGTGAAACTTTGTTATAACATCCCCTCCCCAGGCTCCAGCCAATTTTCTCTCTTCCGAGCCCCACCACCAGGCCAGGATTTGCTAGCCGCGGCGCTCAAAACGTTATAGACCCTTTGGAGAAGTCACATTTCTTCTTGAAAGACATCTCATCCCAGTGGTTATTTTTCTTCTGCAGAACGCGCGCGCGCGCGTGTGTGTGTTGGGCGCGGAGCACCGGACGGATGCCCTCGCCCTTCCCGAGCCAAAGCACTCAGGTCTGCGGCTCCCGAGTCTGGGGTGCTTTCTGTGAACGGCGGCCGGCGCCCCACATGTCAAGCCGGGGTGCCCCCGGCGCGGGGCTCGGGCGCCCCGGGGGGACCCGCGCCGGGCGGGCGGCAGCGGCGCGGTCGGGAGAGCGCGCCCGGGGCGTCGGGGGTCCCCGGCCCGAAGCCCGCCCGGGGGCTGCTTTGTGTCGGGAGTCCGGGGGGCGGGCGGGGTGTTTCTAGTGAAGACCCCGGGCGCGATGACTCGGGGCTCCGAGCCGGGCGCGGGCGAACACGCCCCGCGTCGCTCGGGACCGTCCGAGGCGAGGGTGTGTGCCTGCCGGGGGCGCTGGGGGCCGATAAGGCGAGGCCGGGGTTAATCATCGCCTCCCGAGCTTTGGGGAGGGGACGGCCCGGGCCCGCAGCGGCGGGAGGCCGGCCCCGGGAGAAGCGAAACCCCGCGCCCCGCGCCTCTGCCCCGCCGGCCTCCCGCGCGAGCAGCGGCAGCCTGAGCGCACCCGCTCTTCCCGCCCGCCCGGCTCCGCACTCGAGGCAGCCCAGGTCTCACCACAGGGCTCTAAGGCGCGTTCTCCACCAAAATCACCTGGATGGGGCGGTGGGGGGGGGTGGGGGTCAAGAAAATAAAAAAGAGCCAGAGCCACTGGAAATTAAACAAGTCGGTTTCGCCTGTCAGTTTCTGAAAAGTGTTACCACGTTCCCATACCGGGAGTCGAACCCGGGCCGCCTGGGTGAAAACCAGGAATCCTAACCGCTAGACCATATGGGAAGTGCTGTGAGGAGCTCCGCGGTGACTCACCTGACAAGAGCGAACGCCGCCGCCGCCGCCGCCCCAGCTCCACCACCCGCTGCCGCCGCCGCCGCCGCCGCCGCCTGCTCCCCTTCTCCCCACGCGCTCGCGAGCCCGGGAGCGCGCCTGGCAGGAGCGCGCGAGCGTCCCAGCGGTGGGGCGGGGTCGCTCCGCCGCCTGTGGAAAAGTTCGGAGGCCAAGCCCAGCGACTCTCGGCCCCGAAACCAGCTGTTTCACCTTTCTTTCTTTTTTTTTTTTTAAACTCCGCCAACGGCCCCCTCCCCAGCCTACGGGTCCGGGCTGCTCCGCCGGTCAAAGTGCGTGCGGACCAGTTGGCAAAGTTGAGGGCGGCGACGTCTCTGGGAACAGCTGTTTGCGTTCGGGGCGGAGGCGGCGCGCGAGCTCCTCGGGCCCCGAGCCAGCGAGCCTAGAAGGAGGTGGAGGTTCTGGATCTCGGGAGGGGAAGAGAGAGAGAGAAGGCGAGCTGACGCGGGGACGCGAGACGCGAGCGTGCCCCCAAGTCCGGTCGCGCTCTCGCCCCTCGTCGGCGACCTCAGCCCTCTTATAAAACGACCCCACCTCTCGGGGAGCCGGAGGCCCGCCCCTCGAGGAGGAGCGCAGGGGAGAAGAGCGCGAACGCGGATTGGGTCGCCGGGGCACCCGTAGTTGGGAGCGGCGGAACGCGGGCCCCGGGGACGGCGGGAGGCGTCCGCGCTCCGAGGCTGCGGTGGGCCTCGTGGTGAGCTGGGGCCTGGTTCTCCCCGCGCGGAGAACGCGAGCCTCGGCCGGGGCCGGGGGCGGCCCGCGGAGCGCCTGGCCCAGTCATGTGAGTCGGGTTTCTCAGGCTCTCAAACAACGAGGTCTTGTTTCTCCGGGCGGCCCTTCTCCCGCAGGGTCTCTCCCTCCGCCACCGCCCCTCTCCCCCCGCGCGCCCTCGGCCAGGGGCGTGACGGAAGCGCCCTTAACTCGCTCGGGGCCGGCTGCGGACCGGCGGGGCCGGTTCTCCCGTCCCGGGGTGGGGGCGCGCGGGCTCTGGCAGGCAGCCTGGCGGCCCCTGCAGGTAGGACGGCCGCCGTGGAGCGACAGAGGGCTGCCGCCGCCTCCACCGTCGGGGGCCGCGAGCATCCTCGTTCTGGCGGCGCTTGAACCGTGGGGTGTTGTGAAACCGGAGGGTTGGACTGCGGCCACCGCTGCCGCCTCCGCCTGCTAGGAGCGGCCAGCCCTGGTTAGCTTATGACTTTAATTTTTGGTCTTGCCAGCTGAGAGATCCATTGGCTTTTCCAACTCTCTTGCCTTGAGGCTCAAGAACAAACTATTAACTGATAGTCTCGGAGGAGCCACAGTCTCCCACCAGAAGCGTCTTATGTTTAGTTCTTTGAGTGGAAATAACTTGATTTAACGTGAACTTTGTGAGTTTCTTCAAGTCTCCATTACGGTAACCTCACCTCCAAAAATGCCAGAAAGGAATGGATGATCTTCTCCAACATATTCCTTATTTCTTAACACTGATGACAGTAACAAATGATACATTTTTAAAAGCTATTTTGTTGAAGGGAGTTTTAAATACGGTGCAGACTTTTTTACTCTAGTGGCAACAATTTCAGTTGACTGCTTTCAGTCGGCTAAATAATAAAGCAGGATGCTGTGTGTAACAAGATTGTGAAGCTTGCATGTCGGATTGTAAGTTGAAGATGTAAATCACGCAAAAATTACCTTTTTAGGTTCTAAATAAACTTGTTTTTTCTTTTCCAGGGCAGACTACTGGAAGTCACAACCAAAGAAATTCTGTGATTACTGCAAGTGTTGGATCGCGGACAATAGGCCTGTATGATGATTCCTCTGTTAGAGAGTCTCCTGATAACTGTGTTCATGCGAGATGTTCTTTGTTGACCTCAACTGAGAGCTTACAAAGTACTTTCATATGCGTTGCTCTTGATTTTTCAAAACATCGAACAATTTCTGTTGTGTTTTCATTCCTTGTAGGAAAGTTGTGAGCCTTCTTCTTTATCATCAGCCCAAATTTGATTATCTACTAAGCCAAATTATTTCTCTCTGGCCCTTCAGTCACATTCAGGAACTGGACATTGAGTGGGTAATCACATTCATGTTTATGAAACACCTAGGTTATGACGGTGCTGTTTGTAATATTGTTGTATACAAAGAAAAGTAAAAGCAGAAAGTCCTTAACGTGTAAAAAGAAATGTTATTGTAGTTTTTCTTGTATATTTCTGCTCTATAGGTAATTAAATATTTAATGTAGAGCATTATATTTCTAAATGCTTAAATTTGAAAGACATCATTATCTTTGTCATGGAATATGAAAACAACAAACTTTAAGCACATTATTAGTATATCTTTTAGTCCAGATTCACCTTTTAAGACATAAAAGGAAAGACACCATTGATTTTTTTTCACCCCATCTCATGCATGTCTTTGCACTGTGTATGTAGTAGATAAATGATAGGGGTTTTTTTAGATGTATATTTGTATCCGTATTACTTGGTAGAGGTGGATGGGTAAAATAATAGTAACACCATCTGTACAAATGTTATGTTTCTTTGGTAGACGTTTATTTATTATTATCTGAAAAGAGTTTGAGTATATTTTTCAGTTTTGTCTTTTTTTATTTCTTCTTGAATAGTTGGTAAAGTTCTTGACTATCTTGTTTGATTTTGCCCATCCTTAACAACAAAAAAAAAAGTCACAAGTTTTAAAAGCTACACAAATCACCGATAGCCTCTCTTCCTTGGAAGTATGCAAGCAATTCAGTTAAGTTTTTGAGTTATCTAGAGAAAATAATTCTTTCTAGGATTGTCTTTCTTCATTTCCTTGAATGGCTAATACACATTGATTTAACCTTTAACTAGAAACAATTTATTTTTGATTGGGCCTTTAATATTCTCTATAGTAAAATCAACTTTAGGAAACCAAGATATGAAAAATAGAGGATGAATATTTGCTTTACGAAGTCACACTTTAAAGAGGAATTCACAGCAGTACTTTAGAGTAACTCAGCAAGTACATTAGGTAAGAATTGATTGACAGAACTTTGCAAAGTTAACCAGAAATTTCTTATTTCATACAACACATTTGTAATTTAGAGAGTATTCTTGCTGTTAAATAGGTAATAATATTCATTCCTCAGCTCAGTCCCCATCCATCGAGTTACCATCATTCCTCATAGGTTACCCCTGTTTTCATATTCTTGTCTGTGCTTCCATATTTGTATCTAAATGTTTCTGTAGATTCCAGCGTGCATAGAAGGTAGCATGCTGTTTACACTGTCGTGCACCACAGTCGCTTTATTTTTTTTAATTGGATAACGTATCTTGATGCTCTTTTATCATCAGTGTATAAGGAGCGCCTTTGTTCTCTATTACAGCATCCTAATTTTAGCTTGCCCTGCATAGGAGTTTTACATTTTATACCATTACCACATTGTATAATAGTATTTGTTTACAATTTAGAAGGCATTTTTTAATGCCTGCTTTTCTCTCAATTTAGAGAAGTTGAGAATCATTGTTTATTCTTTTTTTTTTTTAGCATAATGTGGCAAATAGGGCAGTACAAATTCTAGACTCATCGGTTGTGACATTTTATGTTGACGGGTGTTTTTCTTTGTTTTTTTAAATTTAGTTTATTTATTTCTTTTTGGCTTTGCTGGGTCTTTGTTGCTACACTCCAACTTTCTCTGGTCGTCACGCGTGGACTTCTCATTGCAGTGTCTTCTCTTGTTACGGAGCACAGGCTCAGTAGTTGTGGTGCACTGACTTAGTTGCTCCTCAGCGTGTGGGATCTTCCCAAACCCGAATCTCCTGCATTGGCAGGCAGGCTTTTCACCACTGAGCCACCAAGGAAGCCCCAAGAGGTGTTTCTTGAAGTGTGAAGTTTTTTTTTTTTTCCACTCCTCTTTTGGCTTCGTGTCTTGCTCTAGCCCTCATTATAGTCATATTCAGTAGATTAGTCATCGAGGGTACCTTGTATACTTTTCTATTAATATGGTCGTCATAGTTTATTTTAAGCACCAAAGGAAACCTTGTCAGAGGGCATAATAATAAATAATGTGGTTTAGTTCCTTAGCATCATTTGATTAAAAGGGCCAGTTTGCATGAACATTAATTTTATCTTTTCCGCCAGTTGTACTTCAATTTTGTTATGTCCCATTTCCCTATTTACTGTTACGTTGCTATGAACATTATGATGTGTAGTTTTCCTTTGTATTCTGTCTTTTTTTTTAACCTTCAAGAGCATTGAATTTCATGAAAGAGGAAAGAATCATAAAGAAAATGTGGCGAAGAGGATCAGTGAGGTAATTTAGTTTGTTTCTTTCTTTGCCAGTTTTTCTCTGTAAATATCAGCCCTTTATCTAGCGTTCACTTTTATATGTGTCTTACACAGATTAAACAGAAAAGCCTGGATAAGGCAAAGGAAGAAGAAAAGGCATCAAAGGAGTTTGCTGCAATGGAGGCAGCTGCCCTGAAAGCATACCAGGAGGATTTGAAAAGGCTTGGCTTAGAGTCAGGTAAAAAAGCAGCCAGCATGTTTTAAAAGTAACATCACAGGTCGTGCTAAGTGAGCTCTTACTGTTTCCATAGAGAAGTTATACACTCGGTATACTCTTAGTGCTTTGCCTGTGTATCACATCCCTATTTAGACTGTGGGACTTCTGCTCATGCACTTTTCATTTTGCTTTTGAAGCTTCGTCTTTCAATACCTCCGTTCACGACAGCTGTATTACGCTAGGGGTTACCTAGCCCTTGCTCTTAGGCCAGTAGTTCATTTCAGAGACACTTGAGTTTTCATGGATCCTAATTTTTTGGCTAAATGGATCTATTCATTTAAAAAATAGGCCTTGCCTTATAACCCCAGTTCACTTTATCCATACCATCAAAACTATGAATCATGTTTATTTATGTAGTTGAACTATAGTGAATTAAACTTTTGTGGACAGATAATTGACTTTACTACTAGAAAGTCGTTTTTGTTTTTTGTTTTTACTTTTTAATTTTTTTATTGACTGTTAGACACATTATGTAAATTTAAGGTTCACAGTATGGTAGCGTGATAGATCGGAGAAGGCAATGGCACCCCACTCCAGTACTCTTGGCTGGAAAATCCATGGATGGAGGAGCCTGGTGGGCTGCAGTCCATGGGGTCGCAGAGAGTCAGACAGGACTGAGCGACTTCACTTTCACTTTTCTCTTTCATGCATCGGAGAAGGCAGTGGCACCCCACTCCAGTGATCTTGCCTGGAGAATCCCAGGGACGGTGGAGCCTGGTGGGCTGCCGTCTGTGGGGTCGCACAGAGTTGGACATGACTGAAGCGACTTAGCAGCAGCAGCAGCATGACAGATTTATTGTAATGTGATTGCATTATAGCAGTATTTATCATATTACGTATCTATGATATTATTGTCTATATTCAAACTGTGCAGTAGATTTCTGGGTTATTTACTACTTACTGCAAATCTGTACTCTGAAACAGCGTCAGTCTTATCCCTCTACCCCCCATCCCCTGGTAACTACCCCTGTTTGCTCTGTTTTGTACAAGTTTGACTTTTCTAGGTCCCACATATAAGTGATAACGGTATTTGTCTTTCTGTATCTGGCTTATTTCACTTAGCATAATGTGTTCAGGGTTCGTCCATGTTGTTGCAAATGGCAGAGTCCTTTCTGGTGGCTGAATTGTATATGTGTGTATGTGTATATATATGTGTGTATTAAAATGCCATAGTTTATGTAATTAGTCTCTTCCTGATTAACATTTAGGATTCTTAAAGTTTTTTGCAGTTAGAAAGACTATTTCAGTGAGCGCCCTTATGCAGGCATGTTGTCACAATTTATATCTGTAGGCTTAATTTCAAGAAGTGAGATTGCAGATTTGCAGTGCAAATGTTTTATAAATTGATTGATGTCGTCACAAATGTTGGGCTGATTTACACTTTTTCTAGAAATAAAATTATTTTATTAACTGATGTTGGAAATAACTATTCCTTTGGAAAAAAGCAAAGCCGTAAAAACTACCTATTTTTTACACCCATGTAAATACCTGATGGATAAGACTGACTAACAGTGGATTTGGTTTCATTGTTGATCTAATGCAAAAACAATTGTATGTATTTGCATTTCCTTGATTATTAGTGAAGATAATGTTAATTCTCTGAGTTACCTTTGACTTTTTGCTCATTTTTGAGTTAGAAAGTTAGATTTGTAAGGGATCTTTGTTAGGAACATTAACTCTCTGTCGTATTTGTCATAAAGATTTATCATTTTGTCTGTCTTATATATATATTTTGGGATGTTCTCCTGGATAGTCTTATATTCTTGCATGTTTCATTTTCCAAATAGGCTTTGTAGTAATGTATCAGGTTCCTAAAGGAACCTTGTCAAGCTTTTGATTGAAATAAAATTATTAAACCAGAAAGGAAAACTTGACATCGGCTACTTCACCCTTCCTTCATCTTTCTCTAGAGATCTCAGAGCCAAGCGTGTCACCAGTAACCAGCACCGTCCCACCCACCTCTGCATCAAATCAGCAGAAAGAAAAGAAGAAAAAGAAAAAAGACCCTTCAAAGGGCAGATGGGTAGAAGGCATAACCTCGGAGGGTCACCATTACTATTATGATCTTATCACAGGAGGTACGTCATTTAGGCGTAACGACAGTAGAAAGTGATAACTGACAGTTTATTTTGTGTTACAACTTCAGTCATTATCAGAGCACTTCAACAGTGAGAGACTAAACTTTGCATTTTTGCCACAATGGTTAAAAAAAACAACTATGTGCCCTTTAAAAATGTACCCTTTTCATGGTGATTCAAGGTCATCACTAAAGACTTAATAGTGGGTTCCTTATACACTATAAATATAAATAAATAATGTAGCTTTATATTTTCTCACTAAAACTTTGTAAATATTTTAACTTTTAGGGGTATATGAATCACATGGAGAAAGTAGAGAACAAGAAATAGAAAGGGTGGGTACATATATTCAAGGAATGGGTAGAAGAAAAGTTAAGAATGGTTGGGAAGGTAGGAAATGAGACTAGAGAGTTAATGAGGAAAAAAACCTTGGGCTACCAATATTGTGGGAATTATTAAGATCTCTAGTCACAGTCAATTTTTGACTACGCAGAAACAGTAATAATCTCTTGAGAGTTTGCACTGAGCTGTCAGTGAAGTGCATGTTGTAGTTCAGCAGTGAACCATAAATAATTATACGCTAAATATTGTCTTTGGAGAAGGAAATGGCAATCCACTCCGGTATTCTTGCCTGGAGAAACCCATGGACGGAGAAGCCTAGTAGGTTACAGTCCCCGGGGTCGCAAAGAGTCGGACAGGACTGAGCGACTTCACCTAAATATTGTCTTAAATTTACATAGTAATTACTTATTAATTACATTTTCCCCTTTCTGCAGCCTATTCCTTGCTGCCTTTGTTCACCATCCTACTTCATATACTGTTTCTCTTAGCAATGCTTGTTTTTAATTCCTGCGTATTTCATTTCTGTCTTGAGTCATTCATTCCATCTTTCACTCTCCCCTGCCCCAAGATATCAGAAGGCCTTCTCATGCCTTCAAAATTTATCAAACCTGAATTCTAAGAAGTCTTTAAGAGGAGCCCTACCTGGCTCTAATACTTCTTGTGGAAGCACCAGTAACTTCTTATCCTTCATTCTGTCCTCCCTTCTTGGTTACATAGCATTCACATGTATGCTACACAATACTACTCGGGTGTATGTTGTTTCTTTTATTTTTGAATTATGTTTTAAACTACAGACACATATTATTCATGTTGAATATATTATAAATATTTGCCAAATTATTTTGGAAAGATTTCACAAATACAGTATATTTTGCTTTAAGCATCTCAGTGGGAGAAACCTGAAGGATTTCAAGGAAACTTAAAAAAGGTAACTGAAGCACATTAATAGTATTTTCTTTATTCTTTAAAGTGATTATCCTTTGGGATTTTTGTTGGGTTTAGTTAATCAGATTTACTTACAGATAAGCCTCCCAATCCCCCCAGGCACTTTGCTCCTTTCTTTCTATAATCCTTTTGTTAAAAGGGTGGATGGAAGTGGAAAAGTGTTGTCTACCCTGAGTCTATGCAGGGTGAATGTTCTTAGTTGATTTGCAGTCAGTTGCCATTTACATATCCCAGTCAGTCTGCAAAGAACTGTCCAGGTGTTCAGAAGTGAGATATTCCATTCATGAAAGGTGGCTCATGACTAACACAAACCAGCTTCCTGGCCATGATCAGTACCAGTTCCCAGGTTTCCATAGGAAAGGAAAGGTTGGCTGACTGTCTTAGTTATCTAATATATAACCACATCTTCAATTTATGTTGGGTTTTTTCCCTCCCATTAGGCAACAGGGAAGACTGTGTGGATAGAAGGGCTAAGTGAAGATGGCTATACCTATTATTATAATACAGAAACGGGGGGTAAGTAGTACTTTGGATGATCTTTTAAACTGTCTAAAATTGTGCCTAATACTGCTCATTAGCCTGCTGGTGAATTGTCTGAACTTGAGAATTTTAGTATGCTGCTGCTGCTGCTGCTGCTGCTAAGTCGCTTCAGTGGTGTCCAACTCCGTGCGACCCTATGGATAGCAGCCCACCAGGCTCCTCTGCCCACAGGGTTCTCTAGGCAGGAACATTGGAGTGGGTTGCCATTTCCTTCTCCAATGTATTATTTTTTATAATTTAAAAGCATTAATACAGTGGAAAAGCAAAGAGGTTTCTATAATATACTGAGCTGTACATTGTTATTCTCAAGTAACACTGCATTCACAAATTTTACTTCGAAACTCATTTTTACTTTTTCCACTATGATTGGTTTTATCATGATTATTTTAGAAATACAGTCATTACTTTGGAAGATCACCTCATTCAACTTGCCCTCTCCTTTTTCAAAAAACAAAACTGAAGCTACTTTAGCAGCAGTGAAGTCTGTCTAATTTTCACTTTTACTTTAATGATTTTCAGTTACATAAATATTTAGAAAATGTGTAATTATTACCTAATTATTATCTAAGTTTTTCAAATTAAGATTTTATCTAATTTAATTTCATAAAACTAGTCTTTGTAGTAATTATAGTTGATTTCTTCTGCAGTTAAATTTACCAAAATAGCTATAGTATTGGTATAACCCTGAGATGGTTTTTGTTGTTGTTTTTTGATTCCTGCTACCCAAAGATTGCTACATAGCATTAAGTCTTTTAGGAGGAAAAGGCCCTTTTCATCTCCCAAGTAGATACCCAGTCTGTCCAGTGATGACAGTGGTTCTATCTCAGTAAACCTGATACACTAAATCTGTATAGACATAAAATAACTATAACTCAGGGGTTAGATCTGAGTGAGCTCAGCGCACACCTTCTTCCCTTACCAGCTCTGTGATTGTGGGCAAGTCACTGAACCTACAGTTGCTTTTAAGTAGAGTCGATGGTATACTCTGTGAGGTCATGATAGTCATGTGTCTGTAAGGTTCCCCAAACAGTGCCTAGTACATATTAGATGCTTAACAAATTTTTCATGAAAGCTCTTTTGTTACTTGTGTGAAATAGAGGCAAGGAAAAGTAATGTTTTTCATTAGTGTTAGAAAGTTCCCTGCAGTTAATAAGGGACTGGACCAATGTGGTTATTAATACAGCCCCTTTTACTCTGAAAACTTTCCCAGTTGAACAATAAATTTTAGCATCACTTTTATTAAACTGAAAATAGAGAATAACTGCAAGATAATTAGAGCTGCTGTCATTTTACTAAAAGCCCAAGAAACCACTGGGTGGCAGTATAGTTCAACTGAGGGTTTTTTCTTTTCTTACGATAAAATGACAAATTTTATTTATTCAGATCCTTGCCATATTATTTCACTTTGTAAAGATCCCAGGGAAAATTTCTGATAAATAAATTTCAGAAAATCTCCTGTGTGTCCATTACCACGTTTCCTGAAATTGATGGTGGTTAAATTTTGAGTCCTCAGAATGTATTACCCAGTTTTTGGGTCTCTTTCCATTGGGGCTGTAGTTGATACATCTAGTGAACCCAGATTGCTTGAATTTAATTTCTGAAAGCTAATAGCAAGATCTTTGAGAATGCTTATTATCTTCTTGATCAAGCGATAGTGTGAAACAGATGCAGTGTTGTCACTTAATAATATCTTGTAAGTGATAGGAAACATTATATTGGAAATTACTTTTAAATAGAGTTGGTAACTAAATAAGATGACTGTTAAAATGTTTTGAATAGAATCCAGATGGGAAAAACCTGATGATTTCATTCGACACTCCGGTGATCTGCCTTCTAGTAAAGTCAATGAAAAGTCACTTGGCACCCTAGAAGAGTCCAAATCATCAGATTCACATGGTGAGTCTGATGGCGAACAAGAAGCAGAAAAGGAGAAAAAAAAAGAAGAGATCCCAACAGAAACACAGAAGCTAATAATAAAGTTTAAGGTAAGTTCTCGGTTCTTTACAACAGTTTGTTAGTTTATAAAAAGATTTATAGACTCTTCAGCTTTCTGGTAGAAGGTGGAAATAAAACCAAGATATGCATGACTTTTGGCACCTGGATAAATGATAGCGGCAAGATAGTAAATTGATTTTTAGACCTCCTTAGTTTGAGACGCCTCTGTAACATCCAGAGAGCTGTCTGAACATGCACGGATGAATGTCTAAGTCTAGAAATGTTAACTTGAGTATCATCAAAATAGTAGTAGTAATTTAAGTCTTAGAACAGATGAAGTAACCTAGAAAAATTACTTTGGGAAACATTAAATATATAAGTGTAAGTGAGAGAGAAGCCCACAAAGCAGAATGAGGAAAGAATGATTAGAAAGGTATGCAGAGAAGCAGAAGAATCCAATATCCCAGAAGCGTGCATGCCAAGTCGCTTTAGTCGTCTCCAACTCTTTGTGACCCTATGGACTGTAGCCCGCCAGGCTCCTCTGTCCATGGGATTCTCCAGGGAAGAAAACTAGAGTGGTTCAGTAGTTCAGTTTAGGTAACCCAGGGATTGGACCTGCGGCTCCTGCATTGCAGGCGGATTCCTTAGCGCTGAGCCCCTGGGGAAGCCCTGGAGTAGAGAGCATCAAGGACTAACTTGGTCTAGAAAAGAAAAAAATGTCCTTTGAATTTTGCAGACAGGGAGTCCTTGATATCCTTTTAGTGGTTAGACCAGAGTTTCAGGAGGTGAAATTCAGATTACAAGAGGATGAAAAGTGGTGCACAGTGTGTATGTGGTTGGGATATGAAATGAAAAGTAGAAATTAAATGATAGGATGGTGGCTACACACTGACTTTTAATTGTGAGAGATCTGTAGTGGTGATGTTTTCCTTAAGAGGAACTCCAAAAGAATACCAACAAGGGTAAGTGAATAGGTTACTCATTCTCTGTAGGAAGGTAGGGCTTTCATTTTCTATAAGGTTTGACTGTAGATCAGTTGCTGTCAGGAAAGAAGTCATGCCTTTTAGCCTCAGCTTACTCATCTGTAAAGAAATCAAGATTGTTTGCTGAGAGGAACTTTGGGGAGCTTGACAACATTAACAGACTCAAATAATCCCTGAGCCAGGGTGGGAGAGGAAATGACCAAGAAAGAGGATTGACAGGTGGTGCTGCTTAGTGTCCAGCCGTGGTGGGAAAGTAAAACCAACATTTTAATAGTGTTAATAGTATTGCTGGACTTCCCCGATAGCGCAGCACGTAAAGAATCCACCTGCCAATGCAGTCTCTTGCAGGAGATGCAAGAGACTTGGGTTTGATCCCTGGGTTGGGAAGATCCCTTGGAGCAGGGCATGGCTACCCACTCCAGTACTCTTGCCTGGGAAATCCCATGGACAGAGGAGCCTGGCGGGCTGCAGTCCATGGGGTCTCAGACACCACTGAGCATGCTCACACACAGTAGTATTGCTCGTCCTCCTGCTTTTGGGACCTTTCTAGGAACAATCAGGATCCTGGATGCCAAAGTGGACAAGATACATATCATTGATCCACGGTTGAGTACTGGCCTGAGAGGTGAATGAATATCCAGGATGCTGGAGAGAGGGCACTTGCGGCCTTCCCTAGGGTCTTGTCTTTGCCTGCAGCTTCTCTACCCACCCCATAAATCTTGGTGGAACTTAGGGTGAAGAACGTATCCAGTTTGTAGAAGAGCAGCAGCAACGCTTTTTGTGTAACATCTATCTCAGTGTTTATAGTTCAATTTAGGTAACCCAGCATCCAATTTGGGACAGATATTATTAACTCCAAGCAAACAAAATATTTCAAAGTATCTGGCCACTTGCCAGAGAAATCAGTAAACACCTTGGTGTTACTGGTCTATAATATTTCTATATTCAGATTTGATCATTGCTTTAAGCAAAATATGGAGTCATACTGTAATAAGGTTTTATTATCACTTTGCAATTTAATCTGTCACAGAGAATAACATTAAGTCTTCATCCACTGAAATAAGGGGTGAATAGTATTCCATGATGTGAATATACAGTGATTAATTCAGCCCTGTGGAGCTGAAATTTTGAATAATCACTAAAGGGACCAGGAGAAGAAATAACTGGAGGCATGTTACTTAGCAGTGTTAGTCTCTGCTGAAATTGGATACCATAAATCCTGAAGGCTCATCAGTTTGTATGTTGTGTGATTCTTTTTTGGTAGCACTTGACAGACCAATGGTTGGATAGACCTGGGTTGGAGATTTTTAGATCTTTTATAATAGACAGGCATAGGGACAAAGATATTTAAGGGAGCTAGCGAAGGAATGTCTGTGAAGTGATTCTCTGTGGGCTGCGGCCTGATAATGAAGAATATAAAGTCTAGATGAGACCAGCAGACTCAGAGCACAGGAAATTAAGGTAACAGAGATAGCAGCAAGGTTGAACAGGAAGTATCGTAGAAGTAAGGGAGCCAGAAAGCCAACGGAGTGACATTGTGTTGGACTTGGAAGATTTCACAAATTATTGTTGAATTTTAAAATCAAATGTAGGAAAATCATGAATAAAGCATATTTTTGAAGGAAATGTTATTCAGCAAAAAAGAAAAAAAGATTTCACAAGTGGGGCATTTCTGAGTGATGACCTATTGAAGTTAACAGGAACATAAACGTGAGGATTTAATGCTTGAATACTACCTATGCCGCAGGTGCTGCATGGGAGGAAAACCCTTTCTAGGTTACTAAAATATAGTGAGGGCCAAAGTCAGTGGTTTTGTGCGTCACAAAACTGAGGGTCGGGAATTTTTAAGCTCAAGGATGACCACGAGAGCTTGAGTAGAGAGCACACGGTGCCTGAGTTGCCAGTGTCGCCATGTCCATGGAGCAGTGGCCAGAGGTCGTTAGATCACCAAGGATGGAGGACAACCGCATAGAAGGTGGTACAGGTCTCAGAGGAGGCGTTTAGTAAAACGTTCTCAGTAAAAATGTTTCATTTTAAAAATGACATGGTCTGGAAGCAGTCATGATTGCTAGAGAAAGCTGATGCTGTGTCCTGGTTCTGATAGCAGCAGCATAAGAGAATGCGTTAGCATCCATTCAAAGAATTGCAAACAGAACAGTCCCAGGACTGCCACCCGTGGTAGTACAGTTTGCAGAGAGGCTAAACCAAGCCACAGGGCTTTGTTATGCCAGTTGAAGGAGGTGCCGTAAAAGCACCAGCTCTCCCCAGAGGCTCTGCAGAAGCTGCTTCTCCTTCAGGGATGTGTCTTTCCCTGATTTCATGTCATTACCAGTTGTATAGGCCAGTAAATTTCTGGCAGTGTCCTCAACGTGCAAATGGATTTCAGTTAACTCTGATTGGCTGAGTGTTAGTTGTTCAGTCGTGCCCAACTTTTTGCAACCCCACGGACTGTAGCCAACCAGCCTCTTCTGACCATGGAATTCTCCAGGCAAGAATACTGGAGTGAGTAGCCATTCCCTTCTCCAGGGGAATCTTCCCAACCCAGGGATCAAACCTGAGTCTCCTGCATTGCCAGCAGATTCTTTACCATCTGAGCCACCAGAAGTTCTTCTCATAGGTAATGGGCATAGAAGGGCCCAGTGACGTGGCATTAAATTCAGAAGGGGCGCAGTATGAAGGAAGGTCACTGTTGGACATGTGAGGAAGGAGAGAAAGCTGTAAAGTGGAGAAGAGAGGATAAATAGGGCCTGTGCTTGTCTCTTAAGTGGGAAGCAGGTAGAGGGGTCATGGTATATTTTAACAGCCTTGGCTGTGGTATGTTAGCATTTTAGACATAATGAAAAACCGAATCAAACATTAAAGAAGTCCTTTCATGTATATTTGTTGTGTTACGTGCAAATTTGAACTGTTGCGTTAATGTATTATTGTTTATAGATCAGTAACAAGACTGTGGGGTCGCTAAGAGTCGGACACGACTGAACAACATCACTTTCACTGTTCACTTTCATGCATTGGAGACAGAAATGGCAACCCACTCCAGTGTTCTTGCCTGGAGAATCCCAGGGACGGGGGAGCCTGGTGGGCTGTTGTCTGTGGGGTCGCACAGAGTCGGACACAACTGAAGCGACTTAGCAGCAGTAGCAGCAAGACTATATTAAAGAAATTTTTGGCCCTGGCAGTTTTCTTTGAGGTTTGTTACTAATATTTCTTGACTTTGACATTCCAGGAAAAAAATAAAAATAGTAATAAAAGAACTGAACCAGAAACACAGAAAGAAAAAAATACCCAAGGGAAGAATTCATCAGGTCCAAGTGAAGAAAAACCCAAAGAAAAAAATACCCAAGGGAAGAATTCATCAGGTTCAAATGAAGAAAAACCCAAAGCTCATAAAAAGCCAAACCCATATGGAGAATGGCAGGAAATTAAACCAGAAGTTGAGTCCCAGTAAGTACCTGAAACTTAATCCAACAATTATAAGTTAATCCTTTCCCATATTATTGTAAGTATTTTATGTCTCAGTACTTCCGTAAATTGTAGTACTTAATTTCAGGAATACGGTGCTCATTAAAAAGTGTAGCTCATTTCTTTTATTTCTAGAGTGGTTTTATTTTCTCTAATTAAATATTTTAAAATGTAAACTAATGTTTATTTTTTAAAGTAAAACTAAGCATTGCTTTCATTCTTACAAAGACAAAACGTTTCTATTGACCACACTAACATGCCATATACATGTGAGTATTTTCACACTCACCATGGTTATTCTATCAGAGAAGCAAATGTCTGCATATCTAGTACATGCCTCATGGAATCTATCTAAAGGCAAGAAAACAGCCCTTGTTTTGTTAATATATTGAAAATGGCTTATGACACTTCACCCAAGGTTTTAAGTTTTTATTCATAAAGCAGAGCAGTTTTATCAACTAAACAAGGTCATGGTAGAAATGTTACCTGGTTTACATGATTAGCTTATGTGTTCATATCACTTATTGTCTTTGGATCATTTACACAATGAAAGGAAAACGTCACCCACACTTTCACACACTGGTGTTTCTTAAATGCTTAAAAAATATCTGAGTGGGAAAAAAGTGTCTATATGAATTAAACAGTTTTTCTCCAAAACACTAGTGCTGTGGAATCTTTTATAGTGAAATTATTCATTGTTAAACTGTACTTTGATGGAAAAGTCATATTTTCACAAGGTGGAGGAATGCAAGTTTCAGGCAGCTTTATATACGGTGCTAATGAGAAGTGATTCCTTAGTGGTAGCATACAGGATATACCTGAACTATTAAAGTGTCTTTAGCAAATATTCAGGTTTTATTTATGTTATTTAATGAAACATTAGGAAATATGTATTTAATGCTGCATAGTGCCAGGGACCAAAGTATATTGACTGTGTATATTGAAGTTGCAGAAATAATAGACTGCGTTAGTTACTTGGGCTCGTTAAGTGATTTACAATAGGAGAATGGTCTTCTTGTACCAACATCACCTATACTTTAAAGTTGAGATTTCTTAAAATTTGAGTATTTTGTTTTCGCTGTGATAAGTTTACTGAGAAGCCATTCTTCTTAACGTCAATCAGTTTAACAGGTGATGGATTGTGTCTGACTTCCTAAGTAGATTTACTGGTGAGGTTGAAACTTTTTTTCATATGCCTGTATTTATTAGTGTTTTGTATTTACTCTTCTGTGAATTATCTGTTCATATGCTTTGCAAATTTTTCTGTTAAGGTATTAGTCTTTCCTTACTTGCATAAGATTTCTGTGTAGTGCAGAAGCTAACCATTTATTAGTAGAAGAACTTGTAGTTTGACTTCTAACTGTGCTTATAATGGTTTTAGATGTGTCGGATTTTGTAACGTTTAGTCTGATTTCTTTTCTTTTCCTTTGTGATCGGTTTTATTGCTATTACCCATTTTCATCTAAAAGTCAAGTTTATACTTATATTTCCTCCTGATTTGTATGGCCTTACTTCTTTTTTGTGTAATTATTTAATCCATCTTTAATAATTTTGATACATTGTATGAGATAAGATTCTAAAATAATTTTTCACCTTCCCTGGCAAACCAATTCTGCCAGTACCATTCTTCCCCCCACCTTTTTTTTTTTCATTCTTCCCCATTTTTAAGTGGCCTTTTTTTAATCTGTGTTTAACTCTTAAATTTACCAATTTGCCTCTGACTACCTATTGTTCCATTAATCCATCTGTCTTTGTGACAGTACCATAAAGATTTAATTACTGTGATTTAATATATCCTTTTATATGATGCATATTGACATCTCATGGTTTATCCCTGTATTTTTTTTCCAAATTTTATTAAGTAGTCTCTTCCTGTTTTTTCCAAGTTAGTCATTTCCAAGCGTTCAACAACTATAGAATCTATATAAATATTACGAATAAATTATGGCAACAATATTGTTTCCAGTATTTCATATTTTCATCAAAAAAATATTGTTCCCTTTTACTCTTTTTACTCATGGTGTTTTGTAGGATTTTCTATCCAGCTTTTGTCTGTAAGTCTCATGTTTGCAATCCCAGTGATGGGCACATAATAGGTGTCTGTGAGCTCAGTCACTCAGTCATGTCTGACTCTGGGGCTCCATGGACTGCAGTCCACCAGGCTCCTCTGTCCATGGGATTTGTCTAGTGGTTCAGGGCACCAAACACAGGGGCACGTGGCAGCCCTGGATCCAGGGGGTATGTCACCACTTTAGCTCCGGGCACTAGGATCCCACGGCTGTGTGTTCCTCAGCAGACACTGCAGGGCTTCCCCAGGGGCTGTTGGGGTCTTCAGGAGCACTTCCAGGTTCAGCAGCCAGAGGCCGGGACAGGCAGTGGCGGTGTCTGGCTCTGGCCGGGTTCAGAGACTCAGCTGCAGGGCCACCTGAGATGCTTGTGGGTGTAGCGGGCAGGCAGGCAGCAAGGGCCAGGGTCAGCTACAGGTTTACCAGCAGCTTCAGGGACCCTGGCTATTGGGGTGCTTCCTCATGGCTGCACATTCTCCCCCTGAGTATACGCACTGTGGTGGAGGATGGTGTCCGGGGTCAGGCTGGGGGAATGCCAGTGTGCTGCCGCAGGGATTGGTTCCTGAGGAGCAGGGCTGTGCAGGCCAGTGACAGAAGACAGGACCTGATTCAGGCCCACAAGCCAGCAACTGCAGAGACCCGGACTGTTGGCATCATCTCCTGTGCTCATTGCTCCCCTCTGGGCAGTGGAGGCTGGTGATGGGTGGCAGGGCAGCAGCGTGCAAGCACACCGCTGGAGGAGCTCGCCTCAAGCATGCCAGTGGCCGTGGTGTCAGCCGTGGGAGGGCAGTCCAGGCTGCCATCTGGCACAGCACCCTGAGCTGACTGCAGTGAGGAGGGCGAAGGGACGGAGGCAGCTGGCATCAGCAAGCACGAATAGCTGTGCACCAAGGTACCTGCTGAAATCTGGGGCGTCCGCAGCAGCTGTGAGGTCTCTTGGCTCTCTCTGCAGCAGCAGAAGCGGCTTGTTTGTCCATAGCGCAGGCCGCTGCCACTCCTTGTCTGCTCTCTGTAGTCTCGGGGGTTTTTTCCCTTTTCCTATCCATCTCTGTAGGTCCCAGCTTCGCCACTGTGGGTGGGGTGAAACCTAAGCAGGACGTGGCCCAAAAGACTGCATCAGCTGGGCTTACCCCTCTCGTCTTTTCTTGGTGAGGGGAGCTCTTTCCAGCTGGAAGGTTTCCTCTTGTCTCTGAGCATTGTCAGCCTGGGGAATGGGATGATGCAAAGGGAGGTTGTCTTTCTTCTCTTCTTTTGCAATTATTCTCATGGTGTTTCATCCCACTATGTTGCTTAAGTTTCCTAAATGGACTCAAGCAGTTTTTCTTCATGGATAGCTGTCTAATAGTTGATCATTTTGTGGGGATGGAGACTAGGTTTTTTAAATGTTTTTCCTTATTGAATCAGCTCATTTTTAATTGTCTATTGAATTACATATCCATTTATTAATGGATTTTTCTGCTGCTTCATTTCTACTTCTAATTTTCTTCCTCTGACTCCTCTTAAGTTTCTTTGTGTTTGTTCTTTATTCAGGTGAACACTTAAGACTGTTGACGGGGTGAGGAAGGGGTCTGTTCTTAGTTGTTACTGAAACTGATGAAAGCTATATTGTGTCTTAGTATAATTCTGTCCATATATCACATAAACTTTGAAAGATGCTTTCTTGATTTCATTGTATTTGTAATAGTTTAATATCATGTGTTTGCTTACTCTTTTGACTTGGTGGTTTTCCAAAAGGACTTATTTTTCAAACTCTTATGTAGGTTGGTTTGTTTTTTCACCTTTATTACATTGTGTTCAGAAACTATAACCTTTACAATGTTTGCATTTTTAATTTGGAAATGACTGTGGTTTTGAGGAAGTGCTTATGTAATTATTTTTGAAGTTATTTGAAAGGAAAGTATATTCTCTGTAATATATTTTATTTATAGTCTCTTACCTTTCTTTCAAACATCTTTTCCTCTGATTATGTCACAAGGGTTTATTCCCTACTTCATTGATGCTTCTGTTAGCTTCCACTTAGGAATTTCCTAGGACCATGATTTCAGAAACAGACTCATTCTTTATCTCTCTCATAATCCTAGTTAGGAAGTAATACTGTGATTTGATCACTTTATCAAAATACAACACAAAACACCAAGATTGTGAAATAAGTGAGTCTGTCATAGACTTTCTTGGATAGAGATTCATTTGTCCAGCCATCAAACCCTTCATTTCTCAAGTCTTTCTCTGCTTAGCTAATGGAATATTTTGGTTTCACCTGGAAGCAGAGGGGTCTAGGGGAAGGAATATAGGTTTTAGATAACACAGGCCTAGGTTTTTTGTTTGTTTGTTTTTATTTATTTGGCTGTGCCAGGTCTTCATTGTGGCTTGCAAGATCTTTAGTTGTGGCATGCAAATTAATCAAGCATGTGAATTCTTAGTTGCAGCACTTGGGGTCCAGTTCCCCAGCCAAGGATTGAGCCGGGGCCCCCTGCATTGGGAACACAGTCTTAGCCACTGGACTGCCAGTGAAGTCCCTGGCCTGGGTTTTAATCCAGATAATATTACTGCCGTAATGGTTTGGTTGACCGAGTTATTTAACTTCTCTCTAAGGCTCAGCCTCCGCCTCTGTAAAAATAATGAAAAGCCAAGAATGAATACCCCATCAACTTCAGGGGCTGCTAACCTTGGAAAGCACCGTTGTTGGCAATCTAAGGGAAAGTAGCGAAGCAGGAAAAGCCAATAAAAGTTGCATTTGTCGTATATGTTTAATACAGTAAAGAAAAGTTTGGAAACCATCTGTATTCAGAACAAATCAGATTGAGGACCTATTCCAGTAAAAGCACGCCTGTTTCCTGCATCCCCTCATCAGATTTTGAGGAAATGTTATATAACATCAGGATCTATTGAGATAGCTTCTTCCTCACGTTTGTATTAGTTTTTAGTTTTGCTTTTTCTAGTTTTGAACTCTGCATTACAGATTTGAAATTTTCTTTGTTCTTACAGTATTTACATATTTTCTTTTATGTTGTTTTTTTGCAGTCCTAGCAAGCTTCCTAACTATTTCAGTTTTTAAAATTATTACAGTGCTTAGAGATCTCTTTTAAGGCTGTGAGTTTATCTATGTGTATATAGAATGGACCATGAAAAGATCTCTCAATACTGTCACCATGGACCTCTCTGCACAGTCTATGTGAGAGGGAAACAAACTTGTTAACATGTACTTTTAAGATAATTGAATGGAAGAGCATATATTAAATTTAAATTCTAAGCAAACACATAAAAATCATGTGTCTGCAGTTATCAAGAGCCATAGTTGATGAGAAATCACTGTGAAGGTCTCTGACTTTTGTCTCCGCTTTCCTCTGACTTGCCTGCCTTTCCCAGGCAGGATCTCCCCACTTGGTAGCAAAGCTTTCGTCTTATCTCATACTGACAAAGATTCCAGCGATAAAGAAGTGCTGCTTTACCAGTTCCCAAAGTGGCCCTGTTTAGCTTTCATCAGATACCCAGTTCCCTTTCCTGAGCTAACCACTGTGAATTCTGACTGGACATGAGCTGAATTAAGCTCAAAACTCAGAGAAGAAAGAGGTCGTTTCCAAAAGGGGGAAAAAAAGAAAATTTAAGGCGTTCTAGTACTAAAAAAGACACTAGAAAAGCCAAAACAGAGTATTTTTACTTCAGGTGCCTGGTGCATAGTCTGGTTTACAGTACACATTCAGTATGGACGCTCCTCTTAGAATAACTACTACTCGAGGAGCTTGCCTAACAGTCCAGCAGTAAGCCTCCGTGCTTCCAAGGTTGGGGATGCCAGTTCAGTTCCTGGTCAAGGAACAAAGGACCCCGCATGCCATGTGGTGTGTCCAAAAGAAAAAATAATAACTACTACTCTAGATCTGCTGTTACCTTTCAGACTGCTCCTGGCCCCTGGGAAAGGTTTGCCTCTGTTTCCAAGGATCAAGATGAATGACTACATTACACGGGTTCTTCTGAGATTGGAGGGGTGTGATCTTTACTAATCCTCACTGTTCTTAGATGGGGAGTTCTCAGTTCTTGATATCTGAGACTTCTAACATTTAAATCATCCCTTTGCCTTTTTATTCCTTTTTCTCTCCTGTCATCACTCTTCCTTTCATGCTGACCAGGTAATCTTTTGGTTTCAAGTGAAAAACTTGAGTTACTTTAAATTTTAAGAAGAGGTTAATGGAACTTCCTGGCAGTCCAGTGGTTAAAGATTCTGAAATTCCACTGCAGGGAGCCTGGGTTCAACCCCTGGTTGGGGAACTAACATCCTCACAAGAAAAAAAGAAAGGAAAAAGGTTATTAGTTCAAAAATTCCCAGAAAGGTTCTCCCTACAAGCCACAAGAGAGGTAGGAATTGGGCTGGGCCTCACAGATAGCTGGAACCAGGCCTGAGACATTGGCAGGATTCTCCGTCTCCCATCCTGCTTTTCTTTGCCGGCCTTATTCTCGTATCGCTACAGAACTCCTTTCTCTGAGTAGGAGAACGTATGGTCCCCAACAAGTTTTATATGCTTAGCCACTAGAGACGTAAATATAATGGTCTTCGTGGTCCATGTTCAAAAAGCTCATGGCTGGGACGAATGGCTGTGGTGTGACTTAATGCTCTTTCACAGACCAGTTGACTATGTCAAGGGTAGAGACTATGATAGGCTCATACTAATCGGGTACTGATCTCTGGACTAGTCATCTGATTATTCATAACAGCCAAGTAGGCAGTCCCACTACACCAGGACATTGAGAGTCCATGGTTTCCGTCGTGTGCTGTGAAAGCCTTCAGAATCCTTCTCAGTCCATGGCAAAATCCCTTTTCATAGACGCTGCTCACTTATATATATTCTCATATATAAGTACAAGTGTTTCCTTCAATGATATACCCAATAGGAACAAAAGAAGAGAAGGGATTTTTCCTTGTATGTCCACCTATATGGGTGCTCAGTATCTTAAGTAATATTATAAAATCAGTATTTTAAAATAATCACCTTCTCCAAAATGACCAGCTTCTAATTTCCAGTATTATCATTAGAAAGATGACCTTGAGGTTTTGGTGGACTCATATATTATGTAAAAGTTTGTTTTACACTGTCAAATAGTGGTTTTATTTTTTTCTTTCTGTTCCAGTGAGGAGGTAGATTTGGAGCTTCCAAGCACTGAAAATGAATATGTATCAACTTCGGAGGCTGATGCTGCTGGGGAACCCCAACTGGTTTTTAAAGAAAAAACAGTCACTTCTCTTGGAGTCGTGGCAGATGGAGTGGCCCCAGTCTTCAAAAAGAGAAGAATTGAAAATGGAAAGTCTAGAAATTTAAGGCAACGAGGTGATGATCAGTAATTATAAGAAAGCGCTTAATGTGTACTTTTTGGACATAATGGAGACTGTACATCTTTAAAAGCTCCTTTGTGTTTGTTTTACATTATTTAAGTGATAAAAATTTAGACTTACTCTGAATGTATTTTATGTGAATTTGAAATAAATCTTTTTCATGTGAAATTGATTTTTGTTCCTAAAACGGAAGCCTGCCACATTGCATTGTAATACAGTGTATCATCTTCAGTGTCCAAAAACTGGTAATTATGTCATAACATAAGATGCTATGTATCTGTTACTTAAGACGTTTTTCCCATTCTTCCTCTTATGAACATACTTGTACTGCACTGAAAATGAGTTACCTTTGCACACTGATATTATCCAAGAAATAAGAATTATACCACAAAAGAGAAATTCGTAGTCCATGATGATTCAGTTTTGAGGATCCTGTCAGAAAGGCTGATGTAGAAAGTATATGCATATCTTGCTTACTTTTTTCAACTTAAGGTCAAGGACCAAGAACCAGGACTGTAGCTCAGGTAGTGGTTAATAGGGAATGAAAATCGGACCAAAGGAAGATAAGTGTATCTGCCTGGTTCAGTGCAAAGCAATAGCCATTGCATCGGCATTTTCACCTTCAGCCAGGCACTGTGCTAGGAACTGGGGGTGTAACGGTTCTTCTTAAATTCTCATTCAAACAGAATCTTTTTCCCCAGTCATGCACTCTGCACCGGCCTTATATGTACTGGAAAATATTTTTTAGGGTTTATTTAAAGCCCCGTAGATGAAGTCGTGAACAAAAATAGTAAGGTGTCTGACTTCGGTGAAAAGTTTTGGTGTTTCTTCAGACAGATTGGAAATTTCCCATTTCCTGGTTAAATTTCTTGAAAAGTGGAACTTTCTTATTTAATCCATTTGAAATAGGTACCTTCCTTTTATTATTCCAAATTCTTAAGATTATATTTTTTATAAGTTGTACAGTAGTTAATATTTGGCAGTAAATATTTGTCTTTTTAAGGTTACTAGTGTACATGTAAGAAAATTATAGCTTATTAAAAACTTTTATGAAAGTCAAATAGTTTTTATTTTTTCTTCTAATACTGATCAGTGTCAACTTAGCATTGGTGAGAGAGTATTTGGAGACTTGTATTTGTTCAGTGTACTTATTTGAGTATTTCACGAATGTATAGCATTATGGAGAAGTACATTCTGGAAGCCCATTTGTCATCTAGCTAATAAGCAGTGCGTTTTGGTACTAGGCTTTCCTCAATTGGAAAAGATAATAAGACCATAAATGGAATACTGCTATGTTTTACACACATATTTGGCTTATATAAAATATGCAAATTTAAAGACATTTTTAAAACCACACCTTATTCTGTGAAGTGTTTCTCTTTGATGCATTCTTTATCTCCTTTGCCTTTGCAAGATGACAATATTCCCAAGTTTAAAGGTCAGTTGGCCTTAAACAGAGACTAGTTTTAAGGATTGCTCAGGAAAGACTTGACAAACACAACAATTTTAGTAAATCAAATCATGAAAAATAATACTTTTCTATTTGCTTTGAAAGAATAAGTAGAAAATATACCAGCTTTAACTTCCTGGATTTTTGCAGAAGTTAAATATTTGATACCTTTTTTTCCATTACCTTTCTATTACATTATTTTGCATATACTTTTCTATATATATGCATATGCAGAAGCTCAGTCATGTCCAACCCTGTGACCCCATGGACAGTAGCCCACCAGGCTACTCTGCCCATGGGATTCTCCAGGCAAGGATACCGGACTGGGTTGCCATTCCCTTCTCCAGGAGACCGTCCTGACCCACATCTCCTGTGTCTTCTGTGTTGGCAGGTGGATTCTCTATCACTGCACCACCTGGGAAGCCCGTGTGTGTGTGTGTGTGTGTGTGTGTGTGTGCGTGCGTGCGTGTGCACGTGCGCGTGTGCGTGTGTGTGTGTAGATTACAAAATCAATGTATTTTTATTATATATAAACAGAAGTAAGTGTTTTTAAAAAAAAATCCCAATAATCTGGGTGTTTTCCCCCTTAACTTTTTAACACTGTGGGTACATGTGGATAATCCTTAGGACACCTGGATCCATCTCAGCACGCAGGCTTCTCTAGTGGTGGTGCTCGAGCTCTAGAGTGTGAGCTGAGGAGTTGCAGTATACAGGCTCTGTAGTTGTGGCACGTGGGATCTTAGTTCCCCGACGAGGGATCGAACCCAGGTCCCCTGCACTGGCAGCAGAATCTTAACCACTGCATGACCAGGGAAGGTGAAGGTGAAAGCCGCTCAGTTGTGTCCAACTCTTTGTGACCCCATGGACTTAGTCCATGAAATTCTCCAGGCCAGAAGGCCTTTCCCTTCTCCAGGGGATCTTCCCAACCCAGGGATTGAACCCAGGTCTCCCACATTGCAGGCAGATTCTT
Source organism: Capricornis sumatraensis (assembly GCF_032405125.1). Classification (NCBI taxonomy): domain Eukaryota; kingdom Metazoa; phylum Chordata; class Mammalia; order Artiodactyla; family Bovidae; genus Capricornis; species Capricornis sumatraensis. Next base: position 21,281,884 of record NC_091080.1, read on the forward strand.
TACCAACTGAGCCACAAGGGAAGCCTGGATGACCAGGGAAGTCCCCCAAATTTTTAAGGAGTAAAAAACTATAATCAAAGTTCAGTTCAGTTGCTCAGTCATGTCCAACTCTGCCACCCCATGGACTGCAGCGTACCAGGCCTCCCTGTCCATCACCAACTCCCAGAGTTTACCGCAACTCATGTCCACTGAGTCGGTGATGCCATCCAACCATCTCATCCTCTTTCGTCCCCTTCTTCAATCTTTCCCAGCATCAGGATCTTTTCAAATTAGTCAGCTCTTCGCATCAGGTGCCCAAAGTGTTAGAGTTTCAGTTTCAACATCAATCCTTCCAATGAATACTCAAGACTGATCTCCTTTAGGATGGACTGGTTGGATCTCCTTGCAGTCCAAGGGACTCTCAAGTCTTCTCCAACACCACAGTTCAAAAGCATCAATTCTTCAGTGCTCACCTTTCTTTATAGTCCAACTCTCACATCCATACATGACTACTGGAAAAACCATAACCTTGACTAGATGGACCTTTGTCAACAAAGTAATGTCTCTGCTTTTTAATATGCTGTCTAGGTTGGTCCTAACTTTCCTTCCAAGGAGTAAGCGTCTTTTAATTTCATGGCTGCAGTCACCATCTGCAGTGATTTTGGAGCCCCCCCAAAATAAAATCTGCCACAGTTTCCACTGTTTCCCTGTCTATTTCCCATGAACTGATGGGACCAGATGCCATGATCTTAGTTTTCTGAATGTTGAGCTTTAGGCCAACTTTTTCACTCTCTTTCACTTTCATCAGGCTCTTTAGTTCTTCACTTCCTGCCATAAGGGTGGTGTCACCTGCATATCTAAGGTTACTGATATTTCTCCCAGCAATCTTGATTCCAGCTTGTGCTTCATTCAGCCCTGCATTTCAAAGTAGTGGTACTTACTTTCACACGGGTACATCATATTTAAACTGGAGTTCGTTTCTGGTTCTCCGTTGTTGTACCAGTACCACACAGATGGCATTATTACATCTTCATAGTATGTTTTAACATCCGGTAAAGCAGGTACCCCTCATACTACTTTTCTGTTTCAAAATGCTCCTATGTATTATTTCAAGTTGCCACCTCTGCCTGTCCCCCAAAATACTCTTTTCCCATACCACAACCTATTGAATTGGTAATAATTGCCATCATTGTTTTTGACATTAATTATTCTCATCTATCAACACTGTCTTTTCAGTTAGTGAGGTTTTTTTTTTTTATGTCTCTCTAAAGTCGTGTCGTTTTCACCCTAATGGGCCCTATATATACAGTTGTTGGTATGTAAGCTTCCTGAGGGCAAGGGCCTTGTCTATTTTGTTCACACATCATAAGTACCTGGCCTATTGGAAGCACTTAATAGTTTAGGGAATGAATGAGAAAAATAGTAGAAGAAAAGGAGGGGAAAAAAATATAGATGACTCAAAATTACAACAGGCTTTCACTTTTCACCAGATTACCAAACATCAGTTTGTTAGTGTTGGTGAAGTTGTGGGAAAACAGGTGATCCTGTATGCTGTTAATTAAAGCCTATGCAATAAATTTTTTTTTCTGTATTTTATGATGTTCCTACATCTTAAAAAGTTTGCAGCCTGGAGAGACTGCTTCTCCCAGGATTACTGCTACTGCTACTGCTAAGTCACTTCAGTCGTGTCCGACTCTGTGCGACCCCATAGACGGCAGCCCACCAGGCTCCCCCGTCCCTGGGATTCTCCAGGCAAGAACACTGGAGTGGGTTGCCATTTCCTTCTCCAATGCATGAAACTGAAAAGTCAAAGTGAAGTTGCGCAGTCGTGTCCGACCCTCAGCGACCCCCCTTAGAACAAAGGGCTTGCCCAGGAGCACATCTTTCACATACACAAGCAGCTAATCCCAGGTCTCTTGCTGCAATCACCTCTTTATCGAATTCTCGCTCACCAGTCCAATATTTCCTCTGCCCTAAGGCATCCCAGGGCAGGATACCAGGCAACTAGAGACCACTTCTATAACTCAAATTCCACTGGAATTGTTCAGACTGAGTGAGTGACTGACTGAGTGAGTGAAAGTCGCTCAGTTGTGTCTGACTCTGCGACCCCATGGACTATACAGTCCAAGGAATTCTCCAGGCCAGAATACTGGAGTGGGTTCCCTTCTCCAGGGAATCTTCCCAACCCAGTGATCAAACGTAGATCTCCCACATTGCAGGTGGATTCTTTACCAGCTGAACCACAAGCAAAATCCAAGAATACTGGAGTGGGTAGCCTGTCCCTTCTCCAGGGGATCTTCCTGACCCAGGAATCAAACCAGGGTCTCCTGCATTGCAGGCAGATTCTTTACCAACTGAGTTATCAGGGAAGACCTATTGTTCAGACGAGCCAATCCTAAATTGTGTATTCTCCCCTACCTTGCCTTTCCCGCACAAACCCCAATAAAGACCTTGACCTAGACCTTTCCCTTGCTCCTGTGCTCTGCCAGAATCTGGCGCTTACCCTGTAGCCCCAAGTGGCATGTGGTCACCTCCGCTCTTGAGATCTGTCAGAATAATAAACGTTGTCCTCCCAAGCCTCGGTCTCATGTGGCCACACCTACTTTTACTATGTCATATCCAACACGTATATTTGTAGAACAGTACAGATGGATACAACCTCCAACAGAGCAAGTTTTCAAAATACCAAGGTTTAAAAGCACATATCTATTAATGTAATTGGAGAAGGAAATGGCAACCCACTCCAGTACTCTTGCCTGGAAAATCCTACGGATGGAGGAGCCTGGTAGGCTACAGTCCATCGGGTCGCAAAGAGTCAGACACGACTGAGCGACTTCACTTTACTTCTTCATTAATGTAATAATGGGTCATTCCACTTCAAAAAATTTATTATCCTACAGGTGTTCTCACACATGCTAGAAATGACAGGTATAAGGTTAATCTAACATTATTCCTAAATCAGATTGGAAGCATCCTTAGTGTCTCTCAATAAAAAACTGGTTAAATCAGTTGTACTTCTTTAACAATGAAACTCAGAAAGGAAAAGCAAAAAAAAAAAAAAAAATCCCTTTTAAAATTGCATCCAAAATATATAAATAAATAGTAAAAATACTTAGGAGTAAGCCTGACCAAGGAGGTGAAAGACTTATAAGCTGAGAACTATAAAGTGTTAAGAAAATTGAAGGTTTTAAAGAAATGGAAAAATATCCCATGCTTTTGGATTGGAAAAGTTAATATTGTTAAAAGGGACATACTACCCAAAGAAATCTATAGATTTAGTGTGATTCATGGTCAAATTACCCATGATGTTTTTCACAGAACTAGAACAAATAATCCTAAAATTAACTTGGAACCATAAAAGACACAGAATTGCCAAAGCAATCCTGAGGAAAAAGAACAAGGCAGGAGGCATAACCCTCCCAGACTTCAGACAATACTACAAACTTAAAGCAATCAAAATGGTGTGGGATTGGCACAAAAACAGACATATGGATCAATAGAACAGAGAGTCCAGAAATAAACTCATACACCTACAGTCAATTAATCTTTGACAAAGGAAGCAAGAATTTACAGTAGGGAAACAAGTCTCTTTAGCAACTGGTGTTGAGAAAGCTGGACAGCTGCATGTAAATCAATGAAGTTAGAACACACCCTCATACCATACACAGACTCAAAATGGCTTGAAGACTTAAAGCATTAAGACATAGACTTAAAGACATAAAGCATGACATCATAAAACCCTAGAAGAGAATATTTTCTGACATAAACATACCAGTGTTTTCTTAGGTCAATCTCCCAAAGAAATAGAAATAAAAGCAAAAATAAACAAACGGGACCCAATAAAACTTATAAAGCTTTTGCACAGCAAAGAAAACTATAAACAAGCTGAAAAGACAACCTATGGACTGGGAGAAAATATTTGCAAATGATGCAACCAACAAGGGCTAAATTTCCAAAATTTGCAAACAGCTCATACAGCTCAATAACAACAACAATAAAACCTCCACAAAAAACAACAAAACCAATTTTAAAATAGGCAGATGATCTAAATAGACATTTCTCCAAAGAAGATATACAGATAGCTAACATTCATGTGAAAAGATGCTCAACATCAGTAATTATCAGAGAAATGCAAATCAGATCTAGAGAATGCAAATAAAAGGCAAATCAAATATTAGAGAAATGCAAATCAAAACTACAATGAAGCGCCATCTCACACCAGTCCTAAAAGTACCACCTCACACCAGGTCATCATTAAAAATAACAAATGCCAAAGAGGGTGTAGAGAAAAGGGAACCAACTCTCCTGCACTGCTGGTGGGAATGCAAATTGGTGCAGCCACCATGGAAAACAGCATGGAGTTCCCTCAAAAAACTTAAAAAAGAATTGCCATATGACCCACAAACCATATATCCAGACAAAACTGTAATTCAAAAAGATACATGCACCCCCTCATGTTCACAGAAGCACTATTCACAATAGCCAAGACACGGAGACAACCTAACTGTCCATCAACGAGTGGCTGACGTGGTGCGGCATTTTCATATATATACATGAAAGCTACCCCCCTGGAGAAGGGAATGGCCCCCCACTCCAGCACTCTTGCCTGGAGAAAACCAAGGACAGAGGAGCCTGGCAGGCTACAGTCCTTTGAGTCACACTGAGTCAGACACAACTGAGTGACTAATACTTTTTTTCCATGAAAATTACTCAGCCATAAAAAGATGCATCTACATACATAGACTTAGAGATAATCATACTAAGTGAAGTAGATCAGAAAGAGAGACAAATACCATACAATATCGCTTACATGTAGAATCTAAAAGAGGACACAAATAAAGCGAAAGTCGCTCAGTCGTGTCAGACTCTGCAACTCCACAGACTATACAGTCCATGGAATCCTCCAGGCCAGAATACTGGAGTGGGTAGCCATTCCCTTCTCCAGGGAATCTTCCCAACCCAGGGATCCAACCCAGGTCTCCCACTTTGCAGGTGGATTCTTTACCCACTGAACCACCAGGGAAGCCAAATAAACTTACCTGTTGTTATTGTTGTCACTAACTCGTGTCCAACTCTCTGCGACCCCATGGACTGCAGCACGCCAGGCTTCCCTGTCCTTCACCATCTCCCGGAGCTTGCTCAAATTCATGTCCATTGAGTCGCTGATGCCATGCAACCATCTCATCCTCTGTCACCCCCTTCTCCTCCTGCCCTCAATCTTTCCCGGCATCAGGATCTTTTCCAAACGTATCTCCTATGAAACAGAAACAGACACAGATATAGAGAACAGAATTGTGGTTGCCAAGGTGGCAGGGGGAGTGAACTGGGAGTTCAGGATTTGCAGATGCAAACAATTATATACAGAATGGATAAGCAGCAAGGTCTTAGTGTATAGCACAAGGAACTGTATTCAACATCCTGCAATAAACCAGAGTGCATAGGATATTTGCTTTGTCAAATAAATTTGTTATTATATTGGGCTCAAAAATATTTTAAAATATCTTGTAGTCCATAAAAAGTAGGCATTAAAAAGTAAAAATATTTAAAAACCATAATGGACAAGAAAAAATATTACGTATATATATATATATATATGTATATATATATATATAACTGGTTAAATTAAAAAGCATTTTAAAATGAGCTCTCCCTGGGGACTTCCCTGGTGGTCCAGGGGTTAAGACTCTGTGCTCACAATACAGGGGCCACAGGTTTGATTTCTGGTCTGGGAACTTAGGTCCCTCAGGCTGCAGCAGGAGAAAAAAAAAAAAGTGGGAAAGAGCCTTTCCTGTGGTTTTGGATTGATCTGCAAGATACACTGTTAGGTAAAAAGAGCAATAAGGTTCAGAAAAGAAAGAAAGGTGTGCTGGTTAAAGACGAAAGATTTCATGCCAGACCAACTCACGGCCAAATCCTGTTTTGTACCAAATGGACCTTGGTAAGAACTCAGGGAAGTTATTTAATCCCTCTGTGCCTCCATTTTCTTAAGTAAAATGGATTTTTTTAGAACAGTTTTTTTAAGTTCACAGCAAATTTGAAAGGAAGGTACAGGGAGTTCCTCTGTAGCCCTGTCCCTACACACGCACAGACTCCAGCGTTACCAGTATCCTTCACCGAGTGGGACACTGTTTGCAACTGATGGACCCATGGACACCTCACGATCACCCTCGGTCTGTAACTTCCATTAGTGTTCGCTCTTTTTTTTTTTTTTTTAGGAAATTCCAATGTCTTTATTTAACTTTTGGTTTATTCATTGTGTTTTTTGTTTGTTTGTTTGTTTTTTAATTTTAAAATCTTTAATTCTTACATGTGTTCCCAAATAGCGTTCACTCTTAAATTGTACTGGTCTCCGATATTCTGTTCCAGGGTTGTGGCTGTGATTGGTTGTTTGTTTTCATTTTATTCCTCTGCATTTCACTTTGGGAAGTGAAATGGACTTACCTTCAAGCTAGCTACTAACTTGACAATGTCCAGTCTACTGATGAGCCCATCAACTTCTTCATTTTACAGTGTTTTGTGTTCTCGGGTTTTTTTGTTTTGTCCATGTTTTGTGGCATGTGATATCTTAGTTCCCTGACCAGGGAATGCACTCACTCCCCCTTCATTAGAAACACAGAATCTGAGCGCGGCCTGTCGCCCGGCGCCGCGGCGGGAAAATCCGACCAGGTCTCCCAGGCGGCGCGTCTTTCTGTCCTGGCGCGCCTGCCAGGATCCCCCCGCGGTGATGACGGAGGAGGAGCAGTGGTCCGAGGAGCAGCAAAGCTTCTCTTACCGACAGACATGCGAAAAGAAGCACAGTTAACACTGAAGATGTGAAGCTCTTAGCCAGGAGGAGTCATTCACTGCTAAAATACATCACAGAAAAATGAAGACATCGCTCAGCTTAACCTGGAAAGAAAAGCAAAGAAGAAGAAGAAGTTGGAGGATGAAAACAGAAATTCAGTGGAGTTAGCAGAGGCTGGTGTAGAAGAAAATGAGAATTAAACCCTGTTGCTGTTTGGAGAAAGCAGCCTTCAGCAGGCAGAGAGGCTAAAAGCACATATTGCCAATAGAGGGTTCTGAAAGGATAAGTGGAGATTAAAAGACAAAAGGTTTGGGTGCTTTTTGTATTGTACTCTCCAAGTCATTGACTACAAAAGCTGGTTTAAAAGAGAAGTGGAAACTCTTAAGCAAAATAGTTCCATGTCTTAATGAAACACGTGAAAAGGGCATGTGTTTGAATGGTATATGTTGGAAATTGTATCTATTGTATTAATAAAATTATGTTAGCAAAAAAAAAAAAAAAAAGAAACACAGAATCTTAACCACTGGATCGCCAGGGAGGTCCCCATCTTTACAGTGCTTTTATTTCTAGCATTTCCTTTGGATTTTGTGAATTTCCATCTCTGTTTACGTTACTCATCTGTTCCTGCAAGTTGCCCACTTTCTCCATTAGAGCCATTAGCACATGAATCGTAGTTATTTTAAATTTTGTTCAGATAATTCCAAACCCTCTGCCCTATTTGTGTCTGTTTCTGATGTTTGCTTTGTCTCTTCAGAGTGTGTTTCTATCTTTTAGCATGGCTTTTAATTTTCCATTGAAAGCCACATAAGGTATATTGGATAAAAGAAAGAAGTAAGCAGAGCTGCAGTGTGAGATTGTATTTCATTCACTAGGAGTTAAGCAGTGTTTTAATGTTTCCTAGAGCTGCTAAGTCCCCACTCGAGTCCTCTTGCCTGGGAAATCCCATGGACGGAGGAGCCTGGTAGGCTGCAGTCCACGGGGTTGCACAGAATCGGACACGACTGAAGCGACTTAGCCGCAGCAGCAGAGCTATCAGTGGCTTTCCGAGATAATACTAGTGGTAAAGAACCCGCCTGCCAATGCAGGAGACGTGGGTCTGATCCCTGGGTCGGGAAGATCCCCTGGAAAAGGACATGGCAACCCACTCCAGTATCCTTGCCTGGGAAATCCCATGGACAGAGGAGCCTGGCAGGCTACAGTCCATGGGGTTGCAAAGTCAGACACAGCTGAAGTGACTTGGCACGCACACACGCAAAGCTGTGTCAGTGGTTTCAATTTGCTCAAGTGCCCTTGGTTTTGTTTCCCCTGTTGTCTTGGGTTTCTCTAGAAATTCCCCACCTGACTTTTTTTTTTAAACATTGGATTGTTTTATTATTTTGTTTTACTTTATCTTATTTTATTGGCTGCACAGTGCGTGGGATCTTAGTTCTTTGAACAGGGATTGAACTCATGCCAACTGCTATGGCAGGGCTGAGTCTTAACCACTGGACCGCCAGGGAGAGTCCCCTAGAAATCCTTCCTCAAATAGAATCTGAGCCTTGCTTTTCTTTCAGCTGTGATCCACTGTTACTATACAGGAACCTCATCAACATGGTGGGAACGGAAGCAGTCTATAACCTACCGGATGAGTAAGTCTCGGTCTTTCTGTGAGCCTGTTGCCCTGGGTTGTGACCTTCACAATTGCTTCTCAGTTTCCCCTCTTCCCCGCTTAGGTGACATGGGAAGACTGGAGGGCACTGGAGTTGGCTGTTTCCCTCCTCCTCCATTAGCTATGGCTCTGATAAAACAATTTCCCTTGACAGCAGGCCTTAATGTGGAAAAGGGAAGCTCTTGGGGGTATTTCAAAATACTACTTTCTCCCCTTTTGCATATTTCAAAAGAGTTAATTTTCCCTGGCCAAACAAGAGGGAACTTTTCTCACTATGCTCTTCACTATGAGGCACCTTTGGTGCGTGCGTGCTCAGTTGTGTCTGACTCTCTGCGACTCTTTGGACTGTAGACTGCCAGCATCTTCTGTTCATGGGATTCTTTTTAGGCAAGAATACCATGTAGTTGCTTACCATTTCCTCCTCCAGAGCACCTTCCTGACCCAGGGGTCGAACCGAGTCTCCTGTGAATTGCGCATTGTAGGCAGATTCTTTACCCTCTGAGCCACTGGGAGTCTTCACGGTGAGAACTGATAATGTTCTCAGAGACAGAGGTAAAATCAAAGACTGGGTTCCCAGGAGTCAGCTCTAAACGAATCCACACTCCAGCCACTTGCCAATTACATTCTGAGTGTTTCTATAAATCCTGGCTCCAGCGCTTTTTACGATATTTCAGGTAAGCTGACTTCTGCTCTCTGAATTTATCTGTCTCTCCAGTTTAGGGAATCGTGGGTTGTCCTCAGACCTCAGTTTTCTGATTGATCTAAGTTATTGATTTTAAAGTTTGTACAACTTATTTCTCCTTGTGATGGATGGAGGGATGACTATAAGCTCTTTACATGTTAAAGCTATAAAAAACTCTACCAATTTTATTTTTTACTTATATTGGCAGAGGAGGGGAGAGGATTCAGAATCTTAGTTCCCTGATCAGGGGTCAGACCCATGCAGAGGAAGCACAGAGTCTTAACCACTGGACTGCCAGGGAAGTCTCTAGCTTGACCAATTTTAAATGACATTTGTTACGAATAGAATCATGTTTCTCTAAAATGAGTATTTTGAAGCCCTAACCCCCTAGTACTTCAATATTACTGAACTTGCAAACAGGGCTTTTAAAGAGAGATTTACTCACTCACTAAGTTAAAAATGAGGCAATTAGCATGGGCTATAATCTGTATGACTACAGTTCTTATAAGAAGGAGGTTAGGATATACAGAGAGAGGCCCTGGGTATGCACAACCACAGTTCAGTTCAGTTGCTCAGTCACGTCCAACTCTTTGTGACCCCATGAATCGCAGCACACCAGGCCTCCCTGTCCATCACCAACTCCCGGAGTTCACCCAGATTCACGTCCATCGAGTCAGTGATGCCATCCAGCCATCTCATCCTCTGTTGTCCCGTTCTCCTCCTGCCCACAATCCCTCCCAGCATCAGAGTCTTTTCCAATGAGTCAGCTCTTCGCATGAGGTGGCCAAAGTACTGGAGTTTCAGCTTTAGCATCATTCCTTCCAAAGAAATCCCAGGGCTGATCTCCTTCAGAATGGACTGGTTGGATCTCCTTGTAGTCCAAGGGACTCTCAAGAGTCTTCTCCAACACTACAGTTCAAAAGCATCAATTCTTTGGCACTCAGCCTTCTTCACAGTCCAACTCTCACACCCATACATGACCACTGGAAAAACCATAGCCTTGACTAGATGGCCCTTTGTTGGCAAAGTAATGTCTCTGCTTTTCAATATGCTATCTAGGTTGGTCATAACTTTCCTTCCAAGGAGTAAGTGTCTTTTAATTTCATGCCTGCAGTCACCATCTGATTTTGGAGCCCCCCAAAATGAAGTCTTAACACTGTTTCCACTGTTTCCCCATCTATTTCCCATGAAGTGATGGGACCAGATGCCATGATCTTCATTTTCTGAATGTTGAGCTTTCAGCCAACTTTTTCACTCTCCTCTTTCACTTTCATCAAGAGGCTTTTTAGTTCATCCTCACTTTCTGCCATAAGGGTGGTGTCATCTGCATATCTCAGGTTATTGATATTTCTCCCAGCAATCTTGATTCCAGCTTGTGCTTCTTCCAGCCCAGCATTTGTCATGATGTACTCTGCATAGAAGTCAAATAAGCAGGGTGACAATAGACAGCCTTGATGTACTCCTTTTCCTATTTCGTACCAGTCTGTTGTTCCATGTCCAGTTCTAACTGTTGCTTCCTGACCTGCATACAGATTTCTCAAGAGGCAGGTTAGGTGGTCTGGTATTCCCATCTCTTTCAGAATTTTCCACAGTTTATTGTGATCCACACAGTCAAAGGTTTTGGCATAGTCAATAAAGCAGAAATAGATGTTTTTCTGGAACTCTCTTGCTTTTTCCATGATCCAGCGGATGTTGGCAATTGGATCTCTGGTTCCTCTGCCTTTTCTAAAACCAGCTTGCACATCTAGAAGTTCATGGTTCACATATTGCTAAAGCCTGGCTTGGAGAATTTTGAGCATTAGTTTACTAGCGTGTGAGATGAGTGCAATTGTGCAGTAGTTTGAGCATTCTTTGGCATTTCCTTTCTTTGGGATTGGAATGAAAACTGACCTTTTCCAGTCCTGTGGCCACTGCTGAGTTTTCCAAATTTGCTGGCATATTGAGTGCAGCACTTTCACAGCATCATCTTTCAGGATTTGCAATAGCTCAACTGGAATTCCATCACCTCCACTAGCTTTGTTCATAGTGATGCTTTCTAAGGCCCACTTGACTTCACATTCCAGAATGTCTGACTCTAGGTGAGTGATCACACCATCGTGATTATTGTGGGTATACCCCACGTCCAAGGTAAGAGAAACCCAAGTAAGACGGTAGGTGTTGCAAGAGGGCATCAGAGGGCAGACACCCCGAAACCATAATCAGAGAAAACTAGTCAATCTAATCACACTAGGATCACAGCCTTGTCTAACTCAATGAAACTAAACATAACCACAGAGGAAAGACCAAACCAGCACATACCAAGAAGGCAGCCATCTGCAACCTGAGAGGAGCCTCAGGGGAAACCAGCTCTGCTGGCACCTTGATCTCAGAATTCTGGCCTCCAGAACTCTTAGGAAATAAATTCCTAAGAAGCCATCCAGTGTGTGGTATTTGGTTATGGTTGCCCAAGCAAATTAATGCAACACTGTAATTTGAGACATTTGAGAAGAGTTTTTAAGGTCCTAATTCTTTAATTTAAGATCTCAAAAAGTATTATACATGCTCATTGTAAAAAATGTCAACAACAATCAAGTGTATGAGGGGGAAAGCTAAAGTGTTTTCCTAAAGTCCCCTGTCCACTTTTCTATCCAGAAGTAACCAGCCACTGTTTAGGATGAGTCCTTCTGCTATTTCTTTTAGATACCTACATGCATGTGATTTTGTTTCGATTTTTTAAAAATATTTATTTATTTGGCTGAGTCGGGTCTTAGTTGCAGTACATGGGATCTTTAGTTTCGGCTTGTGGGATCAAGTTTCCCATCTAGGGGCCGAACTTGAACTCCCTGCATTGGGAGCGCAGAATCTTAGCTACTGGGCCACCAGGGAAGCCCCAGTTTCGATTTTTGCTTTCATGAAAATAAGAATCACCAGGGATTTTCTGGCGGTTTGTGGATAGGACTCTATTGCAGTGGGCAGGGGGCGGGGGCGGGGGGCACAGGTTCTATTCCTGGTTGGGGAACTATGAGCCTACAAGCTGGATAACAACCAAAAAAAAAAAAAAAAAAATGAGAATCACTATAAGCATATTGGGACTTCCCTGGTAGTTCAGGTGGTAGAGAATCTGCCTGCAAGTTCAGGAGACCTGGGTTTGATCCCTGGGTCAGGAAGATTCCCTGGAGAAGGAAATGGCAAACCATTCCAGTATTCTTGCCTGGAAAACCCATGGACAGAGGAGCCTGGCAGGTTGCAGCCCATGGGGTCACATGACTGAGCAACTAACACACACACACATAAGCATATTATTCCTTGACTTGATTTTGCTGTGAACAATGCAACACAGACGTCAAACCAGTCCAGATTATTGGTTGCAAAGAACAGAAACTCCCTCTGGTAAAGAAAGAAAAAGTAAAGTAAGGAATAAAGACTGCGAAAAAAGAATTTGTTGGGAAGGCAAAGAACCAACTCAGAAAATGTGCAGGAAGACCAAAATTTCTCAAGCAGCCAGAACTAAAGGTCAAAATAAAGTCAGAGCAAAATTAGTAAGTCTAATAACACGTTTTGGGGAAATGGCACCACTACCCGTTGCTGGTGAAAGCATAAATTGGTATAAATTTACTGAGGAGAAACTTTGTAAAACCTCATCAAAATTCCAAATATGCATATCCTTTGAGAAATTTATCCTACAGGTATTTTGGCAGAGGCATGGACGATAACAAGTACAAATGTACTCACAACAGCATTATTTGTAAAAGCAATAGATTGTAGGTCAGCTAAATGTCCACCAGTACAAACTGATTGAACTATAATACATTTGTAAAGCTATGATTTTTCCAGTAATCATGTACAAATTTAAGAGTTAGACCACAAAGAAGGCTGAGTGCAAAAGAACTGATGCTTTTAAACTGTGGCGCTGGAGAAAACTCTTGAGAGTTCCTTGGACTAGCAAGGAGATCAAACCAGTCAATCTTAAAGGAAATCAACCTTCATTGGAAGGACTGATGCTGAAGCTGAAGCTCCAATACTTTGGCCATTGAGGGCAGTAGGAGAAGAGGGTGACAGAGGATGAGATGGTTGGATGGTATCACTGACTCAATGGACTTGAGTTTGAGGAAACTCTGGGAAATAGGGAAGGACAGGGAAGTCTGGCATGCTGCAGTCCATGAAGTCACAATGAGTAGGACACGACAGAGCAACTAAACAACAATAAATGTAATGTCTACTCTGTAGCCATCAAAAAAGAGCAAACAGGCTCCTGACTTAGGATATAGAATGTGCTCCGAGATCAGAAGCAACTTACATAGTATGATGCCACTGTAGTTAAAAATAATAATAATAATGGGGGAAAGAGAAAGATACATACACTGTAATAAGTCCATAAAATATTTCTAAAGGGATACACACACAAAATTAAGAACATTGGAAAAGAAAATTAGGTGTTTAGGGGCTTCCCTGGTGGCTCAGTGGTAAAGAATCTGCCTGCCAATGCAGGGGACATGGGTTCGATCCCTGGTCTGGGAAGACCCCACATGCCGTGGAGCCACTAAGCTCATGCACCACAACTACTGAGCCTGTGCTACTGCTGAGTCCACATGCCGCTACTACTGAAGCCTGCAAGCCTATTGCCCATTGCCCATTGCCCATGCTCTGCAACGAGAGAAACCACTGCCAAGAGAGGCCCTTGCACCACTAGAGAGTAGCCCCCGCTTTCAGCAGCTAGAGAAAAGCCAAACAGCAACAGAGACCCAGCACAGCCAAAAATAAATCTATAGGATTTTAAAAAGTGACTGCTTTAAAAAAAAGAAGAAAGAACTAGGTGTTTAGGGAACAGGAATAAGAAGGACTGGAGGAAACAGGCAGTGCGGCGGGGGGACTTTTCCTTTGCACTCGTTGAATTCTGAACCAACTGAACATGATACCAGGTGTTTCGTTTGTTTGTTTGTTTTACTGCTTTTTTCTTTTTTAAATTGAGGTAAAATTGGTATATAATATACTGGTTTCATGTGTGTGGAAATTGTGTTAGTCGCTCAGTGGTGTCCAGCTCTTTGCAACCCTGCGGACTGCAGCCCACCGGGCTCCTCTGTCCATGGGATTCTCCAGGCAGTAATACTGGAGTGGGTTGCCTTTCCCTTCTCCAGGGGATCTTCCTGACCTAGGGACTGAACCTATGTCTCCTGCGTGGCAGGCAGATTCTTTACCATAATTCAACATTTGTGTACACTGTCACCGCAATGAGTCTAGTTACCATCTGTCACCATATAAATGACCTCCTTCACCCATATCGCTCTCTCCCACAGCCTCTGCCCCTCTGGTAACGAGCAAGCTGTTATCTGTATTTATGTTTGGTTTTGTTCCTTTATTTTTTAAATTTCACGTGTAAGTGGTATTTGTCTTTCTCTGTCTGACATATTCACTTAGTATAATCCCAGTGTCCACCCTTGTCAGTAATGTGCAATACAAATTTTGAAAGTGAAAAGTTCCATTAAAGGATCTTGTTAACATGCTGCGACTCTCCAGCCCGAGAACATAGACGTTCTTTCCACTACTGCTGCCATGACCAGAAAGAACTTTAAATACCCTGCTTCTTTGTGTCACTTCTCGAGACTCAAAGTCCTATAAAAGACTGTACATGCTCAGGAATTTTGCCTACAAGCTCTCTCTGCCAGGAGTCTGAGAAAGTACCTGCCCTCACACTTTTTCACTTTTGTAGAAAACACCTGGTCCCTTGGAGACTTCACAATCTCAGGTTATCCAAACAGGAAGGGGTTTCAGATGCCACACAGTCCAAACAACAAAGTCTACACCAGTTTCCACTTCAAGACACACAGACCCACCGCATTCTTTTTAATGGCTGCACAAGATTCTGTAGTATAAATGTCTGTTTACTGAATTTGTATTTATAAGTTTAGGATCTGAATGCTTGTTGATGAACATTAATGACTTTTTAAATATAATGCTATGAAGCTACAATATTTTGGCCACCTGATGCGAAGAGCCAACTCATTGGAAAAAACTCTGATGCTGAGAAAGAGTGAAGATAGGAGGACAAGGGGACAACAGAGGATGAGATGGTTGGATGGCATCACTGACTCAGGGGACATGAGTTTGAGCAAACTCTGGGAGATAATGAAGGACAGGGAAGCCTGGCATGCTGCAGTCCATGGGGTCACAAAGAGTTGGACAGGACTTAGCATCTGAACAACAGCAATAAGGTAATTAAAAACACTGTAATAAGGATCCTTGTATATATAGGATGTATACAAGCATCTTTGTATAATATGCTTTATCATATCAGTCTGCACACATGTACAAATGTGTTGGGAGAACCTGTGAAATAAGATAGTATGGCAAAATCACACAAAATCATGTGTATAGGATGATCTATAAAATCCATGTAAAAGAACATCTTCAATAGAAGGCTGGAAGGAAGTATGCCAAAATGAAAGTAATCCAAACTAGAACATGAAAGAAACATGTAAGTGTAGATCCATAAAATCTTAATTGTTCCCATGATGAGACAAGGATGAGGTAAAGACCTTGGTTAAGCATCAAAACACATATACGAGTCAAAAAGGAAATGATCTTCAAATTCAGCAAGCAAATGACCAATCAAGAATAGACTGAAAAATGCATGAATGTTTTGCTTTGAGTGGTTAAATTTTATTGTCTTTGAATATCTCTTTAATACACATATAAAAATTTTTAATTTTGCCCAAAATTTAAGATATAACTTGTTACTCCAAAAAGAATCTGTATAATCTATTTCTTTTATTTTTTAAGTTTATTTTTATTTTTATTGGAGTATAAGTTTCCCAAGTGGCTCAGTGATAAGAATCCACCTGCCAATGCAACAGACTCAGGAGACGCAGGTTCAAGTCCTGGGTCGGGAAGATCCCCGGAGAAGAAAATGGCAGCCCACTCCAGTATTCTTGCCTGGAGAATCCCATGGACAGAGGAGCCTGAGGGCTGCAGTCCATGGGGTCCCAGAGAGTCAGATGTGACTTAGCACACACGCATACACACACATAGCTGATTTACAATGTGTTAGTTTCAGATGTACAACAAAGTGAGTCAGTTACATACACACATCTATGCACTCTTTCTTTAGATTCTATTCCCATATAGGACATTACAGAGCATTGAATAGGGTTCCACACATAGTCTATTTCTAAAACTAGAAAACCCTCATGAGACCTCTTCATTCTCCTGGAATTGAATCCATCTTTCCTCAAGTATAGCATGAAAACATAAATTTAAAATTATTATAATACTCTTAATTGTTCTGATTTGTTTTGATACAACAATATTTGCTTCGATGAGAAGTATATGTTTACTTTCCTATGGGCTCCTGTGCTTCACAGGTGATTTAATCATAACGCTAAATTATCACATGTGGCCTACTGGGATCATTATCTACTTACTCACATTATGGCTTATCATCGCTGGGTTGTTTAAAATAATGACACAGGAGGTCTCAAAATTGAAAAGCACTATCAGAAGCAATCATTTCATGAAATCTTTGCCGACCTGATTTTTCCAGTCAATGATACAGCTAATAATCTACACCGCTTTCAGCAGATGACAGAACAGTGTTCCTCACATAAAACAAATAATAACAAGGCGAGTGGATGGGTGGTGCATCTAGTGGTATCCTAAACCCTAGACTCCATCTTCTTCCTCAACTTGGAAAATCTTGTGGGGTTTTTTCCTTTTCTTCTCTTAATCCAAGCAAGGAGACACAAATTTAGAAGAGTGAAATAATGAACTCATGGGGAATTCCCTGGTAGCCCAGTGGTTAGGATTCCAGCTTCCACTTGCAGGGTCCCAGATTCCATGACTGGTGTGGAAATGAAGATCCCACAAAGCATCTGGTGCAGCCAAAAAAAAAAAAAGAGAGAGCCTTCTTCAAAATAATGAATATTCCCTGTCACTGGCGGTATTCAAGCAAAATATGAATCTATTAGGAATGCCATGGAAATGAAATAGACAAAACTGGTTGGTCAATTTTTAGGGTAATTTCTATCATTCTGAGTGTTTTGGCCACCTGCTGTGAAGAACTGACTCATTGGAAAAGGCCCTGATGCTGGGAAAGATTGAAGGCAGGAGGAGAAGGGGCCGACAGAGGATGAGATGGTTGGCTGGCATCACCGACTCAATGGACATGACTTTGAGTAAGCTCTGGGAGTTGATGATGGATGGGGCAGCCTGGCGCAGTGCAGTCCATGGGGTCGCAGAGAGTCAGACATGACTGAGCCACTGAACTGAACTGAGTGTTGCAATGTGAAAGTGTTAGTCCTTCAGTCATGTCCAACTCTTTGCAACCTCACAGGCTGTAGCCCGCCAAGCTCCCCTGTCCATGGAGTTCTCAAGGCAAGAATACTGGAGCGGGTAGCCAATCCCTTCTCCAAGCAGTCCAGAGGTTAAGACTCTGCACTCCCAATGCAGTGCACACAGGTTCAGTCCCCAGTCGGGGACCTAAGATCCCGTAGACTGCACAGTGTAGCCACACACACACAAAAGTGAAAAGATAACCAGCGGTGTACTAGTTTTCTGGGGTTGCTATAACAAAACACCACAGCCAGGATGGCCTGAATAACAAAAAAAAAATTTCCTCTCAGTTCAGGATGGAGGTGCCAGCAGGTTTGGTATTTTCTGGGCCTCTCTCCTTGGCTTGAAGATGTCTCCTCTGTGTCTTCACCTGGTCTTTCCTTATGCGTGTTGATCCCTGATGTTTCTTCATGTGTCCCAATCTCCTCTTATTATGAAGACACCAGTCAGATTGGATTAGGGCTCAACCTAGGGACTTCCTTTTAATTGAATTTCCTCTTTTGAGGCCCCATTTCAAATACAGTCCCATTCCGAGGTACTGGGGATTAAGCTTTCAGATATAAAGTTGGGGGCTTCCCTGGTGGCTCAGACGGTAAAGACTCTGCCTACAATGCAGGAGACCGGGTTCAATCCCTGGGTCTGGAAGATCCCCTGGAGAAGGGAATGGCTATTCAATCTCATCACATTCTGAGGTACTGGGAGTTAAGTTTTCAGATATAATTTTTAAGGGGACATTATTCAGTGAATAACCGCTTACCATCTGGACCCCCAAATTCACGTTTGTCCCACATGCAAAATATATTCACCCCCATCCCAACAATTCAGAAATCTTAACTCATTATGGCATCAGTTTCAAATCCCAAGTTTCCCTAAATATCATCTAAATCAAGTGTGAGACAGACTTGAAGTTTAATTCATTCTAAGGCAAAAAGCCCTCTTTGGTGCTGAACCTGTAACAGCAAATTATCTACTTCCAAAATAAGTGGGACAATGGTGGGACAGGCATACAATGGACATTCCTGTTCCAAAAGGGAGGAATTGGAAAGAAGGGCCCAGGGAACCCAAACAAGCCCAACACTTGGTAGGAAAAAAATTCCCTGATTTTAAAGCTCAAGAATATTATTCCTGGGCTGGATCCTCCCACCTCAGGCCCACCCAGGCAGGTGCCACCCCTTCAATTCCAGGGAGCAGCCCCACCTCCGAGGCCTGGGACATTCTGGCCTGCTGAAAGGCGGAGCCCAGTGGGAATGGCTGTCCTTTCAGTTTGGGAATCACCCTCAGGGCCATTCTTCCCTTTTCTTGAAAGATAAGGTGTGTTCAAAGAGATTAGCCCTGTCATCCCTTCTGAGAATCTCAGTTCAATAACCTCCCTCCACTGTGTCTCCTTCCTGGAGTCTGAGGACAGGCTGACTGAAGCCAGAACTCACGTCCACATTTCTTCATCAAGGGATTGTTCAGCTGTACCCTTGATGTTATCTCTGGAATGTTCCTCTTCATATTTTTGCAAAAAGGATAGGCTGAGAACTTTCCAGATCTTCTCACTTTCTGGTTCCTTTTTGCTTAACATTTTCTTCTTCAGTTTCTCTCCTCTCACATTTTACTACAAGCAACAAGGGAAAATTGAGTCGCACCTTGAACCCTTTGCTTAGAAATTTCCTCAGATGAACCCCCAAGTTCATCACTTATGTTTCTACCATCCACAGAACACTCCAACACAATTCAGCTAAATTCACTGCCCTTTTATAAAAGGATTATCCTTCTTCCAATGTCCAATAACATGTTCCTTATTTCCATCTGGGGCTTCCCAGGTGGCTCAGTGGGCAAAGAATCCGTCTGCAATGCAGGAGACATGGCTTTGATCCCTGGGTTGGGAAGATCCCCTGGAGAAGGGATTGGGTACCCACTCCAGTATTCTTGATTGGAGAATTCCATGGACAGAGGAGCCTGGCGGGCTACAATCAATGAGGTTGCAAAGAGTCAGACACCACTGAGTGACTAACACTTATTTTCCTCTGAGGTCTTGAAACCAAGTAGGACCCTGTGGGGATCCTAGGGAAGAAGCCTTTCTCTGTTCCCTGTTCCTTGTTTGTAGGGAATAGACTCCAGCTGCCATGACCTTCCATCAGTCCCAAAGGGCAGGTTCAAACAGCTGCTAATCAGGGAAAGGAGGGTATGCAGAGACCCGGGAATAACAGCCAAGAACCAAGAGTGCAGCCTTGGGGTAGGATCCTGGTTCCACTGCAAGGGATGCATGTAACAACATCTTTAAACCTTCTATAGAACCCCCCAACAAATGGATGGGCTTCCCAGGCAGTGCTAGTGGTAAAAAACAAAAACAAAAAAACCTACCTGCCAATGTAGGAGGCAAAAGAGATGAGTGTGCAATCCCTGGATCAGGAAGATCCCTTGGAGGAGGAACTGGCAACCCACTCCAGTGTTCTTGCCTGGAAAATCCCATGGACAGAGGAGCCTGGCGGGCTGCGGTCCACACGACTGAAGCGACCAAAGCGACTTAGCACGCATGCCTAACGTATCAGCATTCTTCCTTCCAAAGAAGACCACCTGAGGCCAGATTAAAGGAACCAGAGAAACTCAGCGAAAAGATTACCTGAGACCAGATAAAAGGAGTACAGGCCCTGCACACATCCTAATCTTATCAGCAACCCCACCCTTGAACCTTTGCTATAAAACTTCTCACCAAATCCTCCCAGGTGGGGATACACGGTTTTCGAGGCCAGGACCCTGCTGTGTACCCCTTTGCCTAGCAAAGCAATAAAGCTATTCTTTTCTACCGCACCCAAAACTCTGACTCCAAGATTCTATTCAGCACTAGAACACTGAGTTTTCTGCATTGATCTCACCAGAAGCACCTTTAACATCCATATTTCTACTGATAGTTTTCTTGAGGCAACCTAGGCTTTCTCCAACATGAACTCAAAAGTCTTCCAACTTCTACCCACTACCCGGTTCCAAAGCTGCTTTCACATTTTTAAGTATTTGAAACAGCCATAACTTTCAATATCAAAATACATATTAGTCTGTAAGGCTGCCATAGTAAAATACCATAGCCAGGATGGCCTAGACAACCAAAATGTTTTTTCTCACAATCTGGGAGGCTAGCGGCCCAAGGGCCAGCAAGTGTGGCTTCTACTGAGGTCTCTCTCCTCGGCTTGCCAATGGCCACTGTTGCAGTACATGCTCACGTGGCTTTCCTCTCTGCACACGCATCCCTTGTATTTTTATGTGTGTCATAATTTCCTCTTTTTATAAAGACACCAGCCAGATTGGAGTAGGGTCCATCCTATGGGTGGCCTCATTTTTAACTTAATTACCTCCATTAACGCCCTATCCCCAAACACAGACACAAAATGAGGTCCTAGGGAATTAGGGCTTCAACATATGAATTTTGAGGAGGACACAACAGCCTATATAACGTATAGAATGCAATAAAATGTTTGCAAATCACACATCTGATAAGGGAATAGTATCCAGAATATACTAAGAACTCTTCTGTGTGCTTAGCCGCTCAGTCATGTTCGACTCTTTGCGATACCTTGGACTGCAGCCCTCCAGACTCTTCCTCTCATGGATTCTCCAGGCAAGAATACTGGAGTGGTTTGCCATGCCCTCCTCCAAGGGATCTTCCCAACTGAGGGATCAAACCCACGTCTCTTACGTGTCCTGAATTGGCAGACAGGTTCTTTACCACTAGTGCCACCTGGGAAGCCCAGGTGGGCTTAACTCTTACAACTTAATGAAAAGGAAATCCAATTAAATAATGAACAATGGATCTGAGAAGACATTTCTCTAAATAAGAAATACAATTGATCAAGAAGCACTTGGAAAAGTGCTCAGTGTCTTTAGCCATTTGATACCAGGTAAATCAAAACCACAGTGAGAATGCACTTCATACATACTAGGTTGGCTATAATAAAAAAGACAGATAAATAACAGTTGTTAATGTGGAGACACCAGAACCTTCTTACATTGCTGATAGAATTGCAAAATGGTGCAGCAACTTTGAAAAAGTTTGGCAGTTTCTCAGAAAGTTAAACACATATGCCTAAGAGAACTGAAAGTACACATCCACACAAAAAATTGTACGTGAATACTCATAGCAGCATGATTCATAATAGCCAAAAAGTGGGAAAAGCCTTAATGTCCATCAAAGGAGAATGTATAATAAAATATGGTTGTTGTTGTTCAGTTGCTAAGTCATGTCCGACTCTTGGTGACCCCATAGGCTGCAGCACACCAGGCTCCCCTGTCCTTTACTTCCTCCCAGAGTTTGCTCAAACCATGTCCATTAAGTCAGTGAATCAGCTGTAAGTGTGCATATATCCTCTTCCCCCTGAGCCTCCCCCAACTCCCCATCCGACCCTTCTAGGTCATCACCGAGTGCCTGGCTGAGTTCCCTGTGCCGTACAGCAGCTTCCCAGTCAGGCTTCCCAGCTGGCGCAGTGGTAAAGAATCCACCTGCAATGCAGGAGACAAGGGTTCAATCCCTCATCAGGAAGTCCCCTGGAGTAGTCAGTGGCAGCCTGCTCCAGTACTCTTGCCTGGAGACTTCCATGAACAGAGGAGCCTGGTGGGCTACAGTCCATGACAAAGAGTAGGATGTGACCTAGCAACTGAGCACACACACACAGAGTGTACGTGTGTCAATTCCAAACTCCCAATTTATCACCACCCTCATCCCCCCAACTACTGGGACCACATATCTATTCTCTGTGTCTGTGTCTCTATTTCATACGGATTTAGAAAGTAGACTATTGGTTGTGTAGGTCTTGGAGAAGCAGGGGAAGTTGAGGGAAAATGGGAAATGACTGCTAATGGATACAGGGTTTCTATTTTAGAGTGAAGGGAAAAAATTAAAATTACATTTTAATTGTAATGATGGTTGCACAACCCTAAATATACAAAAACTATTAAATTATATGCTATAAGTAAGGGAATTATATGGTATATGAATTATATCTCAATAAAACTATTAAAATATATAAGATCACATATAAAATCAATTAATTTAAAAGTTATTAATTAAAATATAACTAAGATGGCAACCCACTCCAGTACTCTTGCCTGGAAAATCCCATGGACGGAGGAGCCTGGTAGGCTACAGTCTATGGGATTGCAAAGAGTCAGACACGACTGAGTGACTTCACTTTCACACTTTCAAGATAAGATAGTATCTCATGTTTTCTGTCTCTTTGATGAAAGTCATGCATTCTTTATTCATTCATTTTTCTCCTGACCTTGTGAGCATGTTTATGACCAGTATTTTGAGCATTTTATCATGTAAATCATTTATCTTCATTTCATTAAGGTCTTTTCCTGGGTTTTATCTTCTTTTGTTTGGAACATATTCCTTTATATCTTAGTTTTCTTTGACTCTCTGCACTGGTTTCCCTTCATCAAATTAAGCAATCATCTCTCCCAGTCTTTTGTTTTTGCTACTTAGCTTGTAGGATCCTAATTCCCCAACCAGGGATCGAACCTGGGCCCCCAGCAGAGGAAACTCAAAGCCCTAAACACTAGCCCACCAGGGGATTCTCCTTCCCCAGTCGTGAAGGCGTGGCCATGTGTTCAAGATAAATCTTGTCAGTCAGCATGACTTGAGCACCTGGTCGCCTCTCCAACTTTTGCGGTTATCTAAGTCAGTGTTTGTTCTTGGTGGCTTCTAGATCAGGATGTGCCAAGATGAGATATTCCACCAAAGGCATGGAAAATACCCACATACATGTTCAGGCTCCCAGAGGACTGTATTAAATGTTTGTCCCTTTGAGTCCCCAGTGCAGGCTAATTGGAAGCCTGACTTTCAGGCAGCAACTGGGAAGGTCAGGATGTTAGGTATACAGTGTTTGTAGCCCTGATCAAAGGGAGACCAAGAGCTGGGTATTTCAGCTTGCTCGCTCTGTGCTCAGCCAGAGGGAATCCCTGCCAGAAACACCTGTGCACCCATAGAAAATTCTGTTCTCTGTCGTCCCAGGAGACTAACCGCTGAACCCCATCAGCTCCCAGAGCTAGGAGACTTAGCAGCCAGTCCGTCAGCTTGCAGCCATAGAAGATGGCATGCTAGACATGTTGAGAAGCGCATCTGGAGACTTGGCTTCATGGCTGCGGTGAGCTATAGGGAGAAGACATAAGAAGTCGCCACAAGCCCATTCAGTCCCTCAGACGGTGACTAACTACATGTCCATCAGCTCCCAGATATGGGCTAATCTGAAGCCCAGTCCTTGGGCACAAGCTGAAAAAGTATGCAAACACCTTCTAGGAAGAAAGTGAGAGCCTCGCAGTTTTGTCAGTTTCCTCTGTGTTGAGCCGGCTGACATTTTTGGGTCAAATTGCCCCTTAGTTTCATGTGGCCCAGGGTAGTTGTGAAAGCTGGGTGCTGTTGGCTTCCAGAGCAAGCTGACGATGTGGGAGCCCTCAGGTGGCACAAAGATAGTTCGGGTGCTGCATGTGTAGACAAGCTCCTTCCACAGAGAAGTTGGAGACTTGGTTTTTATCACTGGAGCAAGCTTTAGAGAACACGCAGGAGGAGTGCTTGGGGGCTCCTGGGAGAATCCCAGATGGCATCCACACAAAGGCCGATTAGAAGCTGGACCTTCAGGCAGTAGCTGGGAAAGTATGCGGTAAAGCGCCTTTCAAGGAGAAACTAGAGGAGGGGTGTTTTTGCCTGTTTCCCCAGTGCTGACCTTGGGAAGTCACTAGCCATGGAAGTGCTGGAATGCCCATTTGAAATTGCTCCTCTGTTTAACGTGGTCCTGGAGGACTTGCAGATGACAAGGCTGGCTGGCTGGCTCCCCAAGTGTCCCCATGTGATTTGGGATGCAGGCTCTTGGGTGGCATCCTTCAAACCTGGGTACTCGATACTTGATCCAAACTCTTCACTTGCAAGGGAGGAATTGGGCAGTGGGGCTCCCGCCTAAATGCAAAAGCTCCATTTTCTAACTGCAAGTTAGTGTATCCATGACTTTTATATACTTTATATATATATATTTTTTATATATTAATTATATATGTTTTATATATATATATATCAATGACTTTTATATATTTGCTTCTTGACAGTCTGGTTAATCTGATTCAGTACCCAAATCCAATCAAATCAAGGTGCAGCAATTACTGAATATCCTAACTTCTAGCGAAGAGAACGAGACTTGGGAAAAAGTGATTTCATTAAAAATTGTTGCAAGATCTGTGTGGCTGGACATCTGATCCTCCCCTGATAAAATCTTCCCTTCCACTGGGCCATTTTCAATTTTTACAATAGGCAGATATCTGGGCTCATCCATCTCAAAGTTTTGACATATGAGATCATGTTTGGCAGGATTCAAAGCTTCCTGAAAATAATAACAATGCCTGGAAATTTCTAGAAGACTAAAATAAAGTTCTCTAAAATATGTAAATCAAAACACCCTGGCTGTTCAGGTACCAAAACCTGCAATCTTGACATCACACTTGATACCATATCCCACATTTTTCTCTTTATCCTCCTGACAGTATCTCCATTATATACTATTTGTTAAAGATGGCTGAATTTACTAAAGTCTTACATTTTTATAAAGTCAAAGCCCAATAGGTAAGTTAAACGCAATATCACTTCTTTTACGTAAAGTTATGGGAATGTTTACTGGTGAGTATTACAGCTGTGTTATGAGAAAAACATTAAACTTGCCCAGAGAAACAAGGCATTAGACCTGCACAGAGGAAGTAAAGTATTTATTACAGGATCTACCTGGAACTACGTGGTGCCTGACTCTCCCTACAACATGTGACCAGAACCTACAGAGAAAACAGAGCGTAACATACATGTACAATCCCCTTAAGGCATCCACCATTAGAAAACAACTCTGCTGGGAATTCCCTGGCAGTCTAGTGGTTTAGACTCTGAGTTCTCATTACTAAGGATCCAGGTTTAATCCCTGGTTAGGAAACTAAGATCCCACAAGTTGAGCAGCCAACAAAAGAAGAAGAAAATAGATTATTTCACTTAGAAACTACATTCATTAAAAAAAAAAAAGAAACTACGTTCATGGTTCATTGAATGGGAGGGAGATATCCTGTTTTATTGAGTTTTTCTATGATGACTAACCCAGTTTAATAAAACTTTTCTTAGTTCTTGCCACTAAAATGTGGAAAGAAGAACAGGGTTGGGGAAAAGCCTGATTTTGAAACATTTCAGAGCAAATATCAACTTTTGCAAGCCTATTATTCGCTAATTTAACATGACAGTTAAGTAACAAGCAAGGACTGGGAATTCCCTGGTGGTCCAGTGGTTAGGACTCAGTGCTTCCACTGCACGCATCACGGGTTTGATTCCTGGTTGGGAACTAAGATCCAGCAAGGCTCAGCATAGGCAAAGACAGACAAACAAGCAAGGAGGAGAAAGTGAGAAAGTATTTAAGCTGCAACAGAGCTTTTTTAGAGTCTGTCTTGCAGCAATTAACTTTCCAAACTTCCTTAACAACTTGGTTAGAAAACCCAAATGAATTCACAAGTGCTTTTGGAAAGGTGGAGAACTTAGAGGAAATATGAAAGGGTTGAGAGAAGAGATATGAGTCATACTGCTTTATTTCCCCTAGCCTTTGTTGATCTCAACAGATTTGTTTCCGTTCTAATTCTCTGCCATCTTCATAAAAGACAGAGAAATATATAGTGTCAGAAATGTGATTTATAATAGCATCATTATTCCATAATTGAAAACACTGCGTATTTGGTTGTCTAGGAGAATATGCCCATCAGAAATAACCTGTAGCTCTGGAGGCCAGTGGGTTGCTATGGCAACCAGACAAAAGAGTTTAATAATAGCTCTCCTTCATAGCTGGAAAATTGACAAAAAGATGAAAGCTCTGAATGCGAGTGTTTCTTATATAAATGCAAACAAGCACAAAATACATTTATTTCTTTGTTCAACAAACAGTCACTGAATGCTGACGATGTACCTGGCGATAGGTTAGGAGCCGTGGAAAAATCAGATGTGGTTTCTCTAAGAAGAGTGCACATTTTAGTGCATGAGACATATAATAAAGAGCAAACAAATCAATACACGGAATAATGACAGCATGTAAGATGGCCACACGAGAAAGTAATGAACCTGGGATACCAAACAAGCAGAGTCGCTGTTCTTCAGTTGCTCAGTCGTGTCCAACTCTTTACCACCCCATGCACTGCAGCAGGCCAGGCTTCCCTGTCCTTCACCAAGCAGTAGCTAGCACAAAATACGGAGAAGAGCCCAGTCACAGCACACATCACAAATCTTGTGTTTAGACAAGAAATTAAATAGAGAATGGGGTCTTATAGTCTTCATTAATGTACTAATGTAATCACTCTAATGGCAGAAAGCAAAAAGGAACAGAAGTTTAATGAGAGTGAGAGAGGAGATGCAAAGGCTGGCTTAAAACTTAACATTAGAGAAACTAAGATCATAACGCCGACTCTGGAAAATATTCTGATGCTGGGAAAGATTGAAGGCAAAAGGAGAAGAGGGTGGCAGAGGACGAGATGGTTGGATGGCATCACCGGTTCAACGGACATGAACTTGGGCAAACTCCAGGAGATGGTGAGGGACAGGGAGGCCTGGTGTGCCATGGGGTCACAAAGAGTCAGACATAACTTAGCTACTGAACAACAACAACAATGTACTAATGAAATACAACTACTAACAGAAGTCTTACTTACTCTTCTTGCTGGCAGGGATTAGGGTTACATGTGAAAATAGGGCTGTTTGAGGGTGTTTTTAAAATAAGTATGGATATTTGTAATGAAAATTATGATGATCAGTTACATACTTGATGGATACAATTATTCAAAATGTTCTCTGGCAGTTGTTTTGAAGTTTTCACAAACACAAAACATAACACTGTATGTGTATATTGCATGAACTATGATTCACCTGAGGTCAGTTAAAAAGTTCAGCAAGACACTAGGTTTTGAATAGACTATTGTGGCTAATTGGTCTGAGCTTCAACAGAAGGGGAGAAGCACAGCACAGAAAATGCCAGAATGTTGCTAAATAGCTCATTTTGTTCTAAGAAATATTCCCTTTTCATCATTACTGTATAATTGATATTCCACATTTTATTTTTTAAATTTTTATGTTTTTATTTTGGGGTGCACTGGGTCTTCATTGCTGTGCGGGGGCTTTCTCTAGCTGCGGCGAGTGAGGGCTTCTTATGGCAGTGGCTTCTCCTGTTAGAGAGCACAGGCTCAGCAGTTACGGCACACAAGTTTAATTTGCCCCGAGGCACGTGGAATCTTCCCGGACCAGAGACTGAACTCATGTCCCCAGCACTGGCATGTGGATTCTTAACCACTGAACCACCACAGAAGTCTGATACCTCACATTTTAAATAGAAGCAATACTGCCATTGATTATTCAGAGCCATTGTCTCGGTGTTCTTTTCTTTCCATTTAGGAAGCTGGAACATTCCCTGATACAATGAATACTAGACTTTGGCTCATGATCTCGGGTACCAGTACACACGGAGTCTAGGAGGCTTTTCTTAATTAGACCAAGATGAGGCACCCTTGCCTTTTCTGTAGAGTAGCAGCAAGAGCCCAGGGAGCTCTGAGTGTTTCTGGGGTGGGAGGCCCAGCCCACGTTGTTTTGATGGCAGTAACTCCTGGGATAGTGTGATCACCCTGGCTGCCATGTGACAGAACCTGGCCTGACAGGTGGTGTAATACTGTTGTTTAATCTAACAGCCTTTCCCCTCATTCCCTAGGAAGGAACCTTTGAAATTTAACTAGATACATGCTGACCCAAAAAAAGACTACCTCTCCGAGGCCCTCCTGCAGCTCTGTATGTCTCTGACTTAGGATCTGGCCCATGTCATGTGACTGAAGCAGTGTTCATAACCTCCCTCACACGAAAGGGTCATGCCCTCCCCTCCCCTTTCCTCTCCTTTTAATGGCTGGAATGTAGACACAAGGGTGAACCAGCTTGGGCCATGTGGGTTAGAACACCCTAAGGGTAGCAGAACAAAAAAACAGAAAAGCCTGGGTCTCAGTCAACTTTCTAGATAAAATAACAGACTGGACTTTCATAGAAGAAACTTCATATTTATACAATTATGGGTA
Source organism: Capricornis sumatraensis (assembly GCF_032405125.1). Lineage (NCBI taxonomy): Eukaryota > Metazoa > Chordata > Mammalia > Artiodactyla > Bovidae > Capricornis > Capricornis sumatraensis. The sequence goes on from NC_091080.1 coordinate 21,310,366, forward strand.
TCTATTACCAATATATTCTAACCTATGTAGAAAGCAAGGGAAAACATTACCCCCGTGATATATTCTCTGTATAAAGAAAACCCTGAAGATATTGAGACTCTGGAGCAAGCTGTACCTGAAGTAAGCGCCATGGCTGAATTTTTCAGCCACAATATACAAAAAAAAAAAAAAAAATTCTATTTTTTTAACATGATCTAAATTAAGGTGATGCTGTATACAATTGAAGAGTTCTGGCTCTTCTCTTTCTTCAAGGCACAAACATACCTGTTTTGGAAGAAGTACTTTGCCTGACAATTACAAAGTCCTTTTAAACCGTTCCCCCACAATTAATGGTCTGCCCAAAAGAATATTCTTGATACGGAGATTCTATGCATCAATTTTAGATTTAGAAGTGATAATGAAAAACGGTGACGCCATCAGAGACAGGCGACTCCCCACAGATGAGGCTGCTTCAGGACAAATGTCTCAGATATGGATGAAATGTTACACAACAGTATCTGTCACTTCCCCTCTCCTTTACCTTGCACCATATTGAGTTCTCAAAGTTGAAAATGTTTGATGGAATGGAAGCTTGATGAAATGGGTGAGTGACAATGGCTCAGAGTAAAAGAGAGGGGGCCTTGCTCCTATTTTGCACAAACCTACTGCCTCCATGGTATTCTCCATGGTATTCCCGAGGTTTGGCAACGTCTGTGAAGAGTGTCTTTTGTTTTTTATTATTTTAAAAAACCCAAACAATTGGCTCGTATATATTGAACCCTCTAGTTAGTTGTAAAAATGACATTGATCCTTTCAAGTTTCTACTGATGGTCACATTTTCTATAACCAAAGCTGACTCCTAACACTTCCTGGCTTTATCATATTATTTGTAATAATAAATGTTCCTTTAAATTCAGATAAAATGATGAAAAGGGTTAGAGCTTTTATGCAAGTATGGGGAGGAGAGACTGTCATGAGTGCTCTTATCTTAGGTCTGATGAGCTTCAGAAGTCGTCATACTTGTATGATTTCAGGGATGTTGTGACATCGGCCTTTTTCTTAGAAGTAGATCAAAAGTGTTCCCCAGATTCTCAACAAGATCAGTACAAATACTTCTGCTTTATCCTTTTGGAAATCCAAATGCCACTTATCTTTTGAACTTAAAAGAACTTGAAAAAATTTGGGTCCTTTGACAAAGCTTTTCAGCCTACAGGGATAGATACAAAAGATAATTAAGGCCATTCTGAAGCTTACAAAGAGCAGGCCTATAAACATATTTACTAAAAGATGTGCTGATTAATTGGAAAACAGGGACAAGGGTACTTTCCTGTTAAGAACAGATGTAAACACTGCTAGTTGCCATTCACTGTACAAGCAAGGGTTTTATATTTTATACACTTAGCAGAACACAATGAATTGAAAAGTCAGAAAACCCTGGATTCTAGTATGTTTTATTGTAACTAATCACATACAAATCACTTATCCATAAAATAATGATTAACAACTATTCTCTAGTTCACAAATATAGCACAAAACCAAAGTTCTTCCCAGGAAAACCTCTTTGTAAACCAAGATATCACCACTATTTAGCTTAGGCTTTAAATCAAAGGTTGAAAATGACAAGTGGAAAACATGTTTTTTATCAATCAGTTGCATACCTTAATTCTGCAGAATTAAGACCTGGTTGAGATCGTCACTGTTTCATTTCAACTTGATAAAAGGAAAAGCTATCAACAAGAAGTAACTGGCAAAGAAAAAGTTGGCCAAAAAATAATCCTATGGATAAACAGCTTTGTGTTAAGGACAGTGTCCAGAAAAACCCTGACGTCAAATGAAACAAAATTTAGCCTTAAGCAACTCAAAGCAGTTTGCCCTTCTGAAGAAACACATACTGGTTGGACAAAGTGAGCATCTTAACTAAAAATGTTGAACAGGAATGTCTTGTAGAATCTTCAAACAGCCCATTAAAATGTCTAAGAACAACTTGTAAAAAACAAAAATACCTTTTATGTCTTCCTCTTTCTGTGTTCATCCTATGGTATTTCGATAAAAAATCCCATTCCCTATCAGAAAGATTGCATTCCTCGGTACTCTCTGCCAGGGTGTAAGAAATGTTAGCACTCTGTCACTGGAGACAAAACAGGACAGGAATTAGCATGTCACTGAATGAAGATTCAGAGAGAAAATTCTGACTGCGTGTAGAGAAAGTTATACATCATAAGCGTTTGATGACTTATCATGTGTATGTATCATGACAATTATATCCAATAAAACCTCCAGAGGAAAGCACTTACATTTTCTTGTATTTAACAGTGTAAGTTTTGTGTCATTTCTTCTCTGTTTCTGGACTTTCTTTCCCTTACATATGTTGACAGAAACAAAGACTGAAGCAGGGTTCATAGAGAAACACAGGACAGGTACAAATACCATAATAAAATAGCCTCGCACACCACTGCATAGAGAAATATTTTAGACGAAATATACTTTCACTACTGGCCCCAAATGCTATCATCCACTTATGTTATTTAACTGTAAACTTTTAATAGAAAAATACCTTTAAGCTGATAATAACATTTAGCGACTTACAAAACTGACAGAATTTTTCAGTGCTACACAAAACAATTCTATACACGACTTAAAGTTTGAAAATTCTTTGCTGGCACTTGATTTTGAGAGTTGATAGACACAATAACTACTGATTTCAATAAAATACTGTTCTTAACCGGTATATACTTTCAAAACCAATATTACTCACGAAACAGTAAAGAATAATCACACCTTGTTGACAAATCTAAGATAAACACCAAAACTATACAGCAAAATATTTTAAGAATCACATAAACTTTTAAAGACAATGGATAAAAATTTTCACAATCATGTCCAGTGAAAAATTATTCCTCTGATTCAATGAAGCATTTGTCAAGTATAGATTTAAAATATGAACCTACAAAGCAAGTTAGTTTTTTAAGATTTTTAGGTAATTGGTGACACTATTAGAATGGAATTTTTTTTAGATGGAAAATTGCTCACTATTTGCAAATACATGTTATGTTACAGATTTAAACTGAAATTTCTGTTCAAACAGAATCATGTTTTTTTGTTTTTACTTTCAGTAAGTTTATGATTTCTATACATTGTCACAAGTGAAATCACCATTTAGTCACATTAAACATATATATAATTTTTTTTCCACAAAAGAGGAGAAAACAGAAATAAAACTTAGCAGACTATATTTGTTAGAACACATTTTGTAAAAACCCACTACTTTAAAGTTTTGGAAATCTACTACACTGCTCTGAAGGAAAATATATGCTTTCCCACCCCCATAATTCCTATCCAATCAGTTTTTTAGTGTAGAAATTAAAATTCAAGTTGAAACACTTGTGGCACAAGACAATGTAAGATTTAATCATAGAAGACTACTGATTACAATTAACTTATATTGTCAAACATAAACATACCAAACAAATCCACACTGGACTTTTAGAACAGTAAATTATTAAACAGGTTGATTTCTTTTAAAGATGTTTAAATTCTGTGATATTATATTAGTATTTCAAACAATACCCTTTCTAAGCCAAACTTGAAATTAATCAACTCTTTTTTTTTTTCTTCCAGCAAAGAGAAAGGGTATCTCTTTAATATACTTTCCAAAGCAGTAAAAATACCTTAGTGTTTCAATTTATCTGTAACACACTCTGCTGTGCATTTCACTGAGGGGCTACCTGAACCCACAAATCATCATCAGATAAAGAGCTTGAGCTCCCTGATTCAGAATCCAGCTCACTGAACCCACCTAAATCCCACTCAGTGCTGGATTCACTAGGTACTTCTTCCTCCTCAGTGAGAAAACTCTGACCGGGTTCAAGACAGGAAGGATAAACGCGAGCTGAGAGACAAAAAAAGTTAGAATCGAACTGGAACAGGCCTAATGTGGTACCTATATTAATCCACTGGTCACCCCTAATATCGTATTCATACACGGTCACCCGGTTCTTCTTCCACTGCGGGGTGCGGGAGGTAATCAGCAACAGTTTTTGGCCATGATTGATAATCCGGTAGTTGTTAGTCTCCGACACCAAGGGGATGTTATTAATCTGCCTCCACTCTCCTCTGACTGGATTGTACACCTTCATGACAGGGATGTCGCAGATGCAATAGATCTCATCGTTGAAGACACAGGCTTCCTGAAAATCATTGCGCTTCAGAGAAACGCACTTCAGCCACATATTGTGGCTGGGATCAAAGCAGAACATGCGCTTACTGTTGAGAGCGTACAGATAGTTCTGAATGACCATCAGGTCAAAGGAAATAAAGGAATGGGGCAGCGGAGCCACCAGCGCCCACTGGTTTCTCTGGACACTGTAGCACTCCACCTCCTTCAGTTTAATGCCGGTAATGGGGTCCCGACCACCCAGGATGTAGATGTAGCCATTGAGGTATGCCACGTCCATGCCCTCCCGGCAGAGCAGGCGGTCAGCAAGCTGCTGCCAACTATTCTGGGCTGGTTTATACACCCAGAGATCCTTCCTGGGCTGGGCGGCCAGATAGATGTCATGGTCTGGAGAGACACAGACAGCTAAGGTGGTCACAGTCCTAGTGTGAGCAAGGCAGGTCAGAGGTGATGGCACTTTGTAAATGTCCCCCGAGTATGGGTCACAGCACAGAAAGGGATCTCTGGGATGGCCAAAGAAGATCACCATCTTCTTGGCATACACACCTAGCCTCTGAGGTGGATGATCAGCCACGGGCACAATGGAGCTGCTGCTTCCGCCGCCAAGAACAACGTTAACGACACTGCTGCTGCCACCGCCACCACCACCACCACCACCACCACCACAAGCAACGCAGCTAACAACGCCACTGCCACTGCTGCCACCGCTGCTCTCTGGCTTGGGCACCAGAGACTTGCACAGTGTGTCACCATACCGCATCTGCCGGGCCCCTTCAACGAGGTCCAGACAGTACTTCTTCACCACGGTGTTGGTCAGCAGCTCTTCCAGGTAGCCCCGATCTTCGTCAGAGAAGTGGGTCCAGCGGACACACTTGAAGACTTCTGCAGCGCTGGGACCCCGCTCCTTGGGAGCCGCCTCCAACCACTGCACCGCCACATGACACACGGTCTGCTCGTGCTCGATGTTGAGACTGTCCAGGCGCAGGACGGTCAGCAGCTGGGCCAGGGTCAGATCTGCCAGGGACTCTTCGCGAATTGGACTCATCTGGCTGAGCTGCTTGAAGTTGTGGGCTATAAAGGACTGGGCCTGTGATCGCAGCTTGCGATGGCCGAAGGCATCAGCAAACTTGAAGATGGCCGTGCAGTTGGCCAGGTCAAGGCGGCGGGCTAGGAAGGAGGCACAGGCTTCCCGCACGTACTCCAGCTGCAGCATGTCGGAGGCCGCGTAAAGGCGCTCCACGTTCGATTCACTCAGGGACACGCGACCGGTGTAGCAGTAATCGACCAGCACCTCGAAGGACTCGGCGTCCACGTCGTGCATGGTCACGTTCGTCTGATGGCTCTCGTACATGCCGCCGGTGAACATGCTCTTGAAGTAGGGACACGCGGCCGCCAGCACGTTACGGTTGCAGGGGAAGAGGCGGCCCGTGCCGGGCCCGCTGCCGGGGGTGACCACCTCGATGGTCACATCGCAGAGAAGCCGCGCATCGTAGAAGGACTTGAGCTGGGCCAGCAAAGCTGCAGAATGGCCCGTGTCCTTCAGCTCCTCCGGGCCCGTGAAAAAAGCCGAAACCGTGGGTTTGTGAACCCTTTTGGGGCGCTTCCCGCCGCGGGGACTGGCGAGGCGGCGAGAGCGCGAAGCTTCTTCCCGGGACTGCATGATGGAGAGAGCGGCGGAGAGCGAAAGATGAGAACGGGTGCAAGGACCAGGTTCTGGCGCCTCCTCACCCTCTTCTCGCTGACGCTAAGACCGCGGTGTCTCCGGAGAGACTGCAGCACTGGTCCATTTATTTAAGTCAGCCCTCTGCCGCGGTGCCGCCTCCCTCGATCGCGTAGACCGCGTCCAACTCACCGGGTTCCAGTTCCACGCCCTTTCTCCGCCTCAGCTCGCCCTCAGAGGACCTACTGGCTGGAAGCGAGCGATCCGCCACCGCCGCGCCGGCACCACCACTAGGCATCCAGGAGAACTACGGCTCCCAGATTGCCTTTCGCGCCTCGAGGCATGCCGGGACCCCGCGGACTCTGCGGCACAGGCTGCGGCACCTGCTGCGGCACAGGTTGCGGCACGGAAACCGCTTTGCATATCGGGAGTAGTAGTAGTAGCTTCAATAGCATCGCGAGATTTGTCGCCCGTTCATTGTTTCGGACGACGGAGTTCGAAATGGTTAATTCTATTCCGTTCGGTTTTATGGTTTCGAACTTTGGGTTTGGAATTCAGACTAAATGCCCGTTGTTGTATTTATCAGTTGTCTGGCTTCTGTCAGAGCTGCCGCTTGTTTTTTAAAAATGTTAATGGCAGTGGTACTTCATAGCATTGTATGACGATCGGACTAAATTGCGTAGATGATACACGCATAAATCGCGTAGGTGATATACGCATTAAATCGCGTAGGTTGGCTCTCCTTGCTTTAAATAAATATTTGTTGATTAGCAGAGTAACGTACTTATACGCAGTACCCATGATATAAAGGCTTAATGAGTTTTAGCTTTTCTTCTAGCGTTCATGAAGAATGAAGCACCCTCTCATTTGAGACCATGAGCCTGTGGGGAAATTTGAAAAACCCTACAGGTTTCTGCAGAGATACCTTTTAAGTTTTTTTGTTTTCGCTTTTAACAAATAGATTTTTAAGACCAGTCTTAGGTTTGCTAGAAAATCCAATAGAAAGCTACAGGAAGCTCTCATATACTCCACCCCCTCTCAGTTTCACCTGTTTACAACATCTTGCATTAGTGTCTGCCCTTGTTAAAAGTTATGAACTTACAGTGATCTATCGTTAATTAAAACGTAGTTTATATTAGGATTTACTCTGTGTTGTACAGGCATGTCATGTATGTCATGTATCTATATAACATGCATGTCATGTACATGTATGTATGGTGTACACGTATGTCATAAATGTAGGTCATGTACCTATCATGACAATAATACACAGAACAGTTTCACAATCTTAAAAAATCCTCTGTTCAACCTATTTATGCCTCCCTCTCCTTGCCTCCCAGCCGTTCAGAACCATTAATTTTCTTATTGTCTGGTTCTACCTTTTCCAGAATATCATGCAGTTGGAATATACATTCTTTCACTTGGCAATATTCAATTCAGATTAATAAAGCTTTCTATTGAATTTTCTAATAAACCTTAAAATCTGATTTTAAAATCTATTTATTAAAAAAAAAAAAAAACAACCCCAAAGCTTAAACCTGCAGGGTTTTTCAAATGTCTTTTCATGGCTTGATAGTTATTTCTTTTCATTGAATAATATTTCATTGTATACCAGTTTACTTATCCATTCACCTACTAAATGGCATTTTGTTTGCTTTGAATTTTTGCAGTTGTGAATAAAACTGCTATAAACACTCATGCTGGTTTCTGCATGGACATAAGTTTTCAGCTCATCTTGGTATACACCAAGGAGTCTGACTGCTGGGTCACACGCTAACACTATGTTTAACTTTGTAAGAAAGTGTGAAAATGTTTTCGAAGGTGGTGGCTCTACTGTTTTGCATTCCCACCAGCAATTAATAAGCATTCTGGCAACCCACTCCAGTACTCTTGCCTGGAAAATCCCATGGACGGAGGAGCCCGGTAGGCTGCAGTCCATGGGGTCGCTAAGAGTCGGGCATGACTGAGCGACTTCACTTTCACTTTTCACTTTCATTCACTGGAGAAGGAAATGGCAACCCACTTTAGTATTCTTGCCTGGAGAATCCCAGGGACAGAGGAGCCTAGTGTGCTGCCATCTATGGGGTCACACAGAGTTGGACACAACTGAAGTGACTTAGCAGCCACAGCAGCCTATTGTTCCACATCTTCCCTAGCATTTGGTATTGTCAGTGTTTTGGATTTTATAGTGTACAGTCTTTAAACTTGCCTCTCTGGAAAAAAATTCTGAAAGATCTGATCATATTTTAAACATCTAGCAATATCTACAAGGTTGTTCAATTGTGGTGCCAGAGAGCAGTAGGTATGAATTCTCCCAAATATGCAAATCAAGAATATTAATAGATGCTTTGGTGGTCTCATAAGGTCTGTTTCCTGTTCTGGAAGTATTGCTAAAGTATTTTCATTAATTCTCTTCATAGAAATGCTCATAACTAGTCCAATACAGCTCCTTTCACTACCATCCCCAAATTAAAGATTCTGGAATTCTAGTTATTACGGAGAATTTTAAATAAAAATACTTAACAAAGAGACTTTGTACTGAGCCAGCTCCTAAGAGCTCAGCATCATACATGCCCAAACATCCTTTGAATTAGTCTGATCTAACGTATGCTTTACAAAAGTGTTTTTATATTGTATTTGTCAACACTGCCTCACTATGTTGTTGTTTAGTTGCTAAATTGTGTCCAACTCTTTGCAACCCCCGCGGAATGTGGCCCACCAGGCTCTTCAGACCATGGGATTCCCCAGGCAAGAATACTGGAGTGGGTTGCCATTTCCTTCTCCAGGCCTCGTTATTGTTGTTGTTGCTCAGTAGCTCAGTCACGTCTGACTCTTTGTGACCCCATGACTGCAGCATGCTAGGCTTCCCAGTCCTTCACTATCTCCCGGAGTTCCTCACTGTAAAATCCTCAAAATAAATTGTGCTCAGTCATCAAGTTTTAACTTTTTCATATATGCCTTTAACAGCGTTATTTGCTTTTGATTGCTTTTCACAAAAAGCAAAATATTTATTAGACACTGTGCTATATGGCCTATAGCAGTATTGTTCAATAAAATTTTCTGTGATGATAAAAATGTTCTGTTTCTGTGTTATCCATTCTGGTAGCCATGAGCCACATGTGGCTCTTAAACACTTGAAGTGTGGTTAATGCAACGGAGGAACTGAAGTTTTAATTTTAGAAACACAGCATTGGCAGCAACAAATTCAATGAGGAAAGGAAAGTCTTTGCAACAGGGCTTCCTGGTGGCTCAGACGGTGACAAAGCTGCCTGCAGTGAGGGAGATCTGGGTTCGATCCCTGGGTTGGGAAGATCCCCTGGAAGAGGGCATGGCAGTCCACTCCAGTATTAAAGAAGGAAATGGCAACCCAGTCCAGTATTCTTGCCTGGAAAATCCAGCAGCATTGGCAGCAACAAATTCAATGGGGAAAGGACAATCTTTCCAACAAATACTACCAAAACAACTAGATCATAATGAAAAAAAATTCACCTTGAAACTGACAGTGTTGAAGGGTATACCTAATCCATGTGCCACAGAAAAACATTGATAATTAAGAAATATCTTCAGCTTCTCCCACCCCCTGGAAATCATCCTGCCATTTTGTGATTGGAAATAGGTAACCACAGCAAGAGCCAACTCATTGGAAGAGACCCTGGTGCTGGGAAAGATTGAGGGCAGGAGGAGAATAGGGTGACAGAAGATGAGATGGTTGGATGGCATCACTGACTCAGTGGACGTCAATTTGAGCAAACTCTGGAAGACAGCGAAGGACAGGGAAGCCTGGCACGCTGCAGTCTATGGGGTCACAAAGAGTCGGACACGACTTGGTGATTGAACAGCAACCACAGTAAACCATCTTTTCCCACATGACTCATATTAGAGTAATTGTCCACTCTTTCTCACGACTACCATAAGGCTCACAGAAGATTCCCTCATGCACCTGTGAGAAGCTTAAACACAGACCTTTCCATTTTTGCCTGAACCTATCAACAAGGCCAAACACAGGGTCTCTGTATCCCAGTCCTTTGTCTTAATGATGTTTTAAGGATTAACTGAGATTAGAAGGGCACCACCCATGGTGGGGGACTCCCTGGTGGTCCAGTTAACCACTGGACTCAGCTCGCTGGGGTGTGGGTTTGACCCCTGGTCGGGGAACTAAGATCCCACAAGCCCTGCAGTGCAGCCAGAAAAAAGTAATGAACCCAAAGTAGCTAGACACCAAGATACACATTTCCTAGTCAGCTGACCAAGACATCCCCAAGTTATTAAAGCAATTCTAACTGTAAACCACTCTATCTATAATTTGTCTATATCCTCCCTATAAAAAAAAATCTAAGGCAAACTCACCCCATTTTAGATCCAATCTGTTCTCCATAATGGCAACAGTCTGAATAAACTCAGTTTCCTTACTTGTTTGGCTTTTGTCTTTGACAGTTTGGTGCCACTGTGTTAGTAGCTCAGTTGTGTCCAACTCTTCTGTGACTCTGTGGACCATACCCTGCCAGGCTCCTCTGTCCATGGAATTCTCTAGGCAAATACAGGAGTGAGTAGCCATTCCCTTCTCCAGGGAATCTTCCCAACCCAGAGACTGAACCCAGGTCTCCTGCATTGCAGGCAGATTCTTTACCATTTGACCACCTTGTTTGGTTTTTGTCTTTGATGGCACTTTGGTGCCATTACTGGAATGGAGCTGGAAATCCAGCTCTAGGCCCCCATCTGCTCCACCCGGGTCCTGAGGCTCTCTGAGCCTCAGTGCAGTGTCCCTGAAGTGGTTTACGCTGGAGTCCAGCTCCTGATCCATGTACTCCAGGCAAGTGTCCACAGTAGCAGGGGAAGGATTTGAATTTGGTTTGGGGGAGGGGGGTTGCCATCTCTTGGTTTGATTTTGTTGCTATTGTTTTATAGCTCTGTGGTGATGTAAGTGGGAAGGAAAATCTAAAAAAGAGTGGACATACATACAATTGATTCACTTTTCAGAAACTGACAACGCTATCAAGCAGCTATGTTGTTGTGTTGAGTCATTCAGTTATCTCCGACTCTTTCGCCACCCCATGGACTGTAGCCCATCAGGCTCCTGTGTCCATGGGATTCTCCAGGCAAGAATACTGAAGTGTGTTGCCATTCCCTTCTCCAGGGGATCTTTCCAGCCCAGGGCTCAAATCAGCGTCTCCTTCATTGGCAGGCGGATTCTTTACCACTTAGCCACCAGGGAAGCCGCTGTAAAGCAACTATACTCCAGTAACAATTTAAAGAGAAAAAAAGACCTGTGGTGGATTCATGTCAATGTATGGCAAAACCAATACAGTATCGTAAAGTAAAAAAATAAAATTTAAAAAAAAAAGAGAGAAAAAAAGACCCCTTCCCTGAGACCAAAAGACAACCCTGAGAGTTTCTGGGATTAGGTAGCTATTGCTGAGCCCAGTCCCTTGTTTTTGCACGATTGCCTCTCCCTTCTATGCCACAACAAAGAAAACAACACTGATCCACTAAATAGTGGACTCTATTTCCACATCAGTGTTTTGAAATCTAAAAAACTCTAACCTCTTCTCCCACCTCTGGACCCCTCAGTTACTCATTACCCTTTTCCCTTTCTATACACAAAAAAGAAGGACATGTATATCTTTGTTTGGGGGCTGGTTAGAAGCTTTTTTTTTTTTTTCTTCTGTAAACAGACTACTGCCACAACTGTAGCTAAGCTGGTACCAGAAAGAATTTTCCATATATGGGGGCCCCTTTCTTCCTCTCTAGTGACAAAGGAACTCACTCTTCAACAGTCAGGTTACTCAGGATATTCAGCAAGTACTTCCACCACCCTCCATCCTCTAGAAAAATAAAGCAGACCAACTGTGCTCTTAAATTCAAACTAGCCAAACTACCTGAGGCACCCAACCTACCCCAAATCTTGCACTTGGTCCTAGTGATCCTCAAATCCTTCCCCTTTCAGGCAACACTGATTATTCCCTTGTGAATAATTGTGTATTATGAAAAAATACTGCAGGTCAATGAAGATTTCTTACCTCTTCTGAAACTTAAGTGACCCTAATTTGATCTAATCTAGTATTTATCCTTATATCACTTCACATTGGTCAGAATGACTCACATCAAAAGTCCATAAACAATAAATGCTGGAGAGAGTGTGCAGAAAAGAGAACCCTCCTACTCTGCTAATGGGAGTGTAAATTGGTACAAGCACTATGGAAACAGTATGGAAGTTCCTTTAAAATTAAAAATAGAGTGACTATATGATCCAGCAATCCCACTCCTGGGTGTCTATCCAGAGGAAACCATAATTTGAAAAGATACATGTACCCCAATGTTCACTGCAGCACTATCTTTAAAAGCCAAGACATGGAAGCCACCGAAATGTCCATAGACAAAGGATGGATAAAGATGATGTGGTATACCTATTCAATAAAATATTACTCAGCCATAAAAAAGAATGAAATAGCGCCATTTGCAGCAACATGGATGGACCTGGAAACTATCATACTAAGTGAAGTGAGACAAGACAAATACGATATCACTCATAAGTGGAATCTAACTGTAAAACAATTCTACAAGTGAACTTATTTACCAAACAGAAAGCGACTCACAGGTTTTGAAGACAAACTAATGGTTACTAAAGGGGAAAGGTGGGAGGAAGGAGGAATCAGTTAGAAGCTTAGGATCAATTTATACACAGTACTATAGGTGATGCTAGTGGTGAAGAATCTGACTGCCAGCGCAGCAGACACAAGAGACTTGGATTCAATCTCTGGGTCAGGAAGATTCCCTGCTGTAGGAAATGGCAAACCAACCCAGTATTCTTGCCTGGAAAATTTCATCCACAGAGGAGCCTGGCGAGCTACTGTCCACGAGGTCGCAAAGGGCCAGACACGACTGAGTGACTAAGCACACACACATATATAACATAGATACATAACTAACAAGGACCTATTGTATAGCACAGAGAATGCTACTACAACCTATTTGGAAAATAAGCTACATGGGAAAAAAATCTGAAGTTATATATGTATAACCGAATCACTTTGCTATACATCTGAGACTAACACGTTATAAATCAACTATACTCTGATAAAAAAATTTTTAAACTATCTATCCTTAAATACTGTTTTATTAACTACCTTCTTATTTATCATCAACAGGATAGGTTTCCTTTCCCACCACAGCCCCTACATGAACTCCAAATTGGAGATTCAGTCTTCCAGAAAAAAACAGAGACCAATCTTGAACCCAAATGGAGGAGATTTTATGCTGTGTCCTAACCAACAATACTGCTACAAACCGACACGGAGCACAACATGTACTTTATGTTTCACAGTTTAAAAAACTGCAAAACAGGCACCCTGGGAAGAGGCAGAGGCTTATTCCTTCTGGGGTCCCCTTCACGTGCGCAGCTGGGAGGGTGGAAGCTCAGTATTTTCTCCAGCAACTAAAAGAAGAGCGAAGTATGCTCCCCCAAACCCTCCCTTCTAGGTTCTGATAGAACGTTCCAAACCGCAAGCAAAAAAAAAAAAAAAAATAGGAAAACCATTCCCCTTTCTCAGTTAAGAGCCTAGAGTCACCACTCTGCCCTAATAACAATTAAAAGGCTGAATGGACTGAAAATCAACAACTCTTCTTGGATCCTGGAGGGAAGGGAGGACACAGGGCACGCTCCTGTCTCCAGGGACTGCTGGCTTACCCGAGCACAGAGCCAGGAGCAGGGGCCGAGGCAGGAACCGGTGCTGACGTCAGAAGACTCGAAACACAGTTGCTAAATTTCTAGACGCTCCGTGTGGATAACTGTAGAGTTAGAAAACACCAGGGAATCCAGTCAAAGCAGGGGCACCTCTGATTCCCACAGCATGAGAGTTTTCACAGTAAACATGGGAGAAGAATCCCCTCATACCTGCAAAGGGTGAGGGGAAATGGAACCTGTCCTTAAATACCCCAGGGCTCTCTCTTAATGAGGCCTGCCCTCAGGAGAAATTAGTTAAATCAGAGTCTGCTGGGGTCTTATAAGAGCCTCACCTAGGGGAGGAGAAATAACCAACTCCACGTAACCATAGCCTTCACGTGGGAGAAAGGGACTACACAGCTCCAGCCCACTCAGTCCGATCTATGGGGAAGAAGCGAAAGTCGCTCAGTCGTGTCCACTTCCGCAACTCCATGGACTGTGGCCTGCCAGGCTCCTCTGTCCAAGGAATTCTCCAGACGAGAATACTGGAGTTGGGGTATCGAGGGTGGGCGGGGAGGGCAGCAGGGACCCTACCATCTGAGCCACCAGGGAAGATCACCCTAAGGGGAAGGAAGACAGTTAAAAACCAAAACACGTGAAGTTCACAGTTGAGGGGCCTAGGTGACCTAAAAGGCTGAAACCTCATCAGGACCAGTAGGACTTCCCCTGCCCCACCTGGCCACCGCATTACTACAGGCCTACTTAGAGCAGTTCCTTTTACCTAGCACATCAAGTCTGGCTATCGAGGAAAAATTTTAAAGGCCAAACCGCATAGTTTTTTGGACCAAGGGGAAAAGTGTATTTTAATTTTATACTTAATCCATTTGGACTTCCCTTGCGGCTCAGCTGGTAAAGAATCTGCCTGCAATGTGGGAGACCTGGGTTAGATCCCTGGGTTGGGAAGATCCCCTGGAGAAGAGAAAGGCTACCCACTCCAGCACTCTGGCCTGGAGAATTCCAAGGACTGTGTAGTCCATGGGTTCCAAAGAGTCGGACAGGACTGAGCAACCGTCACTGTCACTCAGTCCATTCTGTGTATTTCAAAAGGCACAATATTTTCTACATTTATCAGTGAAAAAAGAAAGTAACTTTAAAAATCAGCTAATGGCAAACAAATTTCCTTGAGAGCTACAGACACATACATAGTGCATCCTAAAACAGGGGAGGAGCAAGAGAGCTTCTCCCCACTTTCATAAGTTTCATTAAACACTGGACCTGCTTAAGAGTCAAGAGAAAAGGCAACTTTCACAGAGTATATATTAATATATCTTAGTTCCACTGACCGGGGATAGAATCTGGGGCCCACAGCAGTGAAAGCACCAAGTCCTAACCACTGGACTGCCTGGGAATTCCCCTAAAGGATTATATTATTAAATGAGGCATTTACTGTACTCCTTTCTGAGAGTACCATGTGGGGAACATGTTTTCTAAACTAAATTTAGGAAGTAGAATGTAAAATCAGTCCGTCTTCCTCCCTTTAAGGGCTGTCCAATGGTTAATGAATTAAAAACACAAGACTAAATAAAACCAAATCCTATACACACTTCCTGCCCCACACCCCAGGAAAAGAAAAAAAACACCAAGATTCCCAGGTGGCTCTAGTGGTACAGAATCTTCCTAGCAAAGCAAGAGACACAGGAGGTGTGAGTTTGATCCCTAGGTCAAAAGATTCCCTAGAGGAGGGCATGGCAACCCACTCCAGTATTCACGCCTGGAGAATACCATGGGCAGAGGAGCCTGGAGGGCTCGCAGAGAGTCGGACGCACATCCTAGATTCCTTTCCCGAGCAGAACTCAGGAACACCTTCAACCACCCCAATCAGTCTGTTACAGAGCCATCACAAGTGTGCCTTGCTTTTAATCAAAGCAACAGCAACAAATTCTTTTTGGGAATAACAAAACGAAAACTAGCACTGATCATTTTTCTGACAATCCACGATTGCTCAAAATTCACGGGTACTGAGAGAAGGAAGGAGGCCATATCTATGGGCCTTGTCTCACATAAGTGCACGCAGGTAGGTGCAGTTTTTGTTATTATTGCACAAACACATTTTTTTTTTTTACAAACACATTTTAATTTGTAATCCTTAGTTTGATTGAAACATTGCTTGTAGGAGCATCTGGACATGAGCTATGCAGAAACACCCCTGGAGAGTTGACGGCAGCACACACCTGCGGCTGTTCTTCAGTTCTGGAGGCTCCAGGGCAGCCAAAATTGTTTCATTAAATACATTTTTTATGCCTTTCTGTGTGAGTACAGGACATGCCACATACTTGGCAAACTTCAGGCCACACAGGCCAGTTTTTCAGCAATCTCTGAGGTGATGGGATTCTATTCATTCTTGGCAGGTTTCTCAACAGGAGAGGGGTCATCTCTGAGGTCAGTTTGGGGCCTAACAAGCAAGAAAGGAGTGGTGAGTTAACTCTGGCACTCACTTTTTAAAAAACATTTATTCATTTGGCTGTGCTGGGTCTTAGTTGCTCCATGCAGGATCTAGTCCTCCAACCAGGGATGGAACCCAAGCCCCATGCATTGGAAGCACAGAATCTTAGCCACTGGACCACCAGAGAAGTCCCACACACTCATTTTTCTCTCACATTTTCACATGAGGATGAAGAGCCCACTGGAAGACAGACTAGAAATATATCTAAGTAGGTAAGCATTAGTCACTCAGTCGTGTCCAACACTTTGTGACTCCATGGACTGAAGCCATCCAGGCTCCTCTGCCCATGGGATTCTCCAGGCAAGAATACTGGAATGGGTAGCCGTTCCCTTCTCCAGGGGATCTTCCTGACCCAGGGATCGAACCTGGATCTTCCACATTGCGGGCAGATTCTTTACCATCTGAGCCACGAGGGAAGTTAGAACTACATTTGTTTGTGGGTAACTCAGATCATTGGAGAAGGTGATAGCACCCCACTCCAGTACTCTTGCCTGGAAGATCCCATGGACGGAGGAGCCTGGTAGGCTGCAGTCCATGGGGTCACACAGAGTCAGACATGACTGAAGTGACTTAGCAACTTAGCAACAGCAACTCAGATCGTAATCTGTCATCATCCTCTTGCCCTGCAGTCCAAGAGTATATGACTGTCCACTGATCATAACTGTTGACTGTATAGTTGTCAAGAACAGCCAGTACATGCTCAGATGGAAATTTGTTTGTTGTGTAGGATATCAGAAGACATGTTTTGCCAACAGCACCATCATCCACAGCAACACAGTTAATTGTCTGTACTGATGAAACACTTGTGTATCTGCTTTAACTATTTCACATTTGATGATGACTTCAGCTCCTCTGCCCACAAAAACCACATGTTGATGAGACATAAGAACCAGATATGGCAGGAATGTTGGAATTTATCAGTCCAGGAATTGAAAACAACTCTAAATATTATGGTAAGGTCTCTAAGGACAAAGTTGACAGCATGCAGGAACTGGGCAACTGAGAGAGAAGCAAATTCTAAGAACCAAAAAGAAGTGATAGGGGTTCCAATTCAACGCGGTTACATAGGAAAATCCTGACTTCACCTCTTCCCATGGACACACTGAATTGATTTTTATTTCTTTTTAATTTCTTCTTATTTTAATGTTTGGCCACATTGCATGGCACACAGGATCTTAACTCCTTGACCAGGGATTGAACCAGTGCCCCCTGCATTGGAAGATGGAGTCTTAAACCACTGGGCCAGTGGGGAAATCCCTTTATTATTACCATTTTTTTTGAGACGCCGACTTTATGTGGAACAATTTCCTCTGAAAGAAACCTAAAAACCGGCAGAGAAAGCCTTCACACCTGGTAAACAACAAGAAAAGCCACAGTGAAGTAGGTGGGAAAGGTGGAGACACGGTCTCACCATAAGCCCCTCACCCCCAGCACGGGTACCCACAAAGGGGGGATCTCAACACCTGGAACTTCTCACTGAGGAGTGAAGGGTTTGTACCCCATATTGGACACCCCTGCCTTTAAGACCTGCTCCTGAGAGACAAGCCCCCACAACATCTGATTTTGAAAACCAGCAGGGCAGACCACACAGGAGACACAGGGCTCTAGCAAACTGAGGGCTGGTGCGCTGAGCCACCGGTGCCAGGGCCTAGCACAGAAGCAGCCCTTTGAAAAGCGCCCAGGCTTTTTGTGAAAAGGACTTTGCTGCTTTGACCATGTTGGCCTGAGGGGCAGAGGCCTGCTGGGAAACTCCGGGGATGGAGGCTGGCAGCTGCGATCTTCCTGCTCTCCCTCTTTTCTCTAACTTTCATTTCTTCCACTTTTCTTTCTTTTCTTCCTCTTTTCGGTGGATGCCATCTTTGCTTCCCCTGACTCTTGCCACCTTGCTCCTGCCGGTAGGTGGATCTCCACCCTGCGGCACTCCAGAACACCAGTATCTCCCGAAGGGGTACTTGTACATATGTCCAGTGTGCCTGTTTGTATACGAGCTTCCCAGGTGGCACTAGGGGTAAAGAACCTACCTGCCAGTGCAGGAGATGTAAGAGATGCAGGTTCGATCCCTGGGTCGGGAAGATGCCCTGGAGGAGGAAATGGCACCCCACTCCAGTATTCTTGCCTGGAGAATCCCATGGACAGAGGAGCCTGGTGGGCTACAGTCCCTGGGGTCACAGAGAGTCAGACACGACTGAAGCGATTAAGCGTGCAACACCTGCCCGTTTGTATTGTGTTTTTGACCTCTATCATTTCTTTACTTTTCTCTGTTTCATTAAGGCTTTTCCTGGAGGTTTTATCTTGCTTTGTTTGGAACATGTTTCTGGGTTGCTTCATTTTGCTTGATGCTCCGAGTTGGTTTCTATGCATTAGATGCCGCAGTCACCACTCCCTGTCTTGCAGGGTTGGCCTCGTGTAGGAGATGAGAGCTTTATTGTTCGAGCTGCCCTAGCTCTTCATTGTTTCTCAATTCCTTTGTGAGTCAAGCGGTATTTTACTTTTAATAGCTCCCAGTGGTTGAGGGTGTGCCAAGACCAGCCAGTGCCAAAGGTGAGGACTTGCATTTTCGGGCCCCACAGGACTGTAACAATCAGTTCTTGGCAGGGAGCTGCACCGACAGCTGACTAAAATACTTCTCTAGGCTTTCTGAGAAAGAGACCTGTTTTCTTTGTTCAGGAGTTTTGGCCTAAAGGATGGGCTTCCGCTTTGACTCGCTTGTATGGGCCTATGGAGATGCTCTTGGGGAATGGAGACCCATGAATGCAATCTGCCTTCCCCCTCTGTCTTGCTCCAGCTCACCAATATCTTCCAAAAAGGAACCTGTACCCTTGTCTGGTTCCTGCCTTTTGCGGCTGCTGCTGGCAGACGCCTGGTTCTGCTGGCCAGTGGGGTTTCTGCTCCAGGAGTACAACAGGAATCAAGGAGAAAGAATTCGTAAACCTCTACCATCCCTGGGGCATGGTCAGAGGCAACAGACCCAGAAGCTTGGTCTTTCTGTGGGAGAGGCCTATCAGTTTATCATCATAGCTGCTGCCTGAGGGGCAGGCTTCTAATGAAAGGCACATCTAAGGCTGACCTTAAGGCCCTCCTGAGATCTTGGAGGGTGATGCTATCTTAGGATTTACCTCTGGTCAGCTCCAGTGGGCCAGCATCTCTTCGAGAGGCGCTCTTATGCTTATCTGGTGCCCCAGTTTTTACCTCTGGTCCTCTGGTTTTGACAGCTTGATTCCTTGGCTCTGGTGGCCAGGGGCCCCTGTATTCGTGCACACACAAGAATCTAGCAATCCGGTAGACAGCTCTTGGCAGGCCACCACCCCCAGGGTACTACTCAAAGAGGAGGCTGAAATACACCCCAGGGCTTTCGGAGAGAGAGGCCAACTTGCTTGTCCTGGAACTTTGATTTAGGAGCAGGCTTGCTGTGTGGCACACATCTAGAGGCATCGAGGGGGCTTCCCTGGTGGCTCAGTGAAGAAGCTGCCTACAATGCAGGAGACCCGATTCAATCCCAGGGTTGGGAAGATCCTTTGGAGAAGGAAATGGCAACCCAATCCAGTATTCCTGCCTGGAGAACCAATCCCATGAACAGAGGCGCCTGGAGGGCTACAGTCCAGGGGGTCACAAAGAGCGACTAACACACACACAGAGGCATCAGGAGGCTATGGAGAGGCTCAGGGAATGTCAGCCAGGGGACCCCACCTTTATACTCTCCATTTGCCTGGGCTTCCCTGGTAGCTAAGACAGTCAAGAACCCACCTACAGTGCAGGAGACCTGAATTCGATTCCTGGCTCAGGAAGATCCCCTGTAGAAAGGAATAGTAACCCACTCCCGTATTCTTGCCTGGAGAATCCTCATGGACAGAGGAGCCTGGCTGTTGCTATATAGTCCATGGGGTGGCAAGGAGTCGGACATGACTGAGCGACTTTCACTTTCTTTCACTTTCTGCCTGCCTGCACCTCACTGACACCTCCTAGAAAGGGACTAATGCACTTGTCTGCAGCCCTGATTTTTGCGACTGTCACCCAGAGGACACCTCTGGATCCCTTGGCTCTAGTGGCCGGTGGGGCTTATGCTTGTCACCCTACAGGACTCTACATATTTGCATTCTGTAAAAGCCACTTCCCTGGGGATCTGGCTTCCAATCAGCTTGAATCTAGGTGCTGACTAAGATCTTCTCCTTTGGCACCGACTGGTCTTGGCACACCCTCAACCACTGGGAGCTATTAAAAGTAAAATACCGCTTGACTCACAAGAAAATTGAGAAACAATGAAGAGCTAGGGCAGCTCGAACAATAAAGCTCTCATCTCCTACACAAGGCCAACCCTGCAAGACAGGGAGAGGTGACTGCGGCATCTAATGCATAGAAACCAACTCGGAGCATCAAGCAAAATGAAGCAACCCAGAAATGTGTCCCAAACAAAACACGATAAAACTTCAGGAAAAAACCTTAATGAAACAGAGGAAAATAAAGAAATGATAGAGGTCAACAACACAAACAGAGAAATGCAGAAGGCCTTGATGGGCTTGTTCGTAGACTAGATGCAGCTGAAGGAAGAATCACTGAGCTGGAGGATGTATCAATCCAAACTGAAAACTGAGGGGACTTCCCTGGTGGCCCAGGGGCTGACTCCACCATTCCAAAGCAGGGGGCCTGTGTTCAATTCCTGGTCAGGGAAGTAGACCCCACATGTCAACGAAAGATCCCACGTGCTACAACTAAGACCCTAAGATCCAGTGCAGTCAAATAAATAAAGAGATATTTTCAAAGAAAAGAAAACTGAAAAGCAAAGAGAATAAAGACTGGAAAAATAAACTGGATCAGAATCTACAAGGGCTGTGGGACAGTTACAAATTGTGTCACACACAGGGGAATAGTCGAAGGAAAAGAGAGAGAAGGGAATAAAGGAAGAGAACAGTAATAACCTAGAATTTCTCCAGCCTACTGCCAGACACTAAACCACAGGTCAGGAAGCTCAGAGACAGTGGGGGATTTAAGGAGATGTTAGTCAAAGGAAATAAATCGCAGTGAAAAGGTTAGTAAATTCTAGAGATCTGATGCACAGCCTTATTATTATAGTTAATAATACCATATTATATACTTCAAATTGGCTACAAAATTCAATCTTAAATGGTCTCACCACCAAAAAAAGAAATTATAATCATGGGACATGATGGAGGTGTTAGCATTGCGTGGTAACCTGATTGTAATCTATACATATCAAAGCAACATGTTGCACACCTTAACCTTACCCAATGTGACATGTCAGTTATATCTCAATTAAAAAAACAAATGTTAAAGAAGTTCTTTAGAGAAAAGGAAAATCGTATAGGTCAGAAACTTGCATCTCACAAAGATAAGAAGAGTGTGAGAGAAGGAAGGAATGCAGTTAAAATAAAATATTCATTTTATTATTTTGAATTGATCTAACAGATAAATGTTCATAGAATGACTGCAACAGGCTTTGCCATATTAACTGTATGAATAGATAAAATGGATGACACCAATGTTCTGAGGGAAGAAAGGGAGGAATTGCTAAGGGGTATAGGCATTTAACAGTGGACTTAAATTCATTTTAAATGTACATTGCAAACTATAGAAAAAACACTGGAAACAATTTTGAGAAGACTGTTATGCCAGGAGAGCAGAGAAATGGACTTATATAAAATGCACTTCAGTACTTCTCTGTCAGTAATTGATAGGTCCAGCCGGCAGAAAAGAAGTAAGGATACAGGTGAAATGAAAGGCACCATCAATCAATGGCTCTAATTGATATTTAAAGAATACTTCATCTTCAACAGCAGAATATACATTCCTTTCAAATTCGTACGTGAAGCTAGGCCACATTCTGAAACAGAAAACATCCCTTAACACATTTGAAAGAATAGAAATCATAAAAAAGAATCCCCTGGTGGTCCGGAGGTTAGAACTCGATGCTTCCACTCACCAGACCTGGACTCAGTCCCCGGTTGGGGGAACGAAAGTCCCGCAGGTCATGAAGTATGGCCAAATATCCCCACATCGCTGTGCGTGTACTAGAAATCAATGATAGGAAAATAGCTGGAAAATCCCCAAATGCATGACAATTAAACAAAACACTTCTCTCCCATGCCCAGCTTTATTTGAGGTATGATTGACAAGTAAACATTGTGTATATATACTAAGGTTGTGCAATATGATTTTTTAGTCAATTTATTTGTTTTAATTGAGGCTAATTACTTTACAATATTGTGGTGGTTTTTGCCATACATTGACATGAATCAGCCATAGGTGTACATGTGTTCCCCATCCTGAACCCCCTCCCACCTCCCATCTCCCTCCCCACCCTATCGCTCTGGGTTGTCTCAGAGCACCAGCTTTGAGTGCCCTGCTTCATGCATGGAACTTGCACTGGTCAGCTGTTGTACATGCGGTAATATATAACTTTCAATGCTATTCTCTCATATCAACGCACCCTCGCCTTCTCCCACAGAGTCCAAAAGTCTGGTCTTTACAACTGTGTCTCTTTTGCTGTCTTGCATATATAGGGTCGTCGTTACCATCTTTCTAAAGTCCATATATATGCATTAATATACTGTATTGGTGTTTCTCTTTCTGGCTTACTTCACTCTGCATAATAAGCTCCAGTTTCATCCACCTCAGTAGAACTGACTCAAACGTGTTCTTTTTTATAGCTGAGTAATATTCCATTGTGTATATGTACCACAATTTCCTTCTCCATTCGTCTGTTGATGGACATCTAGGTTGTTTCTGTGTCCTAACTAAGGTATAACATGACGATTTCATATATTTTGTGTCATTATTACCACAATCAAGTGAGTAGTAACATCTCAAATGTTTAAAAAATTTTTTGTGGTGAGAACACTTAAGATTTCCTCTCAGCAGATTTCAAGTACACAATACCCTATTATTAACTATAGCCCCCTTGCTGTACAGTAGATCCTCAGAGCTTATTCATCTTACAATTGAAATTATGCACCATTTCAAATCTCTCCCTATTTTCTTCACCCTCAACCACTGGCAACCACCATTATACCACTCTTGGGCTCTATGAGTTTGAGAGTTTTATCAATACATTCCTCTTATCACTGATATACAGTATTTGTCTTTCTGTGCCTGGCTGATTTCACTTAGCAGAATGTCCTCCAGGTTCATGCATGTTTCAGATGGCAAGATGTCCTTCTTTTTCATGGTTGAGTAATATAGCATTCTCTCCGCACATGCCACCTTTTCTTTATTTATTCATCCATCAATGGACATTTAGTATTTCTGTTTCTTGGCTATTGTGAATAATGCTGCAATGAACATATACGTGCAGGTATATTTTCAAGCTACTGATTTCATTTCCTTTGTTTATGTACCCAGGAGTGGGATTTCTGGATTACATGGTAGCTTTATTTTTAATTTTTAGGAGAACCTTCATACAATTTTCCATATTAGCTGTATCAATTTAAGTTCCAAACAGTACTGCTCAAGCATTCTCTTTTTCTCCACATCCTCAATCAACAGGTTTTCTCATCTTCTTGATGACATTCCAACAAGTGTGAGGTTGTATCCAACTGTGGTTTTGATTTCCACTTCCCTGAAGATTAGTGATGTTGAACACCTTTTCATATACCTGTTGGCCATTTGTATGTCTTCTCTGGAAAACTGTCTATTTAGCTCCTTGCCCATTTTTAAATCCGGTTATCTGAATTTTAGCAAATATTTTTCTGCATTGGTTGAAACGACCATATGATTTTAATTCTTCATTTTGTTAATGCACTGTATCACATTTATTGATTTGTGTATGTTAAGTCAACTTTGCATCCCAGGGATAACTCCCACTTGATTATGGGGCCTGGTTTTCTAGTTTCTATTTCATTTATTTCTGTTCTATTTTTCTTATTTCTATTCTAATCTTTCTTATTCTCCTTCTTCTTCTTTTGGTTTAGTTTGCTCTGCTTCTACTTCCTTGAGGGATAGTTCAATTTGGGGTTGTTTATTTGAGATTCTTCTTTTCTCTTAAACATTCATCGCTATAAACTTCCCTGTTGAACTACTTTCAGGAGTTCTCCAGTGGTCTGGTTATTAGCACTCATCACTTTCACTGCTGTAGCCCAGGTTCAAAGCTTGGTTGGGAAACAGATTCTACAAGCTGCGTCATGGCCCAGAAAAAAGAAAGAACTATTTTCATTCCATCCCATAAATTTTGGTATGTTGTATATTTATTTTTGCTAGTCTTAACTTTTTAAAATTTTCCTTTTGATTTCTTCTTTGACCCAGAATGCATTGTTTAATTTCCACATATTTGTGAATTTTCCGATTTATCTCTTGTTATTGATTTTTAGCTTCACAATATCAGAAGAGATACTAATTTTTTTCCATCATTTCTCTCTCTTCTCTTTCTGGAATTCCCATAATACCAATGATAACGGCCTTTGATGGTATTGCATAAGTCCTGTATGCTTTCTTCACTCTTTTTTTTTTTTTTTTGTCCTTTGATCTTCTGACTGGAAAACTTCAAAAGACTTATCTTCAAGTTCACCATTTCTTTCATCTGACTGTTGAAACGTTATTGAATATTTCACTTCATTCATTGCATTCTTAAGTTCTAATCTGATTTTTTTTAATGGTTTCTATTTCTTTGCTGGAATTTTGTTTATGTGTTATTTTTCTATTTCATTTAGTTATCTATGTGGGTTTTTTGGGGAGGCTTCGGTGAATTTCTTTAAGAGTTTATTCTGAATTCTTTATTATAAAATTCACACATGCGTACACGCTAAATCCCTTCAGTCATGTCTGACTCTGTGATCCTATGGGCTGTAGCCTGCCAGGCTCCTCTGTCCACAGGATTCTGCAGGCAAGAATACTCATGTTGGGTTGCCATGCCTTCCTCCAGGGGATCTTTCCAATCCAGGGAAGGATCAAACCTGGTATGTCTCTTGCAGTGGCAGACAGGTTCTTTACCACTGGCGCCACCTGGGAAGCCCTATACAATTCATAATTCTACATATTTTAGGGTTTGTGGAGCTTCATTCCTTTCCTTTGACGGTGTCTTGATGATCTTCCCTGATGGCTTAGACAATAGAGCGTCTGCCTGGAATGAGGGAGACCTGGGTTCAGTCCCTGGGTTGGGAAGATCTCCTGGAGAAGGAAATGGCAACCCACTCGAGTATTCTTGCCTGGAAAATCCCATGGACGGAGGAACCTGGTTAAGCTACAGTCCATGGGGTCGCAAAGAGTCGGACATGACTGAGCGACTTCACTCACTGTGTACCTGATTACTTGCGATTCTTGAATCCTTGCCCTGGTATCTTCCTATTTGAGGAAAAAGGCTCCTCTTCCAGGGTCTACACATTCACTTTGGCAGAGAAAGCCTTCACCAGTCCACCCAGTCTGGGGTTCAGTGGGTGTTAGCTGGCAGCCCCCACAGGCCAGCAGGGCTTGCTTTGGGGTCTCTAGTAGGGCAGGGATGTTTCTTGTGCTAGTCTAAGGCTGGGGCAGGGGTGGGGGCAGGTGGGCCTCTGCTCTGCTGTCAGACAAGGTTGCCATCTAGGCTCCCTGGTGGGGAGCCTATAGACTGTGCTTCACCACTGGGCAGGGTTGCCAACCTGGCTTCCTGTCCAGGTGGGGCCCCAGGCTCTGCCCAACAAACGGGAAGGGCCATAGGCGGTCATCATGCGGTGCTGAAAGCGGGCTCTACAGATGGCAGGTAACGTGTAGGCTGCTCAGGCTGCCCTGGGTGCCTGGGGAGAGAACCGCGCTCTGCATTTGGGCAAGGCTGCAAGCTCGACTCCCTGTCCAGTTGGGGTGGTAGAATGAGCCCTTTGGCTGAGCTGGACTGCTGGCTGGATACAAAAACTGGACAGGGAGCCCTGGGCTCAGATGGGGGCGGGGGATGACATGACTCCCGGGGAGCCCCAGCTCAGATGTGGGGGGATGGCATGACTCCCTGGGAGCCCCAGCTCAGATGTGGGGGGATGACATCACTCCCTGGGAGCCCCGGCTCAGATGTGGGGGGATGACATCACTCCCTGGGAGTCCCAGCTCAGATGTGGGGGGATGACATCACTCCCAGGGAGCCCTGGCTCAGATAGGGGGGTGGCATTGCTCCCGGGGAACCCTAGCTCAGATGTGGGGGGGTGGCATCGCTCCCGGGGAGCCCTGGCTCAGATAGGGGGGTGGCATCACTTCCGGGAGCTCAGCTCAGTGCACCACCAGCAGGAACATTGCGGTGCCACAACGTGACCCCTGCACTGGCAGTCGGGTGCCCTGTTCTCCTGCTAGGTTTCAAGCTGACCCCGTTTGGTGTAGCCCTGCTGATTCCCCCAGTGTTTCCTGGGAGATGAGATATAAGTGTGCCCTCTGGGAGGCCCTCCAGAATCCCGGCCAAACTGGATGTCAGTCTCGGGCTCTCCCCACTGGAAAAACTGTAGGCACAGAGGTACGCTGTCTGTGTGGCGCTGTACCAGGCTGGAAGAGTGGTGGTCAAAGGGAAACCACTCTTCACACCCTCCTAATGTGGCTTTGCTCAGTTTTGTTGTTCAAAGGGTTCTTCATCCTCCCTGCTGGGATCTAGAATTTTCACACAGCTTTTTTTTTTTTTTGCTGCATCACACAGCTTGTGGGATCTTAGTTCCCCCACCAGGGATGGAACCCAAGTTCCCAGCAGTCAAAGGGCTGAGTCCTAACCACTGGACCACCAGGGAGGTCCCCACACAAGTGTTCTTGCCTGGATAGTCGCTTGTTGGTTTTTCTGTGAGGGAGTCTAAAACCTGGGGACCCTTAATCTGCCCTCTTGCTTTTGAAGAGAAAATAACAATAGTGATTGAAAATAAGATGTAATTATCTTTCCACTCAGGAAAAAAACTAAAGAAAAAATAAAAGAAAGCTTTCTTCACAGAAGAATAGCAGCTTGTAAACATAACAGTCAGGCAATAATAGTGGAATGTAAAACCAGGAGCTGAACAGCTTGGGGTAAATGTTCATTGTTGGAAAACAATAACACTTAAGTTCAGCATCTTTGAAATAAGCAATGTTTATTACCCTATAATTTCTGCCGCCCAGAAACCTCAGAAAGATTTAGGTGGGTTTTCCTAGCTCCCTGTTTCTCATAAGGTCGTAACAAGCTGTAGGCCAGGGGTGCGGTCATCTCCAAACGCGACCTGCCCTGCAGAATCTGCTCTTTCTCAAAACTGTTATTAGGTTTCAGTTTCCTAAATATTGTTGTGAGGGCCCTAGATTCTGCCCATTCCATGCCATCCCAGTATGGAAGGAGAGACGGAGGGAGAAGGAGAAAGAGAGAGATGGAGCCCACGTCACACTTTTCCCCATAACCTGATCTTGGGAGGGATGTCCCGCTGGCACTGTCATATTCTTTCGTTAGAAGAAGAGATTTATTACAAGGAATGGATTAAACAAATATAGAGGCTGCTCCTGTGTATAAAGCTAAAGAGCCAGGAAAGCTAGTGGTGCAGTTCAAGGCAGAGTCCAAAGACGAAAAAGAAGCTCTCGTGGCACAGATCCCAGCCAGAAGGCAGG
The DNA here is from genome assembly GCF_032405125.1 of Capricornis sumatraensis. Lineage (NCBI taxonomy): Eukaryota > Metazoa > Chordata > Mammalia > Artiodactyla > Bovidae > Capricornis > Capricornis sumatraensis. Next base: position 21,337,853 of record NC_091080.1, read on the forward strand.
AGGAGATCGATGCCTAAATTCAGCCACACAGAGTGAATTCTCTCTTCCTCTGCTTCTTTGCTCTGTTCTGGCCATTAGTGGATTTGATGATACCTACCCAGGTGGCAGGCTACCCTGGTGGCTCAGCTGGTAAAGAATCTGCCTGTGATGCAGGAGACCTGGGTTCAAGCCCTGGGGAAGGAAGATCCCCTGGAGAAGGGAATGGAAACCCCCTCCAGCACTCTTAACTGGAGAATCCTGTGGGTAGAGGAGACTGGTGGGCTACAGTCCATGGGGTCTCAAAGAGAAATGACTGAGCAACTAACACATTTTCACCCTAGTGGTGCAGTGGTAAAGAATCCACTTGCCAATGCAGGAGACACTGGGTCGATCCCTGGGTTGGGAAGATTCCTTAGAGAAGGAAATGGCAATCCACTCCAGTATTCTTGCTGGGAAATTACATGGACAGAGGAGCCTGGCAGGCTACAGTCCATGGGGTGGCAAAGAGTCAGACACAACTGAGCCACACACACTCATCTATACGGGGTGGGTAATATGTGTTACTGTCTACCAATTCAAGAGCTCATGTCCTCTAGAAACACCCTCATAGACATATCTGGAAAAATGTTTAGCCCACTGTCCAGGCACCTTGTGATCCACTCAAGTTGACACATAAAATTAAACATATGGTTACAAACACTATGAGGAAACAGCCAGACAAATCCAGAATGTAGTGTTCTACGAAACGACTTTGCTGGACTGCTCAAAGAGTCAGTGTCATGCAGAAATACAAGTCAAACCTTCAAGGAAGCACCGCCTCCCATTGGTCAGAGTGGCTATTATTAAAGAATCTACAAGGACTTACCTGGTGGTCAAGGGGCTAAGACTCTTGCTCCCAATGCAGGGGACCTGGTTTCGATCCAGAGAAAAGCATAATCTGAAAAGATACATGCATCCCAATGTTCAGTGCAGCGCTGTTTACAATAGCCAAGACGTGGAGGCCACCTAAATGCCCATCGACACAGGAATGGATGGAGAAGACATGGCGCACATGCATTCAGTGGAATATTACTCAGCCATTAAGAAAGAATGAAGTAATACCTTTTGCAGCAACAGGGATGGGCCTAGAGGTTCTCATACTGAGGGAAGTAAGTCAGAGAGAGAAGGAGAAATACCATATGATATCCCTTACATGTGGAATCTAAAAAGAAATCATACTTGCAAGACAGAAAGAAACTCACAGGCTTAGAGAACAAACTTATAGTGGCCCAGGGGAAGGATGGGAGGAAGGGATAATTAGGGAGTTTGGAATGGATATGTATACACTGCTATATTTAAAATGGATAACCAACAAGGACCTACTGTAGAGCACATGGACGCTACTCACTGCAGCCTGAGTGGGAGGGAAGTTTGGGGGAGAATGGGCACATGTATACGTTTGGCTGAGTCCCTTAGCTGAAACTATCACAACATTGTTAATAAGGCTATACCCCAATACAAAATAAAAAGTCAAAGAAAAATTTAAAAAATGAAAGAAGCTGGTGAAAATATCTCTTGTGCACTTAATTCCACAGGGCTGAAAATAGTTTCAGCTAGTCTTCTCCGGCACGTATTCCCTCTCTGAGAAATGCTTCAAATAACAAACTTTGCCTTACTCACTCAAAAACATTCCTCAGGACAATTATTACATTTATCATGCCACATTGTTGTAGTTGATTACTTTCACAGGAACTCAATTGGAAGCTCCCGAAGGGAAGGACTATATTTTGTTGATCACTGATATTTCCATAAAATGACACAATAGAGTACTTATTAGACTGCATATTGATGCTTATTCAGTTAAGCTAAAGAAAAACAAGAATAAAAGTGAACCAGAGAAGTACAGCTGGGCTGTTTGTAGCGACATGGATGGACTGTCATACTGAGTGAAGTAGGTCAGACAGAAAAGGACACATATTTTATGATATCACTTATAGATGGAATCTTAAAAGATGGTGCAAAAGAACTTATTAAAAAACAGGCATAGAGTTACAGATGTAGGAAACAATCTTATGATTCTCAGGGGGCAAAAGGTGTGTGTGTGGGGGATAAATTGGGAGATTGGGACCAACATATACACACTATTATATATAAAATGTAAATTATTTTATATATAAAATAGATAACTAACAAGGACCTACTATATACCACAGGGAGCTCTACTCAATATTCTGTAATGGCCTATATAGGAAAAAAAATCTAAAGTGAGTGGATATATGTATATATATAACTGATTCACTTTGCTGTACAGCAGAAAGTAACACAACCGTGTAAATCAACTATACTCCAGTCATGTTTTTTTTAAGTAGAGTTTGGGCCAACACTGTATTTTTAAATTTATTTATTTTTAATTGAAGGATAATTGCTTCACAATTCTGTGTTGGTTTCTGCCATGCATGAATGTGAATCAGCCACAGGTATACATATGTCCCCTCCCACTTGAGCCTCTCTCCCACCTCCCATTCCACGTTGTCACTGAGCCCTGGTTTGAGTTCCATGAGTCATATAGCAAATTCCCACTGGCTATGTATTTTACGTACGGTAGTGTATACATTTCCATGCTATTCTCTCCAAGGCCAATACTTTAAACATCCTTGTTGGCTCAGACAGTAAAGAATCTGCCTGCAGTGCAAGAGACCTGGGTTCAATCCCTGGGTCAGGAAGATCCCCTGGAGAAGGGAATGGCAACTCACTCCAGTATTCTTGCCTGGAGAATCCTGTGGACAGAGGAGACTGGTGGGGTACAGTCATGGGGTCGCAAGGAGTCAGACATGTCTGAGTTTATACTATATAGAATTCATTCAAGTGCTAAAGAACCTTATAGTCTGTATCCTGGAGCTGCTCATTGTTCTTGAGTGACTCAAATTCTTCATAATTTGTTAATACTCCTTTAATCCAACCAGTCCATTCTGAAGGAGATCAGCCCTGGGATTTCTTTGGAAGGAATGATGCTAAAGCTGAAACTCCAGTACTTTGGCCACCTCATGCGAAGAGCTGACTCATTGGAAAAGACTCTGATGCTGGGAGGGATTGGGGGCAGGAGGAGAAGGGGACGACAGAGGATGAGATGGCTGGATGGCATCACTGACTCGATGGACGCGAGTCTGAATTCCGGGAGTTGGGGATGGACAGGGAGGCCTGGTGTGCTGCGATTCATGGGGTTGCAAAGAGTCGGACACGACTGAGCGACTGAACTGATTGACTGACTGAAAATAAAAACAGCAACTCTTCTTCTCGATTTGATCTATAGTATTCAAGCAATTCCAACCAACATCTCAGCAAGTTATTTTCTGGATAACAACAAACTGATTCTAAAGTTTAAGTGGGGAGTGACATCAGCATTAGAGTGGTGTAAGACATCACTGGCCAGTCCTCCACCCATTGACAAAAGCTCCTCTGTGCCAGGGGAAGGATCCAGCCCCATCTGCCGAGGGACACGTAGGAATGTCTTGTTCACCTGCATAGCCCTGGGCAGGGGCGGCAGACACAGCTAGAGCTGGTGAACCTGCCTCCAGGTGGCGCTAGCGGTAAAGAACTCGCTCGCCAATGCAGGCGATCTGAAAGACGCGGGTTCCATCCCTGGGTGTGAAAGATCCCCTGGAGGAGGGCATGGGCAGCCCACTTCAGTATTCTTATCTGGAGAATCCCATGGACAGAGGAGCCTGGCAGGGTATGGTCCAGAGGGTCGTAAAGAATCGGACATGACTGAAAGGGCTTAGCACGCATGCACACAACCCCTCTAGGCTGCAGCTGGTAAAATCTGGAGGGTGCTGACTTGGGCAGAAACCTAGAGATAACAGAGACTTTGTTGAAGTAAACCTTCCCAAGGTGAGATTCCAGCACACTGTTGCAGCAAAATACACACAACACACACACACACACATACACGAGTCTGGACACATAGGAAAGAGCTTAGAGGAACTTAGCCACTGCCGCCACTTCCCCCAGATAACACTGTGGAACCAGCCATCAGCAACACCTTGCACAGCGGTGAGAGAAAAGCAGTGTTTGCGTACTTAGTTTCTCCAGCTGTCTAGGAGGCTGCTGCAGAGACCCATTTCTTTCCAGCACCCAGACTACTGAGGTGGGACATGCATAACTGGGGGAAAGGAGATTGAGAAAGATAAAGAATATCAAAGGGCATTAAAGAAACACAGTTTCTACTGACTGCACCCAGGATTTCTGTAGGAATTTCACCCAAGACCCTCTAAGAGTACTTCACCCTATGACTACTGCACCAGGCTCACTCAAGGACAATGCGCAGTTCCAGGATACAGATTATAAGGTTCTTTAGCAGTTGAATGAATTCTATACAGTATAAGCTATACACCATTAAGTATTGGTACTTTGCTAACAAAGGTCCATCTAGTCAAAGCTATGGTTTTCCAGTAGTCACGTATGGATGTGAGAGTTGGACCATAAGGAAGACTGAGTGCTAAAGAATTGATGCTTTTGAATTGTGGTGCTGGAAAACACGCTTGAGAGTCCCTTAGACTGCAAGGAGATCCTAAGGGAATTCAACCCTGAATATTCATTGGAAGGATTGATGCTGAAGTTGAAGCTCCAATATTTTCGCCACCTGATGTGAAGAACTGACTCACTGGAAAAGACCCTGATGCTGGGAAAGATTGAAGGCGGGAGGAGAAGGGGATGGCAGAGGATGAGATGGTTGGATGGCATCATCAACTCAATGGATATGAGTTTGAGCAAGGTCAGGGAGATAGCGAAGGACAGGGAAACCTGGCGTGATACAGTCCATGGGGTCGCAAAGAGTTGGATACAACTGAGTGTTTGAACAACAACTAGCTCTACTTTTTTTTTTTTTTAATTTTTACTGGAGTATAGTTGATTTACAAGTTGTTACCTTCTGCTGTCAGTTCAGTTCAGTTCAGGTCAGCCACTCAGTCATGTCCGACTCTTTGAGACCCCATGAATCACAGCACTCAAACTCATGCCCATCAAGTGGGTGATGCCATCCAGCCATGTCATCCTTTGTCGTCCCCTTCTCCTCCTGCCCCCAATCCCTCCCAGCATCAGAGTCTTTTCCAATGAGTCAACTCTTCGCATGAGGTGGCCAAAGTACTGGAGTTTCAGCTTCAACATCAGTCCTTCCAATGAACACCCAGGACTGATCTCCTTTAGGATGGACTGGCTGGATCTCCTTGCAGTCCAAGGGACTCTCAAGAGTCTTCTCCAACACCACAGTTCAAAAGCATCAATTCTTCGGCGCTCAGCTTTCTTCACAGTCCAACTCGCACATCCCCATACCACTGGAAAAACCACAGTCTTGACTAGATGGACTTTGCTGGCAAAGTAATGTCTCTGTTTTTTAATATGCTATCTAGGTTGGTCATAACTTGTCTTCCAAGGAGCAATAGAGGCTTTTTAGTTCATCCTCACTTTCTGCCATAAGGGTGGTGTCATCTGCATATCTGAGGTTATTGATATTTCTCCCAGCAATCTTGATTCCAGCTTGTGCTTCCTCCAGCCCAGAGTTTCTCATGATGTACTCTGCATATAAGTTAAATAAGCAGGGTGACAATATACAGCCTTGACGTACTCCTTTTCCTATTTGGAACCAGTCTGCTGGTCCATGTCCAGTTCTAACTGTTGCTTCCTGACCTGCATACAGATTTCTCAAGAGGCAGGTCAGGTGGTCTGGTATTCCCATCTCTTGAAGAATTTTCCACAGTTTATTGTGATCCACACAGTCAGAGGCTTTGGCATAGTCAACAAAGCAGAAATAGATGTTTTTCTGGAACTCTCTTGCTTTTTTCGATGATCCAGTGGATGTTGGCAATTTGATCTCTGGTTCCTCTGCCTTTTCTAAAACCAGCTTGAACATCAGAGAGTTCACGGTTCACATATTGCTGAAGCCTGGCTTGGAGAATTTTGAGCATTACTTTACTAGCATGTGAGATGAGTGCAATTGTGCGGTAGTTTGAGCATTCTTTGGCATTGCCTTTCTTTGGGATTGGAATGAAAACTGACCTTTTCCAGTCCTGTGGCCACTGCTGAGTTTTCCAAATTTGCTGGCATATTGAGTGCAGCACTTTCACAGCATCATCTTTCAGGATTTGAAATAGCTCAACTGGAATTCCATCACCTCCACTAGCTTTGTTGGTAGTGATGCTTTCTAAGGCCCACTTGACTTCACATTCCAGGATGTCTGGCTCTAGGTGAGTGATCACACCATCGTGATTATCTGGGTCGTGAAGATCTCTTTTGTACAGTTCTGTGTATTCTTGCCATCTCTTCTTAATATCTTCTGCTTCTGTTAGGTCCAGACCATTTCTGTCCTTTATCAAGCCCATCTTTGCATGAAATGTTCCCCTGTGGCTCAGCTGGTAAAGAATCTGCTTGCCATGCAGGAGACCTGGGTTCGACCCTTGGGTTGGGAAGAGCCCCTGGAGAAGGGACAGGCTACCCACTCCAGTATTCTGGCCTGGAGAATTCCACGGACTGTAGACCACCTTCTGCTGTACAGCAAAGGGAATCAGTTATACATATATGCACTCTTTTTTAGATTCTTTTCCCATATAGGCCACGACCATCTCCCACAGATTTGTGGCTGGCTACTTGTGTGTGTTCCTGAACACAGCAATGAGCGTGAGCTCTGTCTGGCAATGCTGCTCAAAAAGTAAAACAGGTCTATGGACAAAGGAGGAACCCACAGACTTGAGCTGTAACTCCACCTGCTGGAAAACGGAGGAGCAGTTTTCAGCAGCCAGCCTGGTGAGGTATAAGAACCTAGAGAATGGTGGGGCAGTGGTTAGGACTTGGAGCTTTCACTGCCATGGGCTGGGGTTCAACCCCTGGTTGAGAGCAAAGATTGGTCAAGTTGTCTGGTGTGGTCAAAAACAAACAAACAAAAACAACCGGAGAAGATAAAAAGTGCCTAAGAATGCTGCCTTGAGAGAGAGCGAGCAAGAAGCACAAAGCAGGTGTGCCCGTACAAGGTCAGAGAAAACCTCTGATGTAATAGGACCAGCAAATGATATATCCCACCCCAAGGCAACCAGTAAAGATGTGAAGAGCTGTCTGCTACCTCCAGTTCGAAAGCAGAAAAATGCAAAATGCAAAATGCAATGCAAAACTACAAGGGGCACAAAGAGACAAGGAAACATGTCATGAAAAAACATGATAACAACCCTCCAAAAGCCAAAATCAGAGGCACATAAAGAATTAAAAATAGCTGTTTTGAGGAGACACAAGTAACTAAAAGAAAACACAAGTAGCCAGTTCAATGAAATGAGAAATAATACATGAACAAAATGAGATATTTAACAGAAATATAAACAATGAAAGGGAATTAAGCAAAAATCCATTGGCTTCCCTTGTAGTTCAGTTGGTAAAGAATCTGCCTGCAATGCAGGAGAGCTGGGTTCGATCCCTGGGTCGGGAAGATCTCCTGGAGAAGGAAATGGCAACCCACTTCAGTAGCTTGCCTGGAGAATCCCATGGACAGAGGAGGCTGGCGGGCTACAGTCCACGGGGTCGCAAGAGTCGGACACAACCGAGTGACTAAACCACTATCAAATATACAATACAAATATTAGAATAATTAGGCTTCTGGAAGCAGAAGAGTGGGGAAAGTGGTCAGAAATTTTATTTAAAGAATTGAGAAAGTAGCACTGACATAGACACAATGCTGCTGCTGCTGCTGCTAAGTCGCTTCAGTCGTGTCCGACTCTGTGCAACCCCATAGACGGCAGCCCATCAGGCTCCCCCGTCCCTGGGATTCTTCAGGCAAGAACACTGGAGTGGGTTGCCATTTCCTTCTCCAATGCATGAAAGTGAAAAGTGAAAGTGACGTCACTCAGTCGTGTCCGACTCTTAGCAACCCCATGGACTGCAGCCTCCCAGGCTCCTCCATCCCTGGGATTTTGCAGGCAAGAGCACTGGAGTGGGCTGCCACTGCCTTCTCGTGTATAAATTAGATAGCTAGAGAGAAGCAGCTATTCTAACACAGGGAGGCTGGCCTGTGCTCTGTGATGACTGAGGTGGGGGCAGGCAGGAGGAAGGCTCAAGAGAGAGGGAATGTGTATATAATTCTGACTGAGTCACATTGTTGTATGGCAGAAACCAGCACAACATTGTAAAGCAATTATCCTCCAATTGAAAAATAAGTTAATAAAAAAATAATAGCCAAGTATGTCCCAATCCTGGGTAGAGAATCAGACATCCAAGTTCATGAGATCACCCTATTTTCTCAACGCAAAACAACCTTCTCCAAGACACATTACAATGAAACTGCCAAAAATCAAAGACAGTGACAGAATCCTAAAAAGAAACCAGAATAAAAAGACTATAATCTACAAATGAACCCCATTGTATATTGTCACCCTGCTTATTTAACTTATCTGCAGAGTACATCATGAGAAACGCTGGGCTGGATGAAGCACAAGTTGGAATCAAGATTGCCGGGAGAAATATCAATAACCTCAGATATACAGATGACACCACACTTATGGCAGAAAGCGAAGAACTAAAGAGCCTCTTGACAAAAGTGAAAGAGGAGAGTGAAAAAGTTGGCTTAAAGCTCAACATTCAGAAAACGAAGATCATAGCATCTGGTCCCATCACTTCATGGGAAATAGATGGGGAAAGAGTGGAAACAGTGGAAACAGTGACAGACTTTATTTTGGGGGCTCCAGAATCACTGCAGACAGTGATTGCAGCCATGAAATTAAAAGACGTTTGCTCCTTGGAAGACAAGTTATGACCAACCTAGACATTAAAAAGCAGAGACATTACTTTGCTGACAAAGGTCCATCTAGTCAAAGCTATGGTTTTTCCAGTAGTCATGTACGGACGTGAGAGCTGGACTATAAAGAAAGCTGAGTGTCGAAGAATTGATGCTTTTGAACTGTGGTGTTGGAGAAGACTCTTGAGAGTCCCTTGGACTGCAAGGAGATCAAATCAGTCAATCCTAAAGGAAATCAGTCCTGAATATTCATTGGAAGTACTGATGCTGAAAGCTGAAACTCCAATACTTTGGCTACTCGATGTGAAGAACTGACTTGTTTGAAAAGACCCTGATGTTGGGAAAGATAGAAGGCAGGAGGAGAAAGTGATGACAGAGGATGAGATGGTTGCATGGCATCACCAATTCGATGGACATGAGTTTGAGTAAGCTCTGGGAGTTGGTGATGGACAGGGAGGCCTGGCGTGCTGCAGTCCATGGGGTCGCAGAGTCGGACATGACTGAGCGACTGAACAGAACTGAACTGAACTGATTGAACCCCATTAGTCAGTGAGCAGATTTTTCAGGAAAAACTGTACAGGCCAAGAGAGTGGAAAGACATATTCAAAGTATTGATGAAAAAAAAAAAAATGCCAGCCCAGAATACTCTATCCAGCAAAGTTACAGAGGAGAAGTAAAGACTTTCTGAGACACAACAGCAGAGAGAGTTTACCACCACTAGACCTGTCCTGAAGTAAATGCTGCATAGAGTTCTTGAAGCTGAAATGAGAAGATGCTAATTGGAAAGAAAACACATGAAAGTATCTAACACACTGGTAATGGTGTATATACAGATTTCAGTTCAGTTCAATTCAGTCACTCAATCGTGCCTGACTCTTTGTGACCCAATGGACGGCAGCACACCAGGCCTCCGTGTCCATCACCAACTCCCGGAGCTTATTTAAACTCATGTCCATTGAGTCGGTGATGCCATCCAACCATCTCATCCTCGGTCATCCCCTTCTCCTCCTGCCTTCAATCTTTCCCAGCAAGAGGGTCTTTTCCAATGAGTCAGTTCTTCACATCAGGTGGCCAAAGTATTGGAGCTTCAGCTTCAGCATCAGTCTTTCCAATCAATTAGAAGATGGTCTATTAATCCCTTAACTGTAGTATAAAGGTTAAAGAGGACTTAACCAGTACTACTTTCTCAATTCAGTGGTTGAGAATCTGCCTGCAGATGCAGGAGACAAGGGCTCTATCTGTGGTCCAGGAAGATCCCACACGCCATTGAGCAACTAAACCCATGCGCCACAGCTACTGAGCCCACACACTCTGGGGTCCCTGAGCCGCAGCGAGAAGCCACCAGGATGAGAAGCCCGCACACCGCAACCAAGAGCCCGCTTGCCGCAACTAGAGAAAGCCCAAGCACAGCAACAAAGCCCCACTGCAACCAAAAATAAATAAGTAATTTTTTTTAAAAAAAGGTTAAAGGAACAAAATAAAATAACCATAGGTACTAAATTGATTAATGGATATAGAATTCAAAAAAGAGGTAAATTAAAACATCAGAAATATACATAGGTGGGGCAAAAGGGTGGAGCTTTGGTATGTGATTGAACTTAATGTGCTACTCGCTTATAATCGACTGCTTTATCTATCAGAAGCCTCATGGAAGCCTTATAGTAACCGCAAAGAGAGTGGGATTTCCGTGGCCGTCCAGCAGTTGGAAATCCACCTGCCAACGCAGGGGACACAGGTTTGATCTCTAGTCCAGGAGGATTCCAGACGCCCTGGGGGAACTCAGCCTGCACACCAAAACTACTGAGCCCATGAGCCACAACGGCTGAGCTCCCGCAGCCCGGAGACCATGCTCTGCAACCAGAGAGGCTACCCCGGTGAGAAGCCTGAGCATCATGACCGGAGGAGCTGCCGCTCACTGCAGCTGGAGAAAGCCGAGTGCAGCAACAAACAGCCAGCTCGGCCAAAACTTAACCAATTACATGCAGCAAATAAAGAAACCAAAAGCCAAAACCCTAGAGCGGGCTCACAAATGATAAAGGGGAAACAGAGCCTGCCACTGTGCGAAATCGCCAATTCACAAAGGCAGGCAAGAAACAGGGAAAAGGAAACGACGGAGAGACAAAAGGCCAGAAAGCAACGGCTAGGAGGGCATCAGTAAATCCCTAACATCAGTTACTCTAAATATAAATGGATTGAAGTCACCAGTGAAAAGGATTTTAAAACACAAGAATCCATTATATGTTGCCTGTAAGAGACTCTCCTATTTAAGGACACATAAGGTCAAGAGGAAGAGATAGAGAAATTATAAATGGGTAATGGGGATGAAGCATGCGGATATGGTCAGTAATGCTGTAATAACTTTGATGACAGATAATAACTAGCATTATCATGGTGACCATTTTGTAATTCATACAAATATTGAGTCACTAAGTGGTACATCTGGAACTAATAGTGTTGTCAGTCAGTTATCCTTCAATTAAAAAAAAAAAAAGAAGAGACAGCAAAAGAGAAAAGATCACGTGAGGACACGGTGAGAAGGCCATCGTCTCCAAGCCAAGGAGAGAGACAGCACCAGGAACCAGTCCTGCTGGCATCTTAATCTTGGACTTCTAGCCCCTAAAACTTTGAGAAAATACATGTTTTGTGTGTGTGTGTGTGTGCACGCTCAGTCCTGTCCAACTCTTTGCAACCCCATGGACTGTAGCCCACCAGGCTCCTCTGTCCATGCAATTCTCCAGGCAAGATTACTGAAGTGGGTTGCCATTTTCTTCTCCAGGGGATCTTCCTGACCCAGGGACCAAATCCATGTCTCTTGTGTCTCCGGCATTGGCAGGCAGATTCTTTATCACTAGCGCCACCTGGGAAGCCCATTCTGTTATTTACATCACCACCACACCCCTCCTGCCCCCCTACCCCCTGCCAAAAAAAGGGTTTCCCTGGTGGCTCAGATGGTAAAGAATCTTTCTGCCACGTAGGAGAATCCCATGGACGGAGGAGCCTGGCGGGCTACAGTCCACGGGGTCACAAAGAGTCAGACACGACTGAGCGACTACTACTTTCACTTTCTCTCCCTCAAAAAAACTCCAAACCAAAAACCACACACACACACACACACACACATTTTATACCACTTCCTTCTGCTTTCCATGGTTTTAAAAAGAGAAATTCTCCATTATTCAAATTGATGTTGTCCTACAGGTAATTTGCCATTGTCCTCCAGCTACTTTCAAGGTTTCTTTTTTCCTTTGCTTTGGTTTCAAGAAGCTTAATTCTGATGTATCTTGGAAGGAATTTCTTTACGTTTTTATCATTTGGGGCTTGCTCAGATTCTTGAATCCATAGTTTTGTGTCTTTTAACAAGTTTTCAGCAGTTATTTCTTCCAATATTCTTTCGGTTCCATTCTCCTCCTCCCCTCGTGGTACTTGAAATGATACAAAATTTGAACATTTTGCTAGTGTCCCACAGGGCTTAGAGGTCCTGTTCATTTGTTTCCTAGTCTATTTTCCTGTTTTTTAGACCAGGTAAATTCTATTGATATGCACTGGTATGTACTGAAGGACACACTGATTCTGTCCTCTGTCATCTCCACTGTACTGTTTGGCCCATCAGGTAGAGTAGTTATGATATTTTCAATTTTATAATTTGAACTTAAAAAAAATAACTTCACTTTGTTTACTGAGATTTTCCGGTATTCAGTTATTTCAAGAGAATTTATAGCACCTTATTAGAGCATCTTTAAGATGGATGCTTTAAATCTTTGTGAGATAATTCTAACATCTGACATGCTGAACCAGCTGATTGTCTTCTCTTATTCAAGTTGTGATTTTCTTGTTTGTTGGTCTGACTAATACCTGTTAGTTTATGTTGAACGTTTTCTCCATAATATTATGAGGCATTAATATTTTTGATCTACTTTATATTAAACATTTTATCATAGGCTATCATATATTATTTATTTAATGAGACTAAGATATCCAAAGATAAATTTTGCACAAGTTTGTACAATTACTACATTTATACACAAAGAATAATTTTGCTTGACACTTTTGTGCCAAGATTTTGTTTTAGAATTTCCACTTTAAATTCAGCTGAACATAGTAATTAATCTTTCAATATTTATATGTTCCAATCATGGGGAAACAGGATGGATTATGTTTGATATTTCACTAAACTTATATCCAAAATCATATAGTCAATCCATCTCCAAATTTATGAAATTCATCAGATACACAATCATAAAAGATGCCCTTCCCTGTTCCCTCTGCATAGTGACATTTCACAAAAACTAATACTAAGATGACCACATCACTGATACATAGTTAATGATACGCTAGTGATGGGTAGTACAAGATGGCAAGAGTGAATGTCAACATTCTAGGAATCAGCAATCTAAAATGAACTGGAATGGGTGAGTTTAACTCAGATGACCATTATATCTAGTATTGTGGGCAGGAATCCCTCAGAAGAAATGGAGTAGCCATCATGGTCAACAAAAGAGTCCGAAATGCAGTACTTGGATGCAATCTCAAAAACGACAGAATGATCTCTGTTCGTTTCCAAGGCAAATCATTCAATATCACAGTAATCCAAGTCTATGCCCCAACCAGTAACACTGAAGAAGCTGAAGTTGAACGGTTCTATGAAGACCTACAAGATCTTTTAGAACTAACACCCAAGAAAGATGTCCTTTTCATTATAGGGGACTGGAATGCAAAAGTAGGAAGTCAAGAAACACCTGGAGTAACAGGCAAATTTGGCCTTGGAATACGGAATGAAGGAGGGCAGAGACTAATAGAGTTTTGCCAAGAAAATTCACTGTTCATAGCAAACACCCTCTTCCAACAACACAAGAAAAGACTCTACACGTGGACATCACCAGATGGTCAACACCGAAATCAGATTGATTATATTCTTTGCAGCCAAAGATGGAGACGCTCTAAACAGTCAACAAAAACAAGACCAGGAGCTGACTGTGGCTCAGATCATGAACTCCTTATTACCAAATTCAGACTCAAATTGAAGAAAGTAGGGAAAACAGCTAGACCATTCAGGTATGACCTAAATCAAATCCCTTATGATTATACAGTGGAAGTGAGAAATAGATTTAAGGGCCTAGATCTGATAGATAGAGTGCCTGATGAACGATGGACAGAGGTTTGTGACATTGTTCAGGAGACAGGGATCAAGACCATCCCCATGGAAAAGTAATGCAAAAAAGCAAAATGCCTGTCTGGGGAGGCCTTACAAATAGCTGTGAAAAGAAGAGAGGCTAAAAGCAAAGGAGAAAGGGAAAGATATAAGCATCTGAATGCAGAGTTCCAAAGAATAGCAAGAAGAGATCCTCAGCGATCAATGCAAAGAGATAGAGGAAAACAACAGAATGGGAAAGACTAGATATCTCTTCAAGAAAATTAGAGATACCAAGGGAATATTTCATGCAAAGATGGGCTCAATAAAGGACAGAAATGGTATGGACCTAAGAGAAGCAGAAGATATTAAGAAGAGGTGGCAAGAATACACAGAAAGAACGACACAGAAAAGATCTTCACGACCCAGATAATCACGATGGTGTGATCACTCACCCAGAGCCAGACATCCTGGAATGTGAAGTCAAGTGGGCCTTAGAAAGCATCACTAAGAACAAAGCTAGTGAAGGTGATAGAATCCCAGTGGAGCTATTTCAAATCCTGAAAGATGATGCTGTGAAAGTGCTGCACTCAATATGCCAGCAAATTTGGAAAACTCAGCAGTGGCCACAGGACTGGAAAAGGTCAGTTTTCATTCCAATCCCAAAGAAAGGCAATGCCAAAGAATGCTCAAACTACCACACAATTGCATTCATCTCACACGCTAGTAAAGTAATGCTCAAAATTCTCCAAGCCAGGCTTCAGCAATATGTGAACCATGAACTTCCAGATGTTCAAGCTGGTTTTCGAAAAGGCAGGGGAACCAGAGATCCAATTGCCAACATCTGCTGGATCCTGGAAAAAGCAAGAGAGTTCCAGAAAAACATCTACTTCTGTCTTATTGACTATCCCAAAGCCTTTGACTGTGTGGATCACAATAAACTGTGGAAAATTCTTCAAGAGATGGGAATAACAGACCACCTGACCTGCCTCTTGAGAAATCTGTATGCAGGTCAGGAAGCAACAGTTAGAACTGGACATGGACCAACAGACTGGTTCCAAATAGGAAAAGGAGTACGTCAAGGCTGTATATTGTCACCCTGCTTATTTAACTTATATGCAGAGTACATCATGAGAAACTCTGGGCTGGAGGAAGCACAAGCTGGAATCAAGATTGCCGGGAGAAATATCAATAACCTCAGATATGCAGATGACACCACCCTTATGGCAGAAAGTGGAGAGGAACTAAAAAACCTCTTGATGAAAGTGAAAGTGGAGAGTGAAAAAGTTGGCTTAAAGCTCAACATTCAGAAAACGAAGATCATGGCATCTGGTCCCATTACTTCATGGGAAATAGATGGAGAAACAGTGTAAACAGTGTCAGACTTTATTTTTCTGGGCTCCAAAATCACTGCAGATGGTGACTGCAGCCATGAAATTAAAAGACACTTACTCCTTGGAAGAAAATTTATGACCAACCTAGATAACATAAGCAGAGACATTACTTTGCTGACTAAGGTCCATCTAGTCAAGGCTATGGTTTTTCCAGTAGGCATGTATGGATGTGAGGGTTGGACTATGAAGAAAGCTGAGCACCAAAGAATTGATGCTTTTGAACTGTGGTGTTGGAGAAGACTCTTGAGAGTCCCTTGGACTGCAAGGAGATCCAGCCAGTCCATCCTAAAGGAGATCAGTCCTGGGTGTTCATTGGAAGGACTGATGTTGAAGCTGAAACTCCAGTACTTTGGCCACCTCATGCAAAGAGTTGACTCATTGGAAAAGACTCTGATGCTGGGAGGGATTGGGGGCAGGAGGAGAAGGGGACGACAGAGGATGAGATGGCTGGATGGCATCACGGACTCGATGGATGTGAGTCTGAGTGAACTCCGGGTGGTGGTGATGGACAGAGAGGCCTGGCATGCTGCGATTCATGGGGTCGCAAATAGTCGGACACGACTGAGTGACTGAACTGAGTGATGGGTAAAGACAGTGTATGGAGGCCAGAAAAACATGTAGGTCCCCCCACCTCAAAACACACTAAAAGTTGGAAATATGCGTAGTCAGTCACTCAGTTTGTCTGACTCCCTGCGGCCCCATGGACTGTAGCCCACCAAGATCTTCTGTCTGTGGGATTTTCTAGGCAAGAATATTGGTGCCAGTCACCATTTCCTACTTTGAGGGATTTTCCCAACCCGGGGATCGAACCAACTCTCCTGCATCTCCTGCATCGGGAGGCAGATTCCTTACCACTGAGCCACCTGAGAAGCCTGTTCTGTTATTTACAGCCCCTCTCCCACCGACAAAAAACCCCCAAACCAAAAACCAGATGCACGCGCGCGTGCACACACTCACACACACACACATTCAGTCTCACTTCCTTCTGCTCTCCTTGGTTTTAGATGAGAAATCCTCTGGTATATACACCCGCGGCCCTCAAAAACTTCAGTTGCAAAGAAAATAATCAGAAAAGATATGTAATCTTAAAGAGGCAAAGAGGTCCCACTACACAGCTTTACTATGAGTCTGATTTAGTATATAATGTAGCTACAAAAATGATGTGAATAAAGAACAGTAAAGTATATGGCAACCAGAGGGGTAAGGAAAGAGTTCCAATACAGAAGCCTAGGAGAGACTTAACAATGCCTTCATGGATATTACAGATCCTGCTCTATCCAAAGAAACTATCCATATGTTGGATTAAAGACCTAAATGTCAGGCTGTGCGTTGCTAAGTAGTTTCAGTCATGTCCGACTCTTTGTGACCCTAGGGACTATTGCCCACCAGGCTCTTCTGTCCATGGTATTCTCCACGCAAGATTACTGGAGTGGGTTGCTGTGCCCTCCTCTGGGGGATCTCCCCAACCCAGCGATTGAACCCACGTCTTGTACGTCTTCTGCACTGGCAGGCAGGTCCTTTTCCACCAGTGCCACGGTTAGGCTAGATACTAATAGAACTCTTAGACGAAAACAATTTTTTGACAGAAATTACAAGATCTCTTTCAATCCACCTCCTAAATTAATGAAAATAAAAACAAAAGTAAACAAATGGGACCCAAGTAAACTTAAAAGCTTTTGCACAGCAAAGGAAACCATAAAGCGAAAAGACAGCTCACAGAATAGAAAAAAATATATATATTTGCAAACAAAGCCACTGACTAGGGATTCATCTCCAAAATATACATACAGCTCATGTAGCTCAATATCAAAACAAAACAGAACCCAACCCAATAAAAATTGGGCAAAAGATCTAAATAGACATTTCTCCAAAGAAAACGTACAGATGGTCAAAAAAGTATATGAAAAGATGCTCAGCATCACTCATTATTAGAGAAATGCAAATCAAAGCTATAATGATGTATGGCCTCACACAGGTCGGAATGGCCATCATCGTAAAGTCTACAAACAATACAGCCTGGAGAGGGTGTGGAAAAAAGTGAACCCTTCTACACTCCTGGTGGGAACGTAAACTAGTGCAAGGCACTGTGGCGAGCAGTAGGGAGGCTCTTTACGAACTAAAATTGGAGCTATCACATGACCCAGCAATCCCACACCTGGGCATATACCTGGAGAAATCATAACTCGAAAAGATCCACGCACCCTAATGCTCACCGCATTCTTACAGGAGCCAGGACGGGGAAGCCACCAAAATGTCCCCCGACAGGAATGGATAAGGAAGATGCAGCACTCACATACAGCGGAATATTATCCAGCTGTAAAAAGGAGTGAAATGGGGCCATTTTCAGAGAAGTGGGTGGACCGAGAGGCTGTCATACAGACTGGAGTAAGTCAGAAAGGGGAAAACGAATATATATTATCACATATGTGTGGAATATGGAAAAATGGTTTGGATGAACTTGAAATAGAGACACAGATGTAAAGAAGAAACATATGGATACCAAAGGGGGACGAGAGGGTGGTGGGGACCGGGAGATTGGGGTTGGTGTACATACACTGCTGTGCTCAGTCGTGTCCACCTCTCTGAGAGCCCATGGATTGCAGCCCATCAGCCTTCTCTGTCCATGAAATATTCCCGGCAAGAATACTGCAGCGGGTTGCCACGCTTCCTACTGTAGGGAATCTTCCCGGCCTAGGGACTGAATCCCTGTCTCTTGTGTCTCCTGAATTGGCAGGCAGATTCTTTACCACTGTGCCACGTGTAAAGCCATATATACACTGCTGCTGCTGCTAAGTCGCTTCAGTCGTGTCCGACCCTCAGTGACCCCATAGACGGCAGCCCACCAGGCTCCCCCGTCCCTGGGATTCTCCAGGCAAGAACACTGGAGTGGGTTGCCATTTCCTTCTCCAATGCAGGAAAGTGAAAAGTGAAAGTGAAGTCGCTCAGTCGTGTCCGACCCTCAGCGACCCCATGGACTGCAGCCTACCAGGCTCCTCTGTCCATGGGATTTTCCAGGCCAGAGTACTGGAGTGGGGTGCCAGCGCCTTCTCCGATATATACACTACTATGTATAAAATAGATAACTGATGAGCACTGACTATATAGCGTGGGGAACTCAATGATCCGTGGTGATCTAAACGGGAAGGAAATCTAAGGAAGAGGGGGTTATATGTATACGTGTGGCTGGTTCACTTTGCTGTACAGCAGAAACTGACAAACACTGTTAAGCAATTATACCCCAATAAAAAAATAAAATAAAAAATTTCTCAGTGCCTGCCCCTAAAATGTGAAGACAGGGAGAGAGAAATACCTCACCTAGGAACTTTTCAGAGCAAAATTCAGTTTTTGTTAGACTCTTAACTTACTTCACATGACATTTTTAAAACTAATTTTATTTGTTTTTATGTTTGGCTGTGCTGGATATTAGCTGCCGCGAGGGCTTTTCTCTAGCTGTGGTGAGCGGGGGCTACTCTGCAGCTGTGGTGCGGGGGCTGCTTGTTGCGGTGGCTTCTCTTGCTGCGGAGCGCAGGCTCTAGGCTCTGGGGCTACAGTGGTTTAGGCTCCCAGGCTCTGGAGCACACGTTCAGTAGCTGTGGGGCACGCACGGGCTTAGCTGCTCCGAGGTATGTGGTATCCTCCCGGATCGAGGATTGAAACTGTGTCTCCTGCATTGTCAGGCAGATTCTTTACCGCTGAGCCACCCGAGAAGCCCCTTCACATGACATGTTAAAGCAACACCAACAAGGAGGAAAACAAGAAAATATTTAAGCTGTAGCAGAACTCTTTGGAGTTTATTTTGCAGGATTTACCTTTCAAAACTTTGGTAATAATAGAAAACTAAACACAAGTCACGATGCTTAGGGAAAGGTGGAGAACTTGGAGGAAATAGGGAGGGATTAGCAGTGAAGATGTGTCTCATACTGTTCTGCTCTTCCTAGCATTTATCAGTATGGACAGGCTTGTTTCCTCTCTAATTGTCTGCCATTTTCAGAAAAGATAAAGTGAAAACCCCACAGTGCCCCTTTTAGGATGAGAAATGTGCTGTATAATAGCGTCATTATCTCATAATTGAAAATACTGTTGGACTTCTGGGAAAGTAAGTGTGTCAGAATTAACTTGTGACTCTGGAGGCCAGTGGGTTGCTATGACAACCAGGGAAAAAATGGTGCTGTAATAGCGCTCCCTCAAAGATAGAGAACTCACTAAATGATGAGATCTATAAATGCAGGTGTTTGTCATATAAATGCAAATAAGCCCCAAACACATTCACTTATTTCTTCTTTCAAGAGCACTGACTCCATGTCTGCCAATATGTTAGGAAATGCTGAAAAAGACAGATATATAGTCTCCCTTATAATGCAGTGTACATTCTTGTGGAGGAGACAGATAATAAAGAGTGAAAGCTGATACACTAAATAATTCCAACATGTGAAAAGGCCATATGGATGCTGTGCTCAGTCACTTCAATTGTGTCTGATTCTTTGCGACGCCATGGACTGTATAGCCCATGACAGAGCCCTCTGTCCATGGGATTCTTCAGGCAAGAATGCTGGAGTGGGTTGCCAAGTCCTGCTCCAGGGGATCTTCCCACCCAGGGATCGAACCCGCGTCAGGTGGATTCTTTACCCACTGAGCCATCTGGGAAGCCCTAATAAAACCCTGGGCCTTGATACTAGACGAAGCAGAGAACGGCTGCTCTAATACAGAGCATACAGGTGTCATAAACCTTAATTTTTAAGGTATATGAGCTTCGAAACTGTTAATTGCTCTGTCATGTTCGACTCTTTGCAACTCCATGGACTATAACCCCCCAGGCTCCTCTGTCCATGGGATTCTCCAGGCAAGAATACTGGAGTGGGTTGCCATTTCCTCCTCCAGGGGATCTTCCTGACCCAGGGATCAAACCCAGGTCTCCTGAACTGCAGGCAGATTCTTTACTGTCTGAGCCACCAGAGCTTTAGTAGAGCAAGAAATAAAGAATGAAGTATTTCAGCCTTTATTAATAAAAATAAGTTTTAAAAACACAAGTGCTAACTGATTATTATTATTGCTATTATTTGGAAGTTGGGTGGATTTAATATGAAAATAAGAGTTGTTTGTATATTTAAAATTTTTCATATCAAGCAATATTTCTTTATTCATGATAGCCAAAAATGGAAGTAAATCTGAAGGTCCTTCAATGGGTGATGTTTGAACAAATTGTGGTGCATATATCCTATAAAACACTATTCAGCAATAAAAAGGAAATGAAGTCTTAAAAAAAAAAGTAACAGGGACTTCCCTGGCAGTCCAGCGGTTAAGACTCTGTGCTTCCAATTCAGGGGCCTCAGGTTGGATCCCTGATCAGGGAACTAAAATCCCACAGGCCATGTTGTGCTGCCAAAAAAAAGTGTGGGGTCCTTCTGCTGCTCCACTCTGTGTGGTTCCTACCTGCCATTTCTAGGCAGCTCCCAACCAAGGGCTCAGAGTTTCTGGTGCCTGGGTATATATCTCCAGCAGTGAGAATCTTGGATGGGAGAGGCGGGTGTCTGCAAAACATTGGTTGAATAAAATCAAGAGTTTCATTTATTTTTTAAAAAATAACAGAACAACAGTTTTATTGAGATAAATTAATATACCATCAGTGAAAGTCTTTCTGTCGTGTCTGTGATCCCAAAGACTATAATCAGCCAGGCTCCTCTGTCCATGGAATTCTCCAGGCAAGAATACTGGAGTGGATTGCCATTGCCTTCTCCAGGCGATCTTCTCAACCAGGGATTGGACCTGGATCTCCTGCATTGCAAGCAGATTCTTTACCATCTGAGCCACCAGGGAAGGAGTTTTCCAAGCAAGAATGCTGGAGTCGGTAGCCATTCCCTTCTCCAGGGGATCTTCCTGACCCAGGGATCGAACCCCAGTCTCCCGCATCACAGGCAGATTCTTTATTGTCTGAGCCACCAGGGTAGCCCTCACAAACATAAAGATTGTCTTTTTAAAGTTTTACAATTCACTTTTTTACCCTACAGTCATGATATAAAAATTAGATATATACATGATTTAGATAGTCATACAATAAAGGCTAATTCCAAAATATTTTCATCACCCTCCAGCAAAGAAGGTCCCTGCATATTACCATCACTATTTGTTTCCTCCTCACTTACCATATATCCAGCTCTCAAGACTTCTGCTCTGCTCTGCTCTGCTAAGTCGCTTCAGTCGTGTCGGACTCTGTGTGACCCCATAGACGGCAGCCCACCAGGCTCTCCCGTCCCTGGGATTCTCCAGGCAAGAACACTGGAGTGGGTTGCCATTTTCTTCTCCAATGCATGAAAGTGAAAAGTCAAAGTGAAGCCGCTCAGTCGTGTCTGACTCTTCACGACCCCATGGACTGCAGCCCACCAGGCTCCTCCGCCCATGGGATTTTCCAGGCAAGAGTACTGGAGTGGGGTGCCACTAATCTTTCTGTCCCTATGCATTTACTTATTCTGGATATTTCATACAAATGTAATCACACAGTATGTGCCCTTTTTTTATCTTACTTCTTTCACTTCTAATGTTTTCAGTGTTCATCAAGGCTGTAGCATGAATCAGAACTCTTTTCCTATTTCAGGCCAAATAATATTCTACTGCATTGATATTGACATTTTTCATTCATCAGTGAATGGGCATTTTTTTTCCTACTTTTTGTCAGTTATGAATAATGCTGCTATGCACTTTTGTGTAACAGTGTTTTTTTGGATGTATGTTTTCAATTCTCTTGGCTATTCCTAGAAGCAGAATTGTTGAGTCATATGGTAACTCTATGTTTAAGTTTTTGAGAATCAAAACTGTTTTCCAAAGAAACTGTACTGTTTTGCATTCCCACCGGCAGGAAATGGGGGTTTTAGTTTTCCCATACTCTTGCGAACACCTGTTATTTTTCATTTGTTGCTGTTGAATTTTGCTTATGTATGTATGTACATAAAGGATAAAGAAGTTGCTCAGTTGTGTTTGACTCTGTGACCCCATGTACTGTAGTCTGCCAGGCTCCTTCATCCACGGGATTCTCCAGGCAAGAATACTAGAGTGGGTTGCCATTTCCTTCTCCAGGGGATCTTTTTGACCCAGGGATCAAACCCAGGTCTCCTGCATTGCAGGCAGGCTCTTTATTGTCTGAACCACCAGGGAATCCCATGTATGTACACATATATTTAACAAATTTCCAGTCTTTTTTTGTTCATATTCACTACATTTCCAGAACATGTGTCCTTCAAGTTCTCCTTCACTTTTATATGAGGACTTGTACATTCAAAGACTTAGTTCAGTCTTCAGGGATATAAGAAACTTCCGGGTTGCCTAGGACTTGCCCCAGGCCTACACACTTTTGAGCTCTGACTGCAAATTCACCCGCCAGGTTTCCTCACCTAAACACAGCCTGGACTCCAGCTGAATGCAAAGTATCCATCAAAGATTACTATTGTGTCTTCCGGTTGTTGGCTCTGCCATCAGTATTTGTCACCATGATGAGAATTATAGTTCTTTTTAAAACATTTTTGCATTGGCCTACAGCTGATTAACAAACAATGTTGTGATAGTTTTAGGCAAACAGTGAAAGGACTCAGCCATACATATACATGTATCCATTCTCCCTGAAAGTCTCCTCCCATCCAGGCTGCCATACAATATTGAGCAGAGTTCCATGTACTATACAGTTGGACCTTGCTGGTTATCTATTTTAAATATAGCATTGTGTACATGTCCAACCAAAACTCCCTAACTATCCCTCCCACCCAGCAACCATGAATTCATTTGTTAAGTCTGTGAGTCTCTTTCTGTTTTGTAAGTTCATTTGTATCATTTCTTTTTAGATTCCACCTATAAAGAATGTTATATGATATTTTTCTCTATCTGACTTATTTCTCTCAGTAAGACAATCTCTAGGTCCATCCATGTTGCTGAAAATGGCATTATTTCATTCTTTTTAATGGCTAAGTAATATTCCATTGAATATACATACCCTACACTGCCGAAGAATTGATGCTTTTGAACTGTGGTGTTGGAGAGGACTCTTGAGAGTCCCTTGGACTGCAAGGAGATCCAACCAGTCCATTCTGAAGGAGATCAGCCCTGGGTGTTCTTTGCAAGGAATGATGCTAAAGCTGAAACTCCAGTACTTTGGCCACCTCATGAGAAAAGTTGACTCATTGGAAAAGACTCTGATGCTGGGAGGGATTGGGGGCAGGAGGAGAAGCGGATGACAGAGGATGAGATGGCTGGATGGCATCACGGGCTCGATGGACGTGAGTCTGAGTGAACTCCGGGTGGTGGTGATGGACAGGGAGGCCTGGTGTGCTGCGATTCATGGGGTCGCAAAGCATCGGACACGAGTGAGCGACTGAACTGAACTGAACTGAACTGAACTGATACTGTAGTTCTGGACTCTTGACGGCCTCAGTTTGACTCTTATCTCCACGGTCACTTTCACCTTTTGTGGAGTGGTGAAGTTACTGAACTCATCTGTGCTCCAATATGCTCATTTTCTAGGCCCTCACTCTCTCCTCTTCCCTTTATTCAGGGATGCACTCTGACATCTACAGTCACTGCTTGGAAACTGCAATCGCAATGTTGCCTCCTGGAATTTCCTGACTGTGACTTTCCAGGCTGTGACTTTGCTGGGGTTAGATCCTCTCTTATGGAGATGCTATTTAAGGTCCTCTTGGAGAAAATCAAAGATTTATCAACAGGGGGGGAGGAATCTTTGCTTCTTTCTATCCACTGGCACTTCAGTGGGGCCATTCCTTCGACACTGGCTGGAGCAGGAACCTTCAGATGGGTGGATGCCTGCCCTCACTGGCCCTCCTCTGCCGTGCAACTGTCCTAGCAGGAAGGTGCTGAGGCACCAGCCCTATTGGACACGAGTGGCCCACACTGTTTTATTTTGCTTTATTTTTGATTATAGCAATCCAAGCAAGTGTGAAGCGGTATAGCATTGTAATTTTGATTTGTTTTTCCCTAACGGCTATTGATGTTTAGCATCTTTTCACTGCTTGTTGACCATTTGTATATCTTCTTTGGGGGCTTCCCAGGTGGCTCAGTGGTAAAGAATCTGCCTGCAAAGCAGGAGACTAAGGTTCAATCCCTGGTCAGGAAGATCCCCTGGAGAAGGAAATGGCAACCCACTCCAGTATTCTTGCCTGGGAAATCTCATGGACAGAGGAGCTTGGCAGGCTACAGTCCATGGGGTCACAAAAGAGTCAGACACAACTTAGCAACTAAGCAAACAAACAAAACAAAGCGTATCTTTGGAGAAATCATGGTACAAGTCCTTTCTCCCTTTCTGATTGGAATATTTTTATTTTCATTTTTGAATTATATGAGTTCTTTACGTATTCTAGACACAAACTGCAAGTTATATATATCAGATATATAACTTGCCAATATGCTCTCCTTTCTCATGGGCTGTCTTTTCGCTTTACCGATCCTATCATATGAAGCACAAGTTTGATTTTGATTAAATCCAATTCATCTATTTTTTCTTTTGTTGTGCCACTGATCTTTTGTTTTCCTTTTTGACAAATGCTGGGTATGTCAAGCTGTTTCCACAGAGTGTCCTCTGAAACAGGTCAAATAAAGACAAGTACTGATTAAAGAGCTTTTCTGTGAGCTATCAGACAAGTCAACCAGCAACAACTCTCTAGGGATGGGACTTTAGAGAGCTCCAAATCCATTCTGTCTCTTACAGTAGCTGCTAAACTACTGGTTTTCACAGCTATTGTCATTGTGAAGCTGTTGACTTCCAGGCTTCCGTGGAGCTGGGGAGAGGGGTGTAAACAAAGAACACTGCCTGCCATTCCTGTTCTACAAGAATCAAGCCATTAGGGACTGTGGTCACACACCAAGTCACCAAGTCACTGTGCCAAGGGAATTTAGGCTGGAGGAAAATTGGAAGCATTTTGTCCTTTGGATGCTCGTCCTATTTAAGATGCATATTTAGGGAATAATTTCAGTGAACTCAGATTCTTTCATCTTCGCATACATAGAACTTTAAAAGCATTAAGTTGAGATGTCTGTTCTTCTTGATTAGCGGTAATCTTTTAAATTTTGACTACATGGTTTGTTTTTTTTTTCCCCTGTGGGGAGGGGCAGAAAGAAAGTGAAGTCACTCAGTCGTGTCCAACTCTTTGCGACCCTATGGACTGTAGCCTACCAGGCTTCTCAGTCTATGGGATTTTCCAGGCAAGAGTACTGGAGTGGGTTGCCTTTTCCTTCTCCAGGGGATCTTCCCGACCCAGGCATTGAACCCAGGTCTCCTGCATTGCGGGCAGACACTACCCCCTGAGGCACCAGGGAAACCCGGGCGGGGGGGGGCGGGGAGGGAATCCTATATATATCCTGCGTCTTCTTGGAGCAGTCTCCCAGAATTATCTGAGAGGCTATCTTCTGGGCTATAGTCCTCAATAAAATGCCCAAATAAAACTTAACTGACAACTTTTAGGTTGCAAGTTTTTATTCAGTAGATAGTTTTAGCAATCACGAAAGGACTCAGAGTGGACTTTCGTCCTTTGCCTGAACTCTAAGAGGATCTGGAACCAGCAGAGGCCTGCGGTGCCCACATGTCTCTAGGTGAGTTCTGATGAATTTGGGAGATCCTGGGTTTTGGATCTCCTGTTGTTAGCTGGTGATCCTAAATTTTATTCTGTGGTGGACAAACTCCTTGCTGTGAGGAATAGGTTTTCCTTGAACTTAGTTTCTAGAAGAGGTTACCCCATTTGAAAAACACAGAAGATTTTGCTCAGTGAAAAGATACAGGGGGTTACCCCCATTGAGCTGTGCTGTGCTTAGTCACTCAGTCATGTCCCGACTGTTTGTGACCCCGTGGACTGTAGCCCACCAGGCTTCTCTGTCCATGGGATTCTCCAGGCCAGAATACTGGAGCGGGTAGCCTTGCCCTTTTCCAGAGGATCTTCCTAACCCAGGGATCGAACCCAGGTCTCCTGCATTGCAGGCGGATTCTTAACTGGCTGAGCCACCAGGGAAGCCCATGAATACTGGAGTGGGTAGCCTATCCCTTGTCCAGAGGATCTTCCCAACCCGGGAACTGAACAGGGGTCTCCTGCATTGCAGGAGGATTCTTTACCAGCTAAGCCACCAGGGAAGCCTACCCCCACTGAGAGACACTGGCAAAACAAAACCCCCAAAAACGAAGACCAAAAATACCCCTCAAAACAAACAAAGACATTGGGATGATTTTACTCAGTTCAAGACATTGAATGGGTTTGGACTGAGTGGTTAGGGAGGAGACTAGCCTATCAGTTTTCCTTGAATTGGCTATTTGAATAGAGTTTGCTGGAATAAATGACAAAATATCACACGAGAGCTTTCAGCTCTGAGTAACAAAAGGAACATCTCCACCTGGCCAGCAATGGCTTTCTCAAGCAAGCGAGAAACCTACAGGAGTTGTGGAGGCAGTCCCATAGGCAACCCCCTCATTTAATTTAAAAACTTCTTGTCCATATCTAAGAGCTGGCCGCCAGTGTTCTGAGTACCCGCAAAAGTTTTAGACCGTGGGAGTGAGAAACCCAGACACATGAAAGAGCTGAAATGACTCTAGGGTGACACCTAGAGGAGCTAACAAACAGCACATTGGTCCATCACACAGTCATCACCACTAGCACTTACTGACATCTTGACAAACCAACCCCAGGACGGGAAACAAAGCTGTCAGAGCAAAAGAAAAAAGAGCAACAGGTTGCCAACCTCTAACAACACCCAAGCCAGGGTCATGTGCTACGTATAAAGAATTTATACTTGCAAATACTTAATTGGGAAAATCATATTAAAGGAGATTTCAACCTAAAATTACCAAGTCGAGGTTCTTTTGACATTTCAAAATTAACTTTTTGTGTATGCAAAGCTGGAGGAAGATGGCAATGAGATCAGATAGGCTGAATGGAATGCTTATTCTGATCGGTATTCAGAGGCTTCTAAAAGAGGAAACGATAAAGTAATTTCTTTGCAGGAAACAAGCAAAAAAGGGATTGAAATGATACTGGAGTTTTAAGAAGTCACTAGCGTTAGCCCAGTCTCTCCCTCTGCCCCTGTCTCATACCCTCTTTTATCCGAACTGCCTGACCCAGACACCATCCCTTTCTCTCTTCTGCCACCTCTGCCAACTGCTGTTTCCTCTCCCCCAGTGAAGGAGGACATAAAACTGGAATTATGGTGAATAAACTATATTTTGATTAAAAAATTTTTGTACAAATGAAGTAATTACAGTCCCATTTGAGGAGATACCTCTTACAACCCGGGAACCGTCCTTGGTACTTATGTATACAATCTTGCCATGAGCAGAACTTCGAGCTTTGGTTAAGGAATGTCCTAGCCTGAGTTGAGATCCATTGGGATTTGCCAAGGAATCTGAGTTACCCAGATTAATTATCAATGACTACAATTAATACAGCTCTCAGTTCAGAAAGTAAGGCAGAGGAATAGATAGAGAAAGCAGAATGGACACACCCCTTGACAGATTCTGATCTGCATAGTCTAGAGGCTTGAATTGAATGCAAGAAGTTAGGTCATAAAATGACTCAGATTTATCCCCCAGCTCTTTCCCAAAACTGTAGGTAGGACAAAGATTCAGCAGTATAAACAAAAACCAGATGAATAAATTCTGGACTATTAGGAGGGGTTCAAGAAAACTTTTAAATAATATTCTGGCATGACATCTGAATCATTTTCTCATCACGAAAAAGATCTGTTGCTTAATTCTGCTGTTTCAGAAGGCATAGATGAGAAATTGGCTATTCCAATTAAGAGACACAATTCAGGAACTTCCCTGGTGGTCCAGTGTCTAAGACACCATTCTCCCAGTGCAGGGGGCCTGGGTTCGACCCCTGGTCAGGGAACTAGGTCCCAGATGCGGCAACTAAGAGTTCACATGGTACCACCAAAGATTCCTCATGCCACAGTGAAGAAAACGAAGACTCAGTGCACCCAATAAATAAAATAAATGCAAATAAATATTTTTTAAAAAGACATGATTTGGGTTCGTCTGCATTACATATCGGAGAAGGCGATGGCACCTCATTCCAGTACTCTTGCTGGAAAATCCCATGGGCGGAGGAGCCTGGTAGGCTGCAGTCCATGGTGTTGCGAAGAGTCAGACACGACTGAGCGACTTCCCTTTCACTTTTCACTTTCCTATATTTTTTAAAAAGACATGATTTAGGTTCGTCTGCATTACATATCGGAGAAGGAAATGGCAACCACTCCAGTACTCTTGCCTGGAGAATCCCAAGGACGGGGGAGCGTGGTGGGCTGCCGTCTATGGGGTCGCACAGAATTGGACACGACTGAAGCAACTTAGCAGCAGCAGCAGCATTACATATAAGCACCCTTATCACATTGGCCAACCAACTTTCCAAAACCATTAAAAAGTAGAGGGACTTCCCTGATGGTCTAGTGGGTAAGAATCTGCCTGCCTAGTCTGGGGAGATCCCGCATGCTTCAGAGCAACTACTGAGCCTGTGGTCCACAG
This sequence comes from Capricornis sumatraensis, assembly GCF_032405125.1. NCBI lineage: Eukaryota > Metazoa > Chordata > Mammalia > Artiodactyla > Bovidae > Capricornis > Capricornis sumatraensis. The sequence continues at coordinate 21,366,595 of NC_091080.1, forward strand.
CAAGAGAAGCCACTGCAATGAAAAGCCCACATACTGCACACAAGAGCAGCCCCTGCTCGCTGCAACGAGAGAAGGCCCGCGCACAACAATGAAGACCCAGTGCAGTCAAAAATAAATAAAAATGTATTTAAAAAAAAAGAGAGAGAGAGATCCAACTCTTAATATAAGGATTATAAACTTTCAATCATTCCAATTAAGAAATCAAGGTCAGTCACTAGTTAACAAACCCCTGTTCAACCCATGGCTGACAAAGGAATTCAGAACTTGCTTTTATTGTAGAAAATCTGGTGATAAGAGAAGGCGTTTCAAAAAAAATTGGAAAGATTTCAGGGGAAAACAGAATTTCTAACTAGAATTTCAAGCTAAACACAAATGAAAGGCTGCTCCGGGGGAACTCTGGTAGTCTTTCCTCTTCATTTCTCTAAAACCCTGGGGTAAATAGAAGTGAAAATACAAGGGGAAACAATTAAAGCCCTCATAGACACAGGGTCCACCTTTTCAGTTTTAAAAGCTACCAAAATCAATGGCTCCCTCAGAGAAATATTTCAGTGCACACAGTAGGGGTTTCTAATGCACCTATTCAGGCTCTTGGGCTTCCCAGGTGGCACAGTGGTAAAGAATCCACCTGCCAGTGCAGGAGATGCAAGAGACACAGGTTCAATCCCGGGGTCGGAAAGATCCCCTGGAGTAGGAATTGGCAACCTGCTCCAGTATTCTTGCCTGGAAAATTCCATGGAAAATTCAGGCTACAGTCGATGGGGTCACAAAGAGTCAGACACGAATGAGCACAGCACACACACACACACACACACACACACACATTAAGACTTTTAAATCATCCCCTTTAGAATTTTACTTGGGAGAATTTAAAGGAAGGCACTGCTTTCTCGAAGTAGAAACTGCCACTGGTAGGTAGAGTTTACCAGAAACTTATGAAGCCCATATTTCTTTTACTCCTACGGGGGCAATATTTTTAGCACTGAAGGATCAGTAAGATTTTCTTCATCATATGTTTGTGACCCATAATGAGGGTGATACAGAACAAGAAAAACTGCTGGGCTCAGTACCTGAAGGATTACAGGCAATGAATCTTACTGACATTGGAAAACTACATCCCGCATTACCCATTACAATTACTATAGACCTTGGGGACTTGCCTGGTGGTCCAGTGGCTAAGGCCAGTGGTCCGAATTCCCAATGCAGGGGGTCTGCCCGATCCCTACATGGGAGCTGGATCCCACATGCCATAACTAAGAGTTCGAATGCCACAGTTAAAGATCCCACATGCCGAACAAAGATCCAAGATCCTGTGTGTCGCAACTAAGTCCTGGCACAAACAAATAAATATATGAAAGTGAAGTCGCTCAGTTGTGTCCAACTCTTTGCGACCCCATGGACTGCAGCCTACCAGGCTTCTCCATCCATGGGATTTTCCAGGCAAGAGTGCTGGAGTGGGTTACCATTTCCTTCTCCAGGGGATCTTCCCGACCCAGGGATCGAACCCGGGTCTCTTGCATTGGAGGCAGGCACTTTAACCTCTGAGCCACCAGGGAAGCCCAAATAAGTATATAATATAATACAATTTTTTTTTTAATTACCATAGACCTGAATAACCCTCTGCCCAATACTGGTCTGCACCCACTGAGGCAGGAGGCCAGAGCAGGATTAAGATCTTTGACATCAGCTAACAACAGGGAGCTTCCCTGATAGCTCAGTTGGTAAAGGGACTGCCTGCAATACGGGAGACCTGGGTTCGATCCCTGGGTTTGGGACGATCCCCTGGAGAAGGAAATGGCAACCTACTCCAATATTCTTGCTTGGAGAATTCCATGGACAGAAGAGCCTGGTGGGCTATAGCCCATGGGGTCATAAAGAATCGGACACGACTGAGTGACTGCATTAAGGAAGGGCTTATTGTACCTTGCACCAGCCCTTGCAGCGCTCCCATCTCCACCGTTAAAACACTTAATGGCAAAGGTTGGAGATTAGTGTAGGATTTGAGCTCTATCAACACTATTATTATTCTGTGCTATTCTGCAGTGCCAAAACTCCATACTTTGCTGTGCTGTATTCCTGAAGATAGTGACTTCTTTTCTGGCATAGATCTCTGAAGTGCGTTGTTTAGCGTTCCTGCACATCCTGATGACCCATATCTTTCTGCCTTCACTTGGGATGAACAGCAATATACAGGGACTTGTAATGCCACAGGGCTATCTTGAAAGCCCCACTTAACTTTCCCAAATATTAAAGGCAGACTTAGACGATCATGATTTTTCACATACATCATTTCTGATACAATATGTAGATGATTTGTTGTTGGGTTCAAAAATTCTTTGATAAATAGTCAGCAAGATACCTTGTGTTTACTTCAGAAGCTAACGTCAGAGGGACTTTTAATTGCTCTAGATAGAGTGAAAGGCATTTCGGTATTGTTCCCTACTTTGAGGACAAAAAGGCAATGAAGGGGCTTTCAAGGCCTTGCAGAAATTGGATTTCAAATTTTTTTCTTAGTGGTTCAACCATTATATGGCTTGCTTAAACAAGACCAACCTGAACCCTCTCTGCTGGGAAATGAACATTCTGAAGCCACGGAGAACTTCAAAGCCTCCTGGCAAAGGTCTCAGCCCTGGGGCATCCAAATTATGATTTTGTTGTTGTTGTTCTTTCGGCTGTGTGGCTTGTGGGATCTTAGTTCCCTGATCAGAGATTGAACCCTGGCCCCAGGCACTGGGAGTGCTGAGTCCTAACCACTGGACCACCAGGGAATTTCCTACCTTTTTTCCTTTTTAGAAAAAAAAAGGAAGAAAATGAACGTGAAAGCATCAATCAGTCAGTGAATGTCTGACTCTTTGCGACCCCGTGGACTGCAGCCCACCAGACTGCTCTATCCATGGGATTCTCCAGGCAAGAATACTGGAGTGGGTAGCCATTCCCTACTCCAAGGGATCTTCCTGACTCAGAGATTGAACCCGGGTCTCCTGTGTTGTAGCAGATTCTTTACTGTCTGAGCCAACAGGGAAGCCCCATTTTTTAGACGTGAAAACAAAGATGTTGCATCAGTGTTGCTGGATATTAACCCAGCGGTTAGTACCCACCAATAGGATATTACAGCCAACAGCTAGGCTAGGTAGCTAAGGGCCTTTCTTCTCGTCTCCATGTTGTCACACCAACATCCGTGCTGTGTCAGTCCTCAGAAGAAACAGTCATGAGTCACCCTTCTCACCGTCTTTGTTAAAGCTTTGTTAAACTCTCAGCACACACATTATTCAGCAAGCTAATTAACTTCTCATAAAATTGTTTTGCTCTCATTGAATATAACTTCTTCACAGGTATAACAAACTTAGTCCAGTCACCTTGCTCCCAGAAGAATCAGAGGTCAAGAATGAAAAACATGATTGTTTTAACTGACAATCTTTTATTGCCTAGGATTGATCTTCAAGAAAGCCCAATAACTAGTTCTGATTTTATATTTTTTACTGATGGGTCCTACCTGAGAGGACCTCACGGAAAGTACCAGCCTGACCTTGTCACTGTTTCTCCTGAATCTATCCTTGAAAATGCTCCCTTGCTTAATGTCTTTGCTACCCAACAGTCTGAGTTAACAGCACTAACAAGAGCCTGCCAGTTGGCAAAAGGAAAATCTGGTAATATTTACACACATAGCTGCTACCCCTTTGGGGTGGCACGTGATTTTGCCTAGCTTCTGAAACAAAAGGGATCTTTAACATCCTTAGGGCAGCCTATTGAAATTGGGAAACAAGTTGAGAATTATTAGCTGTAAATCTGCTTCTGAGCACACTTGCTATTATTAAGGCATCAGATCATTCAAAGGCTGACACTGCAGAAGAAAAAGGAAATTAGCTGATCACGCTGTCAAGAGAGCGGCTCTACAAAACAAAGCAATCAACTAACAACTGTTTTTCACGTTCAGCCTCCCGGTAACTTTACTGACATAAAGTTTCAGGGAATGGCACCAGAAAGACACCTGGTCACAAAAAGGAGGAAGGTTCAGCTCCTGCAAAGAGTGTTGGATAAACCCAAATGGAAGGCCTATCCTTCCATCTGAAGCTCAGTCTATTGAAGTTAACTCACTGGAACCCAGATAAGGTCATCTTATAGGGTAAACGGTATTTTTGGAAGCTCTATTCTACAATAGTCTAAATGGTCTATTCAAGATGTACCATTTGTCCAAAATAAAACCTGAGGAAGTCATTGCACAGTTCTCAAGGAAATTTTCCGTTGCCTGCAAGTCCCTTTGAAATTTGGCAGGTTACTTTTATACACGTTTCCCTCTCAAGGTTAGCAGTATGTTCTTGCTTTGATGTGCATGTTCTCACACCTGTGGCAAAAGGGCCACAAGCACAGTCAGTAGGGAAACTGATTTTAGAAAGAGTGATTCCTATTTGGGGAACCCCCTCAGAACCGTAGCTATGGAAGAACTCACTTTACCTGACAATCTGTTAAAGAAATTTGTCAGATTTGGTTGATTATGTAGCACTTCTGTTACACTTATTGCCACCAATCTTCTGTGTTTACTAACAGAGTAGCTAAAGAACAAATGGGAAGCTTAAACCCAACTGGGGACTTCCCTGGTGGTCCAATGGTTAAGAATCTGCCGCCAACGCAGGGGCCGTGGGTTCCATCCCTGGCCTGGGAAGATCCCACATGGCCCAGAGCAACCAAGCCCACGCACACAACTGCTGAAGCCTGTGCCTATAGCCCGTGCTCTGCAACAGGCGACGTCTCGGCAAGAAGCCCGCACACCGCAAGCAGAGAGCAGCCCCTGCTCACCGCGACTGGAGAAAGCCCAAGAGCAGCAGCAAAGACCCAGGAAAAACAAAAATCAATTAATTTTAAAAATCCCCAATTGCTTGGGACGTCCCTGGCAGTCGAGTGGTTGAGATCTCACCTTCCAGGGCAGGGGCTGCTGACTGGAGCCCTTATTGAGGGCTAAGAACCCACGTGCTCTGAGGCCAAAAAACCCCGAAACATAAGCAGCGATATTATAACAAATTCAATAAAGACTTTTAAAATGGCCCACATCAGAAAAATCTTTAAAAAAACCAACCCAATAGACTAAGATTACGAATGCTTATTCCTTACCCTGGCCTAGGCCCTTCCACTGGTCCTCAGCTTCAGAGACACATCTTTTTGGCAGACATCATTTGTCTTCTTTTGAGATAATCATGGGGAGACCTCTGAGACTGGATGAAGGATTGTATGAACCCATATTGAAAGGGGATATGTTATATTATTGTGGGAATCTAACTGAATTATTAGCAGGACATTCTAACCTGGTTTCTGAAGCTTATCACAGTAATTTATCTTTAAATGGAGATCGGATACCCCATGACCTGCAACCAGGAGACTCGGTTCAGTCCCCGGTCTTGGAGGATCCCACATGCTGCAGAGCCGCTGAGCCCGTGTGCCGCAGCTATTGAGATTGTGCTCCGGAGCCTGGGAGCCACAGCCACTGAGCCCACGCATCAAAACGATGGAAGCCTGCACGCCCTAGAGGCCGTGCTCCACAAGACACGCTTGCTCACCGTGCCTGGAGCGTAGCCTCCACTCACTGAAGCTAGACATAAGCCCACACAGCAACAGAGACCCAGCACAGACAAAAATAAATAAATACATGAAATTCTTTTTCAAATGACATTCAAAAAGCAAGAAAGATACCCATGCCAGGACAAGATGAGGGCATCAGAAGCAGACAGTTATCCCAAGATGCCAAACCTGACCTGTTTGATTATTTATAATGTTTTCTTGATATCTTGGGCTTTTGAGCATGAAACAATTATTCTTCTGTTGTGGGCACAGTCCGACACAAATTTTAGAAATCAATACAATTGATGGGTTTCTTGTCAGTTATCTATGTCCAATATTTCTGGTTTACTTTGGTGGGTTTCTCCTCTCCAAGGCTCTGATTGGATGGACTTTAGAAAATTTATTTTAGAAGAAAGAAGTTATAGTTATGTCTGGGTCACTGTTGATATTACTAAGATGGGACCCCTCACTGGGCCAATCAATCATACTTGCTATGACCCTGATCAGAAATAAGAATTTTCCTTTAAAGCTACTCAAGCTCCATCAGAAGAATGAGCTAAATTTCACTGAAAAAATATAACTTACCAATTATTAGGAAGGCCTATCTCTCAGTTATGGGAAGGATTTATATGGCTAACACCAGACTGTGGTCACTTAAGGGCCTCCCATGTTGGGAACAATTAAATCATACTACAGATTATCAGCCTAATAATGACTAGAAAATTAGGCAGGGTGCCTTAAGAAAATGCCAACATATCACTTCCTTTAAAGATAGCAATTGGTATGACACAAATTGGATCAGGTGACTAGGAATATATCGAGTAGGACCTAACGGAACTCAGTGGTTTTGCAGGACCAATCTATGGCTCTGACTTCCACCAGGATGGACAGGAAGGGGTATTCCAGAATTCCCTTAGGTCAAGGTCACGTGTGTGCCAATTTAGATGTGACTATGGCAAATTTACTTTTAATACGAGCCTGATGGACCAAGAGATCTGTATTACAACCATTTAGCAGGTATTTTTGTGACTTCACTAGGATCAGAATATGTAATTGCCTACATGGAAGCCTTAAGAGAATTCACCGTAAAGTCCTTACATGACAGTAAACAGGAGCTTAGCCTACTGAATTCTGAGGATGCTATGACGAGGAAACTGATATTACGAAACTGCATGGCTCTCAATATTCTCGGCACCTGTTATGATTCAAACTGAATGCTACATTTTCACACAGAAAAATCAGCATTTGTCTGTGCATATAACATTTAACGACCCAGGTGAAAAATCATATTTCTGCCTTAAGTGATCCTCTTCCTAGTCTTGGTGATCTTTTAGGGAGCTAATTTAGTTCTCAAAGCTCAAGGCATAAATTCCTATGTAAGACTTTATTTATGTTACTAGTTATATTACTTTGCCCTGCTTCATTCTGTACTCCAAGGCCAAATTTCCCTGTTACTTCAGGTATTTCTTGACTTTCTACTTTTGCATTCCACTCCCCTATAATGAAAAGGACAGCTTTTTCAGGTGTTAGGTCTAGAAGGCCTTGTAGACAGGGCAAAGGCTAATAGAGTTTTTCCAAGAGAACGCACTGGTCAGAGCAAACGCCCTCTTCCAACAACACAAAAGAAGACTCTGAAAGACATGGACATCACCAGATGGTTAATACCAAAATCAGATTGATGATACTCTTTGTAGCCAAAGATGGAGAAGCTCTATACCGTCAGCAAAAACAAGACCAGGAGCTGACTGTGGTTCAGATCACAGACTCCTTATAGCCAAATTCAGACTTAAATTGAAGAAAGAAATTAGAGAAAGAAATTAGAGAAAACCAATAGCCCATTCAGGTACGACCTAAATCAAATCCTTTACAATTATACAGTGGAAGTGAGATTCAATGGATTAGGTCTGATAGACAGAGTGCCTGAAGAACTATGGATGGAAGTTCGTGACATTGCACAGAAGGCAGGGATCAAGACCATCCCTGGGGAAAAGAAAGGCAAAATGATTGTCTGAGGAGGCTTTACAAATAGCTATGAAAAGCAGAGAAGCGAAAGGCAAAAGAAAAAAGGAAAGACATACCCACTTGAATGCAGAGTTCCAAAGAATAGCAAGGAGATAAGAAAGCCTTCTTCAGCAATCAATGCAAAGAAATAAAGGAAAACAATAGAATGGAAAAGACCAGAGATCTCTTCAAGAAAATTAGAGATAACAAGGGAATATTTCATGCAAATATAGGCATAATAAAGGACAGAAATGGTATGGACCTAACAGAAGCAGAAGATATTAAGAAGAGGTGGCAAGAATACACAGAAGAACTATACAGAAAAGATCTTCACGACCCAGATAATCATGATGGTATGATTACTCACCTAGAGCCAGACATCCTGGAATGTGAAATCAAATGGGCCTCACTACAAACAAAGCTAGTGGAGGTGATGGAATTCCAGTTGAGCTATTTCAAATCCTGAAAGATGATGCTGTGAAAGTGTCAACATGCCAGCAAACTTAGAAAACTCAGCAGTGGCCACAGGACTGTAAAAGGTCAGTTTTCATTCCAATCCCAAAGAAAGGCAATGCTAAAGAATACTCAAACTACCGCACAATTGCACTCATCTCACACACTGGTAAAGTAATGCTCAAAATTCTCCAAGCCAGGCTTCAAAAGTACAGGAACCATGAACTTCCAGATGTTCAAGCTGGTTTTAGAAAAGGCAGAGGAACCAGAGATCCAATTGCCAACATCTGCCGGGTCATCAAAAAAGCAAGAGAGTTCCAGAAAAACATCTACTTCTGTCTTATTGACTATGCCAAAGCCTTTGACTGTGTGGATCACAACAAACTGTGGAAAATTCTTCAAGAGATGGGAATACCAGACCACCTGTCCTGCCTCTTGAGAAATCTGTATGCAGGTCAGGAAGCAACAATTAGAACTGGACATGGAAAAATAGACTGGTTCCAAACAGGGAAAGGAGTCTGTCAAGGCTGTATATTGTTACCTGCTTATTTAACTTCTAGGCAGACTACATCATGAGAAATGCTTGGCTGGATGAAGCACAAGCTGGAATCAAGATTGCTGGGAGAAACATCAATAACCTCAGATATGCAGATGACTCCACCCTTATGGCAGTAAGTGAAGAAGAACTAAAGAGCCTCTTGATGAAAGTGAAAGAGGAGAGTGAAAAAGTTGGCTTAAAGCTCAACATTCAGAAAATGAAGATCATGGCATTTGGTCCCATCACTTCATGGGAAATGGATGAGGAAACAGTGGAAACAGTGACAGACTTTATTTTTTGGGGGGGAGGGGGGCTCCAAAATCACTGCAGATGGTGACTGTAGCCATGAAATTAAAAGACATTTGCTCCTTGGAAGGAAAGTTATGACCAATCTAGACAGCATATTAAAAAGCAGAGACATTACTTTGCCAACAAAGGTCTGCTAGTCAAACCTATGGTTTTTCCAGTGGTCATGTATGGATGTGAGAGTTGCACTATAAAGAATGCTGAGTGCCAAAGAATTGATGCTTTTGAACTGTGGTGTTGGAGAAGACTCTTGAGAGTCCCTTGGACTGCAGGGAGATCCAACCAGTCCATCCTAAAGAAGACCAGTCATGAGTATTTATTGGAAGGACTGATGTTGAAGCTGAAACTCCAATACTTTGGCCACCTGATGCGAAGAACTGACTCATTTGAAAAGACCCTGATGCTGGGAAAGATTGAAGGTGGGAGGATAAGAGGATGACAGAAGATGAGATGGTTGGATGGCATCACCGACTCAATGGACATAAGTTTGAGTAAACTCTGGGAGTTGGTGATAGACAGGGTGTTGAAGTCCAGCTCCAGCAGCCAGGGAATCAGCCTGAAGGGATGAGTGGTGTCGGCAGAGAATGATGTAGCCTATGACTCAAGGTGCGGGACTACATGTTTATATCAAGCTTCAGGTTTTCTTTTATACTTTGACAAAAGCATTAGGTCAGAGGTTTGACATTTTCAGTTCCCCCCAACCCAGATTTTTTGTCTCCAGAAATCATTGTTGCCCTTCAAACAGATTTCCTGCTTCAGTGATTCTCTCAGAATCAGCTTTACTATCTGTTATCTACTTCCTCTTATGCGTCCTATACTTAACTTGTGATTACATTGTAACTCACGCCACATTCCTCAGTTTATTTCTTATCTTTCTAAATCCTGTTTGCCCCTAGTATCTTAAGATTAGTATATCCTAAAAAGGCTTCTATCTATTAATATCTCTAAAATTCCTAATCTCTATAAGCTTTAGTAAAATATGCTAACACTACAACAGTCCTTAAATTTTTAGCTTCTAACTATTCTTAATTATTCCTAAATCCTAAATTCAGCAAACTTCTTTTGCCATAAACATTCCCCTCACAAACAGGTCTCGGAAAACAATCCTTCACATGGCCTCAAGCTGCGGCCTACATGCTCATTCTGGAACATTCTTTGTAAAGATCCTTGAACAAATGTCAGTGATTAACTTTATGGAATATTCTCTGGGCACAACTGCAGAAGGTTTTGTGCCTTCTCATGCTCTTCTCAAGAACAATAAGCACCTTAACATTCTTTCCAGCAAATTCAACTGAAGAAAGGAAAAAACAAGTCAGAATCACGAGACCTAACTCCTTCATCCCGGGACCGTGCCTGCAGGACGAGGAGAGGGTGTTGGGGCCATGCCTCCATTTTGTCAGTAATGCCTAACGTGGCTCCCGACAGGGATGCCTGGCGTGGTGCAGTCCATGGAGTTGCAAAGAGTTGGACATAACTGAGCAACTGAACTGAACTGAACTGTTATTACTTACATCCTGTCCACATTATAAGATTGCTGTCTCTTGCAGTACTCAATGTGTCATCAGGCCTCTGACAATATGAATGATGGTTAATTGAGGCCATTTTGGCAACTAATGGCAATTCTGAGGCAATTGATAACTCATTTAACTATATGGAATAATTGTAATAGTGCAAGTGCAGATGTGGAAGAAACAAGGGAAATCATTTCTGGGATCATAAGAGAGAACACAGATGATCCAGAGGATTTTAGGTAACCAATAAGGTCTAATCCAAAAACAGCACACCGAGTGGCCTAACAATGAAATCTTCTTGTGATCTAGGAACGAGACTTCCTAGTGCTATGGGACAAATGGATCATCAAATTCCTCCCAAATTTTGGTCTAATTTATAACCAACAGGGAGCACTGTAAACAAACAAACAAAGAACTGCTTCCAGTTCTACAAGGATCAAGCCATTAGCTACTACAGTCGCCCACCGACAGTGCACTCTGACAGGAGTTCAAGGCAGAAAAGAACAGGAAGCATTACTGCGCTTTGGATACTGGCCCTAGATAGTTAAGATGCATATCTAAGGAATAATTCCAAGGAACCCAGATTCTTGTATGTTCCCATACCTAGAAAAGCACTAAAATCATTAACTCGAGATATGATTTTTTCTGATTATCAGTAATCTTTTGATGTGCACCTACATTTTTTTTTTCCAGAAAAAAATCTCATGTATATACTGGCTCCACCCCAGTCTCTTTGGAGCAGTTCCTCAGAGCTATCTGAAACATTGCCTCCCAGGCTAGAGTCCTTTGTAAGACCCCTAACTCATAACTTTGATGTTGTGCATTTTTCTTCAGTTGACAGAAGGATGTGTGGTGGGCATGGTAAGAAAATCACAAAGCTCACTGTTCTTACCAATATTTAGCTGTTTTTCTTGAACAAACACTTCTCGGAATATTGCAAACCTTTAATTTCCAGAGTTCTAGTAAGTTTATTTTGAGAGTTTTTGTTGTGTTCTCATTGTTTTTATGGAGAAATAGATTTTGGGGTCGGGTGGGATTGTTACTAAACCATTTGGAATGCAACCCGCTCCAGTATTCTTGCCTGGAAAATTCCATGGACAGAGGAGCCTGGCGGGCTACAGTCTGTGGGGTTACAAATAGTCGGATATGGCTGAGCAACTGAGCACACACACATACTCCCTGAAATGAATCACTGATACACAAGATAACTTGGATAAATCTCAAGAGAATTACGCTGAGTGAAAAAAATGACCTCAAAAGTTTACATATCATATGATTTCATTTATGTACCATTCTTAAAGTTAAAAAATTAGACAGATGGATTACGGACTCTGGGTGGAAAAGGTCAGAGAAATGAGGAGAGAAAAAGTTGTGGTTATAAAAACATAGTACAAGGGATACTTGAAATAAAACAGTTTTGTCTCTTAATTGAGGACTTCCCTGGTGGCTCAGATGGTAAAGTGTCTGTCTACAATGCGGGAGACCTGGGTTTGATCCCTGGGTCGGGAAGATCCCCTGGAGAAGGAAATGGCAATCCACTCCAGCATAGTCTAATTTTGTGAATTAAATACACACATGCATGCATATAAAAGTAGTTTTAGCTGAGAACTGGGTTCACCTCTTGGTAGGTGTCAAGTCAAAAGACATAACCAAGCACACAAAGATCAGGAGGAGTGAAACCAAGCAGGAACCTGCGGGGCTCCTGGGTATAAAGCTTTTTTCTGTCCTTGTTTCTTGCTTGTAGGAAATAGATTTCAGACACTATAACCTTCCCTGAGTTCCAAAGGGCAGATTCAAATAGTTGCTAATCAGAGAAGAGAGGGAAGGTAGAGACCAGAAAGGAGCAGTCCAGAAACAACAGCGTAGCTCTGGGACAGGGTCCTCTGCCTCAAGGGATATGCATAGCAATATCTTTGAGCTCTTCTGCAGAACTAAAGCCCCCAATAAATGAAGATGTTAACTACTTGATGAAGCATTCTTCATTCCAGAGAGAAGGTTACAGTTTGAGAACCTTGAGAACCACAGAAGCTCATCAGGAGACCACCTGAGGCCCGATTAAAGGACTGCAGGCCCTGCACATACTCTGACCCTTATATCAGCAACATCCCCCTCACCTGGAACCATTGCTATTAAACTCTCCACTAAATCTTCCTGGATTGGGATACACAATCTTGAGAGCATGTGTCCCCTTTGCCAGCAAAGCAATAAAGATATTCTACTTCACCCAAAACTATGTCTCTGAGATTTGATTCAGCACCAGTGCACAGAGGTCAAGCTTTTGGCATCAGAAGGAAGAATTTATTACTTGCGGCAAGTAAGGAGAACACTGGGAATACTTCCCAAAGTAGTGTCTCCCTGAACAGAAGGTTGGGGGATTTTTAAGCTAAGGGTATATGCATATTCATGAAGGGGCTTGGGCAGTCAACAGAGTAGAGTGTTTATTTGATTGAAGTTTAGTTGAGGGTCGGAAAAGACCAACATCACCACCCTTAGGTCCCAGTTATCTGGGGGTTGAGTGTTTCAGGCTGATCTTTACCATTGAAATAGAACTGGGACTGTTCACCACAGATACATTATTTTAGCTGTTGTTACTTCTTTTGCCTAATAACAGTTGTTTGCTTCTGCATTCTTTCCTCCCCTGAAGATCATTAATTATTGAGACCTGTTCAAAGTCAAGCCAGGTTTGGATCACAAGATGGCTTAAGCCAAAAACAACCTCTAATCTGCAAATGAGACCACCTTTATGCCAGAAAGTGAAGAGGAACTAAAAAGCCTCTTGATGAAAGTGAAAGAGAAGAGTGAAAAAGTTGGTTTAAAGCTCAACATTCAGAAAACGAAGATCATGACATCCGGTCCCATCACTTCATGGGAAATAGATGGGGAAACAGTGGAAACAGTGTCAGACTTTATTTTTTGGGCTCCAAAATCACTGCAGATGGTGACTGCAGCCTTGAAATTAAAAGATGCTTACTCCTTGGAAGAAAAGTTATGACCAACCCAGATAACATATTAAAAAGCAGAGACATTACTTTGCCAACAAAGGTCCATCTAGTCAAGGCTATGGTTTTTCCAGTAGTCATGTATGGATGTGAGAGTTGGACTGTGAAGAAGGCTGAGTGCCGAAGAATTGATGCTTTTGAACTGTGGTGTTGGAGAAGACTCTTGAGAGTCCCTTGGACTGCAAGGAGATTCAACCAGTCCATTCTGAAGGAGATCAGCCTTGGGATTTCTTTGGAAGGAATGATGCTAAAGCTGAAACTGCAGTACTTTGGCCACCTCATGCGAAGATTTGACTCATTGGAAAAGACTCTGATACTGGGAGGGATTGGGGGCAAGAGGAGAAGGGGACGAGAGAGGATGAGATGGCTGAATGGCATCACTGACTCGATGGACGTGAGTCTGAGTGAACTCCGGGAGCTGGTGATGGACAGGGAGGCCTGGTGTGCTGCGATTCATGGGGTCGCAGAGTTGGACACGACTGAGCAACTGAACTGAACTGAACTGAACTGAATCTGTCAAGAAAGCCATGCCTGATTCTCTTTCTCCAGGGAACTCCCGCCCTTAGGCGAAAAGTGGTAATATATGAACATCAATGATTTGTATCAGTGTCAGTTTCTTGGTTGTGAAACAGTGCGCCTCAGATTGGGGCTTGAACCCACGCACTGGGATTTGAAGCCAACCAATACCTTAATTGGGAATGAACCCATGGTCTGTTAATTAGAATCACTCACCTAGTGGACTTGCCAGTGATAAAGAACCCACCGGGCAATGCAGGAGACATAGAGATGCCGGTTCTATCCCTGGGTCAGGAAGATCCCCTGAAGTAGGAAATGGCAACCTGCTGCAGTATTCTTGCCTGGAGAATCCCATGGACAGAGGAGCCTGGCAGGCTACAGTCCACGGGGTCACAAAGAGTCGGACACGACTGAGCAACTTAGCACACATGCACCTAGTGCCTACTTACTGAGGCTCAGGTTCCTTGTGTCTCAGCACAGAATGAATTCAACAGGAGGTAAAGTGACGGGCAAGTAGTAGGTTTATTAAGATAAGATATCTGTGAGACCGAGAGATGCAAGCAAGCAGGCAAGAGAGCTCTCCCCCAAGAATTAAGTGGGCTACAACTGTATAATCAAAGGAAAATGGGAGAGGAAGGAAAGACTTTTCTTTGAGTAGAAATCAGGCTTACTAGCCCCTCCTTCATATCAGGTGGGAGAGTGTCTGACCCTATGAGGTCAAACTAGGATTACCACGGTGCTTATTCAAATCAGTAGAACAGTAGTAACCCTTTTCTTTGACCTAACGGCCTGGGGCATATCTCATGCTTTTATTTATGGCTTCATAGTTAACCAAGTATATGAGGACTATACATACTTAGAGGGATTTAGAGAAGTTACATACTTAGAGGAATTCTTGTTTTAGAGATATTAGTATGAGTTCATCAAAAAGATGCTAACAGTTACCTCAGTTTTACCTTAAAAAAAGGCTATGGATTAGTGAATTCCCTAGCAGTCCAGTTCAGTTCAGTTCAGTTCAGTTCCTCAGTCATGTCCGACTCTTTGCGACCCCATGAATCGCAGCACACCAGGCCTCCCTGTCCATCACCAGCTCCTGGAGTTCACTCAGATTCATGTCCATCGAGTCAGTGATGCCATCCAGCCATCTCATCCTAGGTCGTCCCCTTTTCCTCCTGCCCCCAATCCCTCCCAGCATCAGAGTCTTTTCCAATGAGTCAACTCTTCCCATGAGGTGGCCAAAGTACTGCAGTTTCAGCTTTAGCATCATTCCTTCCAAAGAAATCCCAGGGCTGATCTCCTTCAGAATGGACTGGTTGGATCTCCTCGCAGTCCAAGGGACTCTCAAGAGTCTTCTCCAACACTACAGTTCAAAAGCATCAATTCTTCAGCGCTCAGCCTTCTTCACAGTCCAACTCTCACATCCATACATGACCACAGGGAAAACAATAGCCTTGACTAGATGGACCTTAGTTGGCAAAGTAATGTCTCTGCTTTTGAATATGCTGTCTAGGTTGGTCATAACTTTTCTTCCAAGGAGTAAGCATCTTTTAATTTCATGGCTGCAGTCACCATCTGCAGTGATTTTGGAGCCCCCCAAAAAATAAAGTCTGACACTGTTTCTACTGTTTCCCCATCTATTTCCCATGAAGTGATGGGACCAGATGCCATGATCTTCGTTTTCTGAATGTTGAGCTTTAAGCCAACTTTTTCACTCTTCTCTTTCACTTTCATCAAGAGGCTTTTAGTTCCTCTTCACTTTCTGCCATAAGGGTGGTGTCATCTGCATATCTGAGGTTATTGATATTTCTCCTGGCAATCTTGACTCCAGCTTGTGTTTCTTCCAGTCCAGCGTTTCTCATGACATACTCTGCATAGAAGTTAAATAAGCAGGGTGACAATATACAGCCTTGACGTACTCCTTTTCCTATTTTGAACCAGTCTGTTGTTCCATGTTCAGTTCTAACTGTTGCTTCCTGACCTGCATACAGATTTCTCAAGAGGCAGGACAGGTGGTCTGGTATTCCCATCTCTCTCAGAATTTTCCACAGTTTATTTTGATCCCCACAGTAAAAGGCTTTGGCATAGTCAATAAAGCAGAAATAGAGGTTTTTCTGGAACTCTCTTGCTTTTTCCATGATCCAGCGGATGTTGGCAATTGGATCTCTGGTTCCTCTGCCTTTTCGAAAACCAGCTTGAACATCTGGAAGTTCACGGTTCACGTATTGCTGAAGCCTGGCTTGGAGAATTTTGAGCATTACTTTACTAGCGTGTGAGATGAGTGCAATTGTGCGGTAGTTTGAGCATTCTTTAGCATTGCCTTTCTTTGGGATTGGAATGAAAACTGACTTTTCCAGTCCTGTGGCCACTGCTGAGTTTTCCAAATTTGCTGGCATATTGAGTGCAGCACTTTCACAGCATCATCTTTCAGGATTTGAAATAGCTCCACTGGAATTCCATCACCTCCACTAGCTTTGTTCATAGTGATGTTTTCTAAGGCCAACTTGACTTCACATTCCAGGATGTCTGGCTCTAGGTGAGTGATCACACCATTGTGATTATCCGAGTCATGAAGATCTTTTTTGTACAGTTCTTCTGTGTATTCTTCCCACCTCTTCTTATATCTTCTGCTTGTTAGGTCCATACCATTTCTGTCCTTTATCGAGCCCATCTTTGCATGAAATGTTCCCTTGGCATCTCTAATTTCTTGAAGAGATCTCTAGTCTTTCCCATTCTGTTGTTTTCCTCTATTTCTTTGCATTGATCGCTGAAGAAGGCTTTCTTATCTCTTCTTGCTATTCTTTGGAATTCTGCGTCAGATGCTTATATCTTTCCTTTTCTCCTTTGCTTTTCGCTTCTCTTCTTTTCACAGCTATTTGTAAGGCCTCCCCAGACAGCCATTTTGCTTTTTTGCATTTTTTTTCCGTGAGGATGGTCTTGATCCCTGTTTCCTGTACAATGTCACGAACCTCATTCCATAGTTCACCAGTCACTCTATCTATCAGATCTAGGCCTTTAAATCTATTTCTCACTTCCACTGTATAATCATAAGGGATTTGATTTAGGTCATACCTGAATGGTCTAGCAGTTTTCCCTACTTTCTTCAATTTAAGTCTGAATTTGGTAATAAGGAGTTCATGATCTGAGCCACAGTCAGCTCCTGGTCTTGTTTTTGTTGACTGTATAGAGCTTCTCCATCTTTGGCTGCAAAGAATATAGTCAATCTGATTTCGGTGTTGACCATCTGGTGATGTCCATGTGAATTCCATGTTTTCATTGCCAAGGGGATGGGTTTGACCCCTGGTTAGGGAACTAAGATTCCACTGGCCACAAGGTAAAGAAAAAAGGAAAAGGAAATGCAGTATTGTTGACTATAGTCACTATAATGTACGTTAGATTCCCCAGAATTTATTCACCTTCTAGTTGCAACTTTGTACCCTTTAAGAACATCTAATTCCCCCATTTTCCATCCACTGGTTGCCACCATTCTATTCTATACCAGTTTGCCTTTTTTAGATTCAACATTTAAGTGATAAGTGATACCATACTGTATATGATAGGTTCTGTCTGGCTTATCTTACTTAGCATAATGCCCTCAAGTTCCATCCATGTTGTCACAAATAGCATGATTTCCTTCCCTCTCATGGCCGAATAATATTCCATTGTATAGATATGTATCAATCACATCTTCTTTACCCATTTTTTCACTGAAGGACACTTGGGTTGTTTCCATATGTTGGCTATTGTGAATAATGCTATAATAATAAACACAGAATTGTACACACACTTTCAATATCCTATTTTCATTTCCTTTGTATATATACCAAAAAGTGGAATTGCTGGATCATATGGTAGCTCTATTTTAATTTTCTTTTTTGAGGACCCTCCATACTGTTTCCCATAGTCCAGAACCAATTTATATTCCCACCAACAGGGTACAAGGGCTCTCTTTTCCCCACATCCTTGCCAACACTTGTTGTATCTTCTCTTCTTGAAAATGGCCATTCTGACAGATGTGAAGTGATATCTTATTGTGGTTCTGATTTGCACTACCCTGGTAATTAGCATCTTTTCTTGTATCTGTTGGCCATTTATTTGCATGTCTTCTTTAGAAAAATATTGAGTCAGGTCCTCTGCTCAATTTTAAATCAGATGTGATTTGTTATTGAGTCGTACAAGTTCTTGATATATTTCATGTATTAACCCTTTATCCAGTATATGGTTTGCAAACATTTTCTCCCACTCTGTAGATTGTCTTTTCATGTTGTTGTTTCTTTTGCTTTATAATTTGATTTTTTTTTTTCTTTTGTGCTTTTGGATTCATTGTCAAGACCAATGTCAAGGAAATTGTTCCCAATGCTTTATTCTAGGAGTTTTACGGTATCAGGTCTTATGGTTAACTCTTTAATCCATTTAAAGTTAATTTTTGTGAGTGTTGTATGCACATTTCCTAATTTCAAACAAGTGAAAAGGCAAGGTGTTCAGTTGTATGTGACTCTTTGTGACCCCATGAACTGTAGCCTGCCAGGCTCCTCTGCCCATGGAATTCTCCAGAATACTGGAGTGGGTAGCTGTTCCCTTCTCCAGAGATCTTCCCAACCCAGGGATTGAACCCAGATCTCCCGCATTGCAGGTGGGTTCATTACCATCTCAGCCAACGGGGAAGCCCGATTTCACACAATACTGGAGTAGGTTGTCATTTCCTTCTCCAGGGGATCTTTCTGACCCAAGGATTGAACCTGCATCTCCTGTGTCTCCTGCATTGGCGGGCAGATTCTTTACCACTGAGCCACCTGAGAACCCCTATGTAATAGAAACCAGTAGGAACTTACATGGTGGTGTAAGTCAATTATACCTCAAAAACAAACTCATAGAAAAAGAGATCAGATTTGTGGTTAACAGAGGCAGGAAGTAGGGGATGGGGAAATAGGATGAAGGCAGTTCAAAAGTATAAATTTCCAGTTATAAGGTAAATAAGTATTAAGGAGGTAATGTGTGTGTGTGTGTATGCTCAGTCGCTTCAATCGTATCCAATGCTTTGCAACCCAGCTGGACTGTAGCCCGCCAGGCTCTTCTGTCCATGGAATTTTCCAGGCAAGAATACTGGAGTGGGTCGCCACTTCCTACTCCAGGGGAGCTTCCCAACCTAGGGAATGAACCTGCATATCTTGCATCTCCTATATTGGCAGGTGGCTTCTTTACTGCTGAGCCACTTGAGAAATCAAAACAGCACCAGTGACATTCTAACTGCCAAATCAGATTACTGCGATGCGACGTGGTTGACCATACCCTGAAAGTGACAAGGAGAAGATGTGTTACTGAGTTGATCACTGCTGCGGGAGACTGGGGCTGAGTCTAGCAGGCGCCCTCTGAGGATCCACACAGAATGCATTTCCGAATTGTCCCTTTCTTAAAGTTGGGCTTTCTTAAAGAGGCATGTATCTACTGATATCCATCCTTCGCTGCATGAGGACTACCCTGAAGGCATTAACTTCCCTTGAACTTCTGTGCTCTGGTTGCAGGAGCACTCTTCAGAGAATGAGCCTTCAGAGAAAGCCCTAAGGCAGAAAAACAGCATGTCCTATTACCACTGCCTGAGAGTGCACAGCCTGGTTACAGCAGGTCAGAGGTGCCCAAGGGACACTGCATCATCCCCTGGTGTCTACAAATCCTACCTGACTCCTGTATTCTCAAATTCAGTTCATTCTCTTTTTCCTCTCTTTTGTAATAGTGGGAATGTTGTACAGATGAGTAAGAGGACTACACTGGTCAGTTCCCAGAGGAGGAAGGGATTGGAAGAGCTTAGGCATTTAGGCAGAGAAACCTAACTCTGGAGGCTTAAGTTCTGTTTATTTCTAGGAATACTTGAACTGAGATAGGACTTAAGGGCAAGGATGTGACAAGCGTTCGTATGTGTGTGTGTGTTAAAGGCATTCAAGGATGCATTTGTTTGTGAAACAAATTATTTTTGTCATTATGCAGCATTCGGTTTGGTTCAGTCGTTCAGTCGTGTCCAAGTGTTTGTGACCCCATGAACCGCAGCACGCCAGGCCTCCCTGTCCATCATCAACTCCCACAGTCCACCCAAACCCAAGTCCATTGAGTCGGTGATGCCATCCAACCATCTCATCCTCTCTTGTCCCCTTCTCCTCCCACCTTCAATCGTTCCCAGCATCAGGGTCTTTTCCAATGAGTCAGATCTTTGCATGAGGTGGCCAAAGTACTAGAGTTTCAGCTTCCCAATCAGTCCTTTCAATGAATATCCAGGACAGATCTCCTTTAGGATGGACTGGTTGGATCTTCTTGCAGTCCAAGGGACTCTCAAGAGTCTTCTCCAACACCACAGTTCAAAAGCATCAATTCTTCGGCACTCAGCTTTCTTCACAATCCAACTCTCACATCCATACATGACCACTGGAAAAACCATAGCCTTGACTAGATGGACCTTTGCTGGCAAAGTAATGTCTCTGCTTTTGAATATGCTATCTGGGTTGGATATAACTTGTCTTCCAAGGAGCAAGTATCTTTTCATTTCATGGGTGCAATCACCATCTGCAGTGATTTTGGAGCCCCCCAAAATACAGTCTGACACTGTTTCCACTGTTTCCCCGTCTATTTCCCAAGAAGTGATGGGACCGGATGCCATGATCTTCGTTTTCTGAATGTTGAGCTTTAAGTCAACTTTCACTTTCATCAAGAGGCTCTTTAGTTCCTCTTCACTTTCTGCCATAAGGATGGTGTCATCTGCATATCTGAGGTTATTGATATTTCTCCCAGCAATCTTGATTCCAGCTTGTGCTTCCTCCAGCCCAGAGTTTCTCATGATGTACTCTGCATATAAGTTAAATAAGCAGGGTGACAATATACAGCCTTGATGGACTCCTTTTCCTATTTGGAACCAGTTTGTTGGTCCATGTCCAGTTCTAACTGTTGCTTCCTGACCTGCATATAGGTTTCTCAAGAGGCAGGACAGGTGGTCTGTTATTCCCATCTCTTGAAGAATTTTCCACAGTTTATTGTGATCCACACAGTCAAAGGCGTTGGCATAGTGAATAAAGCAGAAATAGATGTTTTTCTGGAAATCTCTTGCCTTTTTGATGATTCAGCAGATGTTGGCAATTTGATTTCTGGTTCCTCTGCCTTTTCTAAATATTCACCATTATATGGAATTTAACTTTTTTTGGTTGTGAACTTACTATAAAAGGAGGGTTAGGGAGATTTGAAATGACCATCAGAGTAACAAAGCTTGAATGTTGTAAATTGTCTACACTTGAATACAGGAAATCTGGTACATCGATATTAAAATCTATTCACTTACTCATCTATTTAATTACAGAAACCCTGAGTTTTAGCTGGACATATACTATTCATCTAATGATATTTCTCTGGTAAACATGTGGCTGGATATGGTGATATGATGAAATTCTCCCCCGTGAAAAAATGGCAAAAGTGGTGTAAAAGCGCTTTAAAAAGGAATTTCGTGTTCTCCATTTCCTCTCTTTGCCCATCCCTGCAGGCTGCAACATAGATGTAAACCTGGTGGGCGTGCTTTGTCCATGAGAATGAAGACAACTCACTTATTAGGAGCTGTGGGGACAGTGCTGAACGAACCCAGGCTCATAAAGAACCTCAGTGGGCCAGAACCACCTTGCCAACACTTCACAGCTCACTTCTGAGCTGGAGAGAAGCCAGTCTCTGCCTTACATCTTAGGGCCTCTTTTGTATAGAAGTTTGGCCTGTACCCTCACATGATACGCAAGCCGGAAGCTTAGGAAATAGCCTGTAGTCCTTCCTGTCTCAGATCCCTTTCATATTTCCTTTCTCAGCTCCCTCACCTCTAAACATACACTTGCAGATCTAGCTCAGTCTCTCTTATGGCTGACCCTTCCTCATCAAGCCCACAATTGGGCTAGGAGACAGCAGTGAGCAGTCCTGAAGAGAGATCTTAGTTCCCTGCCCAGCAATTCAATCTGGGTTGGGTGTGTGTGCTGTGCTCAGCAATCCCAAGGACTGTACCCCACCAGGCTCCTCTATTCATGGAATTTCCAGGCAATAATCCTGGAGTAGGTTGCCATTCTCTACTCCAGGGGATCTTCCCAACCCAGGGATCGAACCCTTGTTTCTTGTGTCACCTGCATTAGCAGGCAGATTCTTTTACCACTGTGCCACCTGGGAAGCCTAGATGCAAATGAGGAATCCCAGCCACCAGATCACTAGAGGCTAGAAGCTAGAAGCAAAGTGGCCCTGGCTCTTTACCCCATTTGCAGACAAGAATGTTTCAAGGAGGCTAAAACTGTAATAGGTACAAAGTTTATTATTAGAGACAGCATATCTGGGAGAGCACACAGAGAAATTATTTAAGACAGAAGCTAGGGAGAAATACACACCCAGAGAGAAAAGGTATGGGCATCCTCTCTAATGAGAAGCACAGCAAGTCAGAAAGTAGGGAGAGATATACACCTGGAGAGGAACACAGGCATCCTGAGTGAGGAGGAACAGAGTTATTCAGAAACCAGGCAGACACACGCCCAGAGAGGAGTGTGGAGTCCTGAACGAAGACTGCAGCAGTCAGAAGGCAACTTCAATCACTTATATAGGACAGTTCTTCTGGGTCTTTGTTTACATTTGGCCAATTATCTCGTTTCTTTCTCCGCACCTCACTTGTCCTTGGACCCTACCCAAGATGCATGAGCAACTTTTTGCTAAGATGGCTAGTGGGTGCCTGCCCACACTTATGGGGGTGGGGCTCTCTCCCTTTTCAGCCCCCAAGGAGCCTTTCTGCACCTGTGCAGGTAGAGAAGTTTTCCTTGATCTCGGGAGTGGGTACTTTCTCTCTTTACTTTAGCAGTGCTCAGCTCTTGCCACTAGCTTTGTCCTTGGAGTGTCTAGGTTAGAACGAAGCTTGACTTTTACTCCACTTGACAAACACCGGCTGTCTGGCCCAGGAGCCCATCCGTCTCCTACCTCAGTCTCACCGTCTGGACTCCATCTGCCTTCCTTTAACTGGTCTTGCCCCCTCTGCCTTACACTGTCAATACCTCCAGGAGAGGATTCTCGACAAAACAGATTCAACTGTCAAGTCTCTACTTAAAAATTCTCAATTTTTAATTCTCAACCCTCCAATGCAGGGGGTACAGGTTCAATCATTTGTTGGGGAGCTAAGACCCCACATGCCTTGAGGCCCAAAACCCAAAAATGTCAAACAGAAACAATATTGTGCCAAATTCAATGAAGACTTTAAAAATGGTCCGCATAAAAAAAATCTTTAAAAACCCTCAAAACTATAGGGTCTCTGTTGAACAAACCACACACAGATCCCTAACGGAAGTATAAAGTGAGAGGAAAACATGGCCCCATGATACCTTCTCTGTAAAATAACACCATACGGATACTGAGACTAGATCAGGCTGTGCCCTGAAGTGACAGCCACTGCTATTTGCTAATTTCCCCAGAATTAACGGATAGTTTGCCACCTCTCCCCACCCCCAGGGTTGTTAAAGAAAACTCCTAAGAGTCCCTTGGACTGCAAGGAGATCCAACCAGTCCATCCTAAAAGAAACCAGTCCTGAATACTGGAAGGACTGAATATTGGAATATTCATTGGAAGGACTGATGTTGAAGCTGAAACTCCAGTACTCTGGCCACCTGATGGGAAGAACTGACTCATCGGAAAGACCCTGATGCTGGGAAAGATTGAAGGCAGGAGGAGAAGGGGATGACAGAGGATGAGATGGCTGGATGGCATCACTGACTCAAGGGACATGAGTTTGGGTAAACTCTGAGAGTAGGTGGATGGACAGGGAGGCCTGGCGTGCTGCAGTACATGGGGTCACAAAGAGTCGGACATGACTGAGCCACTGAACTGAACTGACACAATGTACTGTCTATCTGGTACTGGAAGACTTGACAGCTTCTGTGAACACTATTATCTTGTTTTGCTTTGTTAAAATTGTTTGTTTGTATATATTTATCAATCTCTATGGTTCTAAAACAGTTAATCAATAAATGCTCTTAGAATTGCTAGTTAGCCATATTTTATACAAACAATTTTGTTTCCTATACGTTCCTGCTCTATCATATTTGCTATAATAAATATTCTTGTAATGTTATGATGAAAAGATGCTGACACTCTTAAGCACATATTAGAGAGATCAGATGAGAGGACTGAGTAAAGTAAAACAGCCAAGAAGCAAGAGACAGATTTTAGGATTTCAAAGACAAGTTAACTTTCAAGTTTAGGGGACTGACATAGAACTGCGAACTTTTTATATTTCCAGTTCATGAACATTAAAAAAAAATCAATTAAATACTTTTAGTTTACAACTTACCCATTGTTTGGGCTTCCCTGGTGGCTCAGAGGTTAAAGTATCTGCTTGCAGTGCGGGAGACCTGGGTTCGATCCCTGGGTCAGTAAGATCCCCTGGAGAAGGAAATGGCAACCCACTCCAGTATTCTTGCCTGGAGAATCCCATGGACAGAGGAGCCTGGTGGGCAACAGTCTATGGGGTCGCAAAGGGTCGGACACAACTGAGCGACGTCACTTTACCCATTGTTTTATCTATTTTTCCTCATTCAGCACAAACTGGTGAAAATGACATCAGGCAAAATACTGGTTTCTAGTTTAGTGAACGGTGAATAGCAAATTCATATTTTTAAATGATATCTTAAATAAATTCCTTATGGGTAGATGCCCTTTCCAAGCACCTGTTTACCTGGTCATTATGAGATAAAGAACTTGTAATTTAGATACCTAATAAACAGCTGTGATATCAAGTCTGAAATACCTGCAACTTATAATTTACTTTGAACCCTAATATATATACAGTCTTCCTAGACAATAATCCCTGGACTTCCTTGGTGGCTCAGATGGTAAAGTGTCTGCCTACAATGAGGGAGACCCAGGTTTAATCCCTGGGTTGGGAAGATCCCCTGGAGAAGGAAATGGCAACCCACTGCAGTATTCTTGCCTGGAAAATCCCACAGACGGAGGAGCCTGGTAGGCTACAGTCCATGGGGTCTCAAAGAGACTTCATTTTCTTTCACTTTAGACAATAATAATATCACATGTCAAAGGTTTCATATACATTAGCTCATCTGACCCATTTCTTTAAGTCACTTACATTTAGTTACTTAACTGTTCTCAGGCATAACATCATGAGGAAATCTGAAATTCACCAAGTGTCAATTTTGTCTTTGTTCTGATACTCAGATCCCTTTCAGGTGGAAAATGCACATGATTTCTTTAAGCTCTATTTTAATAATGCCCTTCCCCCCTCACAAACATTTGAGCAATATGTCTCTTGCAAAATGCTAATTCCTTTTTCGTAGAAGTGTTCTTGGGACTGTTACAGTGTTCTTACCCTGGGTGTGCAAATGAACTGCAGAAATGTCTAACACCTTTGAAATTATGAAAACATAAACATGTACATTTTTCTAGGGAATGGGTCAAAAGATTTCATCAGATTATCAATAAAATCCAGGTATGAAACAGAGTAAAACAACAACAACAACAAACACACACACAAAACACTGCTCACCCAGAGGATATAGAAGGAAATTATAATTTAAATTTAATCCTAAACCCAAATTGTTTACTAAATTAGTCCCCCCCCCCTTTTTTTTGTCCTTTTGAAAATACCAATGCTAACTGTTTGAATATTTAAATTATTTGAAATAATTTGGGTTCTCTGAGCTTTTCAGACTACAGGCAGATAGATACAAAAAATAAGATCATTCTTAAGTTTTACAAACAGTAATCCTGCAAATGACATTATATTAAGCATCTGCTAAAATCTGTGTCGATTAACTGTAAAACTGAGACAAAGCAGCTTTCCTGTGATGAAGGGATTTCAACACTGCTCTGGTAGTTGTGTCACACTATGTAAGCATGGGTTTCGTATATTTAGCACAAACTAAATCAAGAGGTCAGAAGGCCTGGGGTTCTAGTGCCAGTTTTATTTGTAACTAACCATGTACAAATCATTTATCTATTAAAAAAAAAAAAAAAGGTTAACATCTATCCTTAATTCACAAACATATTATGAAACCAAAATCCTTTCTAAGAAAAGCTCTTTGTAAACCAATATTTTACTATTAATTAGTTTCTACCTAACTCAAGAGGATGAGAATGACACATGAGAAAATGTCTCATCAATTGGTTGGACACCTTAATTCTGTAGATGGATAATGTGGTTGTGAACAGCTTGTTTCTATTTCGATCTTACAGAACAAAAAACTATCAACAAAAAGTTACTGGTGAAGAAAAGTTGGCCAAAAAATACAGTTAAGATAGAGCTTTCCATGTTAAGAGCAATGCTTGTTGACATCCCTCTATGAACAAAAACTAGAGCACTGTTTGCTGTTTGGAAGGAACATATGCTGCTAGAGTAGGAATCTTATTTCACTAAATAATGTTAGACAGGAACCTCCTGTAGATTCTTCCAGCGGCCCATTGAAATGGCCAAGAAAACATTATTTGTGTGTCTGGCTTTTTTAAACCATTTTCTCTCTCCCTCCCTTTTCTTAGTTTCAAAATTCTGTTCTCCAGAATATACTCCTCAGTACTCTGCCTGGGTGAAAAGAAATGTCAGCATTTGGTCACTAGAGAATAAATATAGAAGAGGAATTAGTATGTTATTGAACAACGATTGAAGATAAACTAAGTGAGTATAAACAAATTTCTAGACCATAAGCATTTGTACATATACACTATTTATCATGTATATGTATTGTGACAACCGTATGTATTAACAGACCCTCAAAAAGTAAGCACCTATATGTTCCGGTATTTAACAGTATCAAATTTGTGCAACTTAAGTCTCTGTTTCTAGATCTTCCCTTATTATGGTGATATAAAATGAAAAAAAACAAAAATCAGACTGGAGCATGGTTCACAGAGAAATATAGGAGAGATACAAATGAATAAAATAACTAGGTACACCACTGCTTAGGGAAGTATTTTAGAGGAAACATACTCTCACTTTTGGCCCCAAATGTCATCATCCACTTATGTTATTTGTCAACTTTTAATATAAAAATACCTTCAAGCTGATAATCATTTACAGTGACTTACAAAACTGACAGAAAATTTCAATGCTACATAAAACAATTTTATACACAGCTTAAAATTTTAAACTTCTCTTCTGGCACTTGATTTTAGAGTTGATAGACACAATAACTACTACTGATCTCAATAAAATACTGTTTTTAGCTTATACATATCTTCAAAGCCGTATCACCTCACAAAAATCACTTCCTGCCAAAGAATTCTCTAAGACAAACACCAAAACTATACAGCCAAAATGTTGTAGGAAAGCATATAAACTTTTTAAGACAAGGCATGACCAATGGATTAAAACTTTACATTACCCAATCACACGTCCAGTGAAAAAAACAACTGTTCCTCTGATTCAGTGAAACATGTATCAGGTATAAATGAAGAAATACAGCAAATTATCTATTGTTTTTGGTTTAGAAAGGTCTAAATAGTGATACTACTAGAACAGATGCTTTTTAAGACAGAAAAATGGTCACATTTAGCAAGTACACACTTTATATTCCAAAAATAAAAATTTTTTGTAAGACAGTGGAATCCTGATTTTTTTTTCTTACTTTTTGTGAGTGCTTAAGACCATTCTGTCCATTATCAAAATGAAATCACTCTTTGATAACCTTAATTATATGTCCAATTGTTTTTCTTTGCAGAAGAGAAGAAAACCAAACCAAATTTTAACAAACTATAAAGAATACTAAAAACTGACTATGTGAGAATTTGGGAAATCTACTACTTTCATTATTCAGAAGGAAGATAGAAATCTTCAAAACCCTGCCAACAATTTCTAGTCCAATTTTCTACACAAAAATGAAAAAGCTAACTTCCCCCCACAACACTAAACAGAATTTTAAAATGAACAGAAGACTAAATTAGATAATCAAAATATAAACCGTGTAATTAATGAGAACAATTCACTAGTGCAACAAATTCTTGAACACAGAAAAAAACAAGCAAGCATTCTAATCAATTACATGGTTCATTTTTTTGGGGGGGTGGGGGCATATTTTAATCTCAACTTTCAGCACAGTAAATTATATAGCTGATTTCATGGACTGTTTACATTTTATAACATTACATTAGCAATTCAAACATTACCCTTTCTAAACCAAATATGCAATCCTAATCAAAGTTTTCTTTTTTCCCCAGAAAAAGGAAAGGACATCTTTTTAAGATATATTCATAGCAATAGAAACATCTTAGTATTTCAAAATATTTACAAAGAACCCTGCTGCTGATCCTGTGCATTTCGCTGAGGGGCTACCTGTACCCAGACTTCATCATCAGAAAAAGAACTTGAACTTCCTGACTCAGAGTCCAGTTCACTGAACCCATCTAAGTCCCATTCAGTACTAGACTCACTCCGTGCATCATCTTCCTCAGTGATGAAACTCTGACCAGGTTCAAGGCAGGAAGGATAAACACGAGCACAGAGGCAAATAAAGCCAGAGTCAAACTGCAGAAGACCTAACATGGTCCCTATATTAATCCACTGGTCTTCCCTTGTATCATATTCATACACAGTTACCCGGTTTTTTTTCCACTGAGGGGTTGTAGAAGTGATGAGGAGCAACTTTTGGCCATGATTGACAATCTGGTAGTTGTGGGTCTCCGAGTCCAGGGGAATATTGCTGATACGCCTCCATTCTCCCCGGGCTGGGTTATACACCTTCATGACTGGGATGTCACAGATGCAGTAGATCTCATCATTGAAGACACAGGCTTCCTGAAAGTCACTCCGTTTAAGAGAGGCACAGTTCAGCCACATATTATGGCTAGGATCATAGCAGAGCATGCGCTTACTGTTCACAGCATAAAGATAGTTCTGAACCACTATGAGTTCAAAGGAATAGAAGGAATGTGGTACAGGAGCCACTAAGGCCCACTGGTTCCTCTGAACACTGTAGCACTCCACTTCCTTTAATTTCACTCCAGTAATGGGGTCACGCCCACCCAGGATGTAGATGTAGCCATTGAGGTATGCCACGTCCATGCCCTCTCGGCAGAGCAGGCGGTCAGCAAGCTGCTGCCAACTATTCTGGGCTGGTTTATACACCCAGAGATCCTTCCTGGGCTGGGCAGCTAGATAGATGTCATGGTCTGGAGAGACACAGACAGCTGAAGAGGTGACAGTCTTAGTGTGAGCCAAACTGGTCAAAGGTGATGGCATTGTGTAAATGTCCCCCGAGTATGGGTCATAGCACAGAAAGGGATCTCTGGGATGGCCAAAGAAGATGACCATCTCCTTGGCACACATACCCAGCCTCTGGGGTGGATTTTCTGCTATGGACACAACAGAGCTACTGCTGCTGCTCTCTGGCTTGGGCACCAGAGACTTGCACAACATGTCACCATATCGCATCTGCAGGGCCCCTTCAACAAGGTCCAGACAGTACTTCTTTACAATGGGCTTGGTCAGCAGCTCTTCCACGTAGCCCCGATCTTCGTCAGAGAAGTGGGTCCAGCGGACACACTTGAAGACTTCTGCAGCGCTGGGACCCCGCTCCTTGGGAGCCGCCTCCAACCACTGCACCGCCACGTGACACACGGTCCGCTCACTCTCGATGTCTAGACTGTCCAGGCGCAGGACAGCTAGCAGCTGGGCCAGGGTCAGATCTGCCAGGGACTCTTCCCGAATCGAACCCATGCGGCTGAGCTGCTTGAAGTTGTGGGCTATAAAGGACTGGGCCTGTGATCGCAGCTTGTGATGGTCGAAGGCGTCGGCGAACTTGAGGATGGCCGTGCAGTTGGCCAGGTCAAGGCGGCGGGCTAGGAAGGAGGCACAGGCTTCCCGCACGTACTCCAGCTGCAGCATGTCGGAGGCCGCGTAAAGGCGCTGCACGTTGGCCTCACTTAATGACACGCGACCGGTGTAGCAGTAATCGACCAGCACCTCGAAGGACTCGGCGTCCACGTCGTGCATGGTCACGTTCGTCTGATGGCTCTCGTACATGCCGCCGGTGAACATGCTCTTGAAGTAGGGACACGCGGCCGCCAGCACGTTACGGTTGCAAGAAAAAAGGCGGCCCGTGCCAGGCCCGCTGCCGGGGGTGACCACCTCGATGGTCACATCGCAGAGCAGCCGCGCGTCGTAGAAGGACTTGAGCTGGGCCAGCAGGGCTGCAGAATGGCCCGTGTCCTTCAGCTCCTCCGGGCCCGTGAAAAAAGCCGAAACTGAGGGCTTGGAAATCCTCTTGGGACGCCTCCCGCCGCGGGGACTGGCGAGGCGGCGAGAGCGCGGAGCTTCTTCCCGGGACTGCATGGTGAAGAGGGCGGCGGGGAGAGAAGGACGAGAACCGGGCTCTGGCGCCTCCTCGCTCTCTTTTCGCTGACGCCGAGACCGCTGTGTCCCTGAAAAGACTGCCGCGCTGATTTAAGTCAGCCCCGCTCCGCGGTGCCGCCTCCCTTTATCGCGTAGACAGTGCCTGACTCACCCGGTTCCAGTTCCACGCCCTTTCTCCGCCTCAGCTCGCCCTCACAGGACCTACAAACTGGAACCAAGCGGTCCGCCACCGCCGCGCTGGCAATACCGGTAGGTGCCCAGGAGAACTACGGCTCCCAGGTTGCCTTTCGCGCCTCGAGGCATGCCGGGACCCCGCGGACTCTGCGGCTTAGGCTGCCTCACAGGAGCCGCTGTGCATGTTGGGATCAGTAGTTCCAGTAATATCGCGAGGCTTCTGGGGGTCTACTGCTTTAACTAACAGAATCAGCAAGTGTTTATTCCAGATTTGATGGTTTAGAGCTGTGGGTTTGAAGTCTAGAGTGGAAGTCCCGTTTTAATATTCATCAGTTGTGTAAATTTTCTGTCAGAACTTTTCCCTGTCTGGAAACTGGGGATAATAGTATTTCATAGGATTCTGGGAGAATGGAATGATCTAAATTTCATAGGACATAGGATGCTTCAATAAATACTTGTTGATTAGATCAATAATTGTTTACACTGTGACTAAAATACAAATATTGAGTAACTGTTGGCTTTTCATTTAGAATTTATGAAAAATGAGGCATCCACTTATTCGAAACCATGAGCAATTTCTACAAAGAAAACTTTGTGTTTACTGTTGCTTCTTGTAAGGCTCGGAGAACCGCGCTCTGAAAGGAACATTCAGGGACAGCCTCTAGTGGACTGACCAAGTTTATTATCCATTTACGCAGTTTTATAATTCTCAGGGACTAGAGCATAAGGCAGACTTGCACGTAACCATTCCAGATAAACATTACAGCATTCAAGCATAAAATACAGTTCCCACCACCTAAGACATAACATGACTTTGGCAAAACTCTAAAGGGAGTCTTATCGTGAAACAACAGTCCTTGCTCCCAGGAAACAGGTGGTCATAAGGAAGCCTTTGAATGCTTCAAGGCCGGGCGTACTGACCCTTCCTCATCCGTTCCCAGCCTCAGGCACTCGATGAATGCTCATAACCCTCCGTTATGCTCGTTCCAGCTCCCAACCTTCGTCATAAGTGGAGCAAATACATTTTCCGTGTCTGCTCAAAGCCTTCCAGCTCCTCCTTATTTCCTCCCTTTTTCCTTAAGAGCAAGGACTGCTGCAGCCACAGTTACTCCTGTTTTTTGGGCGGAGGTGACTCGGGCACATAACGTTCGGAATCCTACAAGAACAATAACAAACAGTAAACAGATCAACGCATAAGTAGCCATCGTATGGGGTACCCAATTTTTTGGATTTAGAAAGGAGGTACTAGTGGAAGAAGTCAGTGTTATATAACACAGGGGGAATGCTGCTGAAGGTAGATGTGATTTGTTGCTTCAATTTTTCTATATCTAGACTAATGTTTGATTTTGAACCTAAAAGATGTAACTTTATTTGCTCCCAAGGATATTCAGTGGCATTGTAGGGCATATTGGTCAAACAGAAAGTAGTGAAATTCCAGTGACACCGCAATTCAATTGTACCTGTAAAGCATGCAGATCATCCCCCGCATACATAAGGGCGGCTTGTAAGTCATCTAAGCGTGTTTGAATTTGCTGATCTATCTGAGCTTGCCGGGCCCAGAGATCATGAGAGTCCTTTTTTCCCGGCAAATCATGATTCTGAATAGAATTGTACAATGCCATTCCGGAAACTGTACCAACGGTTCCAACTGAAATAATACCCACTATAGCAGCTATGATCCAGCCCAGAAAGCATTTGCTTCTTTTTGGGGATTCTCTCAGAACAAAAGACAACAACATGAAACCTGACCAGGGTTCAGAGATCTGGACTGGAACCCACAAGTCAGTCCTTTGCCAGACTAAAAAAACACTGTCTTTAGTAACATTAATTGGCACACTATGATTTAAACAAGTATACAAACGACATTCAGTACAGGACAGAATTGAGCCATTACTCCTAAATTGTCCAATAGCAAAAAGATAGGGCGCATTTACACAAGCACTAACATAACCAGTATAATTATACTCAATAGTATAATTTTGTGGGATGGAAACATGTGCATAAGCATATGAGACACTAAACCGGGACAAGCAAGCAGGAATTTTCCAAAGATGCCAGTGTTCAGGCCCTAGGACAGGACTGATTATCTGGGGTCTGGGAAGTGAAAGACCTCCATTGTACCAGTTCAAAAGTTCATCACGTCGATGCCAGAGTCCTGTTTGTGTTCTGTTAAAATGTGATGCTGAAACATTATACCATTGGCATGTGTTATTATTTTCTGGAGATTCTGAGCAATTCACAAAGAGTCCATGAGGCTCCCAGTCTACAAAAGTCATGTTGGCGTGAACAGAGACTTTTCCAAACCTTCCTCTACAGTTGGACCAGTCCATTCCCGGCACAGACGATTTTTTCTTCCAAAATACATTGTCACAAGGAGGCTCAGAAGGCCTAAATAGATAGTGAGTGAAGTTGGCTATTTGTCCACGGTAGGTAGTCTCTGTCCAGATGAGAACAAAGGTCACGGTAGCAAACATTCCAAGACGGAAAGAGCCATTTGAGAAAGAGTAAGCCCACCATTGTGGATACAGACAGAGACACAAAGGGAGGGCACCAAAACAGATGGGGAGCACTGGATGTATTTGTTAAATTAACTGTTTTTCCTTCTTCTTTTACTCGTGGTTCTAGATCTGACCAGTGGGCAGGAAAATGTAAGCTATCATTTGTGAAAACCACAGGAGATGATTCTGTCCAATCCACCACTTATAAGAGGTGGGTTGGAGATATAAGCCCAATAGGCGTAATTACCACTTACCCCAGAAGCGCAGGTTAAAATGGCCATCATAGCCAGCAACAGTTTTTCCGGTGTTACCTCACTGTTGGTCATCAATAGAGTATCCTCAGCTCGTCTTGACAGATTTTTCATTTGCGCCCAGGTTGGAAAAGGCACATTATGCCAGGGACGTTTCATTTTCTTGCTGTCGTTCAATGTCATCTGTTGCAGTTTCTGTTTTATTGCTGTTACCGGTCGGGGGGTGTGGAGCAAGGCCTGTCCGTCTTCTGACTTTTCTGAGTGGGACCCACTGTTCGGTTCCATCATCTAAAATGACAAGACAATATCCCTTTCCTAGGAACTTAAGTGTCCCTGGCAGCCATTGATCAAGGCATTTAACCCAAATGGCAGTTTGTTCAGGCATACGCGAGGGTGAATCAGAAAAATGTCGCTCTGCTCGTGTTTCCTCACTGTGTAGAGGCAAATTAAAATAATTGATTGTTAGAAGGGCTATAGGTAAGATGGCTTTAGGTCCATAGGGGTCCCTTAGTTTATTCCCCCTGTTTTGTTTATGAAGAACGAGCTTGAGTGTACAGTGGGCCCGTTCAATGATGGCTTGGCCTTGAGGGTTGTACGGGATGCCAGTAAGATGGCAAATACCCCAGTGATGCATGAAATCATGAAAAGCATTGGCTGTAAAAGCAGGACCATTGTCCGTTTTAATGGAGGCAGGGATCCCCATCACTGAAAAACTCTGCAGAAGAGCTGTGGTGGCAGCTTTAGCGGTCTCAGTGGTGGAAGGAACTGCCCAGATGAAGCCAGAAAAGGTACCTATGACTACAAGTAACACTTTAAAAGGGGGCAGTTTGTAATGTGTACAATCAGCTTGCCATAATTCATTTGCTTGTAAGCCTCTAGGATTAGTTCCTTGGGGACTAGTGGGTAAATGAAAGGGGGCACATGTAGTACAGTCCGGAACAATTTTTCTAGCCATTTGTAACGGTATCTTATACTGAACGTGTAATCTATTAGCATTGGTATGGAAGAGCTGATGTTCCTGTTCGGGGGAAGAAAATATAGGGGCAATGAGGCGATCTGCCAAATCATTGCCTTGATTGAGGGGTCCTGGTAAATGGGAATGAGCATGAATGTGAGTAATGAAGAAGGGATGGAGTCTAGTGAGCCGTTACAAAGGATGGAAAAAGATGTGCTACATAGCGAGAATCAGTTAAAACATTCAATGGGGTTTTTATTAGAGTAAGTAAACATTATAAAGCAAATAATTCTGTTTTTTGAATGGATTGATAGGGACTTTTAATTTTTTTTTCCTTCAGGTTGGGACCTATTATGGCTGCCCATCCTGCCTTATTTCCATCTATGAAATAGTTAGGTGCATTTGTGAGAGGATGTTCAGAAATAATATTATTGATGGTAAAGGAAGTATTTTGCAAGAAATTCCATAATTTTCCTTTAGGTGGGTTGGCCAACAATTCCCCTGAATAGTCGGCAAGGGCTATCTGAATGGTAGTGGACACCTGAAGAGCATTGTCAATTTCTGTTTTTGCCAAAGGTAGGTAAATCTTAGTAGGATCATATCCAGTTATAGCGCGTAAACAAGAGCGTGCAAGGAAAATGATTTTCCCTATCAAGTCTATATAGGAAACAATGCATTTAGTCTGTTTGGAATGGATATACCCATTCAATGGGGTGATTATCCTGCACTATAATGGCAGTAGGAGATATCTTAGTACCAAAGACATATATCTGAAAAGGGGAATTGTAATTAATACGGTAAACAAATGCTTGTTGAATTCTATGTTCTACCAATTGTAATTCTTTCTCAGCCTCAGGAGTAAGTTGTCAGGGACTATTTAAATCAGAGGAACCTTCTAATAATTTGAATAAATTTTGTAAAGCATATGTGGGAATCCCCAAAGTAGGTTGTAGCCAATTAATATCCCCAAGAAGTTTCTGGAAATCATTAAGTGTTTGTAAATTACCCTGTCTGATAGTTTCTGTGGCTTTACAGTGGAGCGGTCCATAAGGTATCTAAGATATTTAAAAGGGGAGTGGTGTTGCAATTTATCTTCTGCTATTAGCAGTCCATGATTAGTTAAATTTGTTATGACCTCATTACCTAATAAACTCAGTTGAGATTCTGAGGGAGAAGCCAATAAAATGTCATCCATATAATGAATGACATGTGCTTCAGGAAATTGCTGTCTGATGGGTTGCAAAATTTTATCAACAACGAGTTGACAGACCGTGGGGGAGTTCATCATACCTTGGGGTAGGACCTTCCATTGATACTGTTGAACGGGAGATTGATTATTAATAGAAGGTATTGAGAAGGCAAAGCGTTGCCTGTCATCTGGATGTAAGGGTATAGTGAAAAAATCTTTTAAGTCAATAATCATAACAGCCTAGTCCTTAGGAACCATAGCAGGACTCGGGAGTCCTGGCTATAATGCTCCCATAGGAATCATTATAGTGTTGATATTCCTTAAATCTGTTAGCATTCTCCATTTACCTGATTTCGTTTTAATGACAAAAACTGGTGAATTTCACAGTGATTGAGTAGTTTCTGTTCTATTTTGTTGTAGTAGTTCAGCCACCAAAGTATGCAAAGCGGACAGTTTCTCTTTTGATAGGGGCCACTGAGCTGTCCAGATAGGTTTATCAGACTTCCATTCTAACTTCAGTGGCTTTATCTCAGTGACCCCTAAGAAAAAGTTTCATTCAATTGTATAGTCGCTTGAGCTTGTTGTAGAAAGTCTCTTCCCCACAAATTTAATGGTAATGGGGCAGTGTATGGTTTAATGTAAGCGACTAATTGATCAGGGCCCAGGGCTTGTAAGTAAGATGAACTAACATAAGTTTGGGCTGCATCTGCAGTTCTTACTCCCACCAACTTGTGTGAGGCTAAAACCGCAGGCCAGTCCGAAGGCCATTCCTCTGTTCTTATGATGGAGATATCCGCCCCAGTGTCTAACATTCCTTCAAAAGTTCTTCCTCTGATTTTTAATTTTAACATGGGCCTATTAATTTCTTTTATAACAGTTGAAAGGGCTGCAGTAACGTTAGTATTCCCAGAGCCACCTGTTCTGGTATCTTCCTTTCTATTAAGTGGGGGCACATAGGGTAATAGCAATAGCTGAGCAAATCTGTCACCCTTTTGTAAATACAAGTTGCGAGTCACATGTAACATCACTGCAATTTCACCCATGTAATCTTCATCAATGATTCCGGTATGTACAATTATCCTGCGCATGGTGTTGCTGCTTCGTCCCAACAGGAAGCCCACAGTATTTTTTGGTATAGGGCCAAAATATCCAGTTAAGATTTTCATAGGGTTATTTACCATTAATAATTCCATATCTCGGGGAGCAGGGATGTTTACACATGAGCTATGTCTGGTAGCCGCTGTTAATTCAGTAATATTTGGTTGTCCTCCTTGTTAACGGGGCTAGAGGAAAACCCCTGTCCTAGTTTCCCGAAGGAGGTGTCTGGACGGGTAAGGCATTGCCTTGTTTATCGAATTTAGAGCGGCATTCATTCAGTCAATGATTCCCCTTTTCACACCTTGGGCAGAGCCCGCGCGGCGGGGGTGGGGGGTGGGGGTGGGGCTTAGTTTTAATAGCCCCTCCTTTGTCAGGAGAAAAGCCTGTTTGTTGAGGCAGGCGACACTGCCTCCGCAGGTGTCTTGGCTTGCCGCAGTTAAAACATTTAGCTTTGGATTTTTGGGAAACATTTAAGGTTTCTAGAGCGGCTATTTTAGCTTTATGTTGAATTGTCCCCACATTCCTGCAAGCTTTCAAATATTCCATAACTCTTCCTTGCTCCCTAATGGATCTGATAATGGCCTGACAATCTTCATTAGCATTATCAAAAGCAAATTGTTTCAAAATGATTTCTCGCAGAGATGCATCCTTAATACTGCGATCAATGGCCTCCTTCAATTTACCAATAAACAGAGCATATCCTTCAGTTGAGTTCAGTTCAACCACTCAGTCGTGTCCGACTCTTTGCGACCCCATGAATCGCAGCTCGCCAGGCCTCCCTGTCCATCACCAACTCCCGGAGTTCACTCAGACTCAACGTCCATCGAGTCCGTGTTGCCATCCAGCCATCTCATCCTCTGTCATCCCCTTCTCCTCCTGCCCCCAATCCATCCCAGCATCAGAGTCTTTTCCAATGAGTCAACTCTTTGCATGAGGTGGCCAAAGTACTGGAGTTTCAGCTTTAGCATCATTCCTTCCAAAGAAATCCCAGGGTTGATTTCCTTCAGTTGGTCCCTGCAATATTTTTACAAAGGATCCATCAGAGGTAGAACTGTCGATTTTAGCCCATGCTCTGATAGCTACTTCCTTAATCCAGTACAACATGGGCAGGGGCACAAATTGTAATTGCGCAGCAGTTTCAGCCATAGCTCCGGTGCCGGTGAGAATTTCAAAATTTAGTCCAGCAGGGTTTCCCCTGCTTTGCTGTTCTTGCAAGATTAATTTGGCGTCATCTGTGACCCACATTTGCCACTGTAGTAGCTGTTGTGGAGTCATAACCATTTTAGCAACTGTAAAAAAAATCTGCATGAAGCCACTGATCCGCTTAGCCCCTAAGAAATTCCATACAGTAGGGTGAGGTAGGTCCATACAACGTACATGCCTTTTGGAATTGTGTGAGCAAACTGAAATCAGGTGATTGCCACTGATTATGTCCAGGTTGAGGATTATTAAATTGGACTGGAAAAGCCCATGCACAAAGAGGCATGTCCCGAGGAGGAATGCTAGGAAACGGGGGAGCAGCAGCAGCAACGGACAGCATCGCAGCGGGCGGAAAGGCCGGAGGAGGGGCAGGGGTTAGAGGCTTGTTAATATGAGCTCGCGAAAAGCAAAGTAAAAGTGGATCAGGGACTTCTGGTAAAGTTGATTTATTTAGCTGCTTTCGGCATCGAGGCAGCTTGTGACTCCTGTTTGTCCGTAATCTGCCCTAGCATTACATTTTTCTGATTTAAAACCTCTGATAGATCCTTCTCTTCCAATTCATATTCATGCAGGGATCGAACAGTTTCAACCTCTAAATCTCCTCCCAGGCCCTCTAGTTGATCCATGCTGCTGCCGCTAAGTCACTTTAGTCGTGTCCGACTCTGTGCGACCCCAGAGACGGCAGCCCACCAGGCTCCCCCGTCCCTGGTAAAAGAGACCAGGTTACCCATCATTGTGGGGGAATTTTTACCCCCTGTCTATAGGCTTTTAGAACATTGTGTTTTATTCTGGTCCAAGTTTGTAAATCCAAGGTTCCTTCCTCCGGGAACCACGGATAATATTTAACCACCGTCTGGTAACAGCTAGTTAACTGTTCTTCAGGTATATTTACCCCGTATTGTTTCAAGAAATGATGCATGAGATGAACAAAAGGAATCTTACTTGTCTGATGTCCCATCCTGCTTACCTCGCTTCTGCAGGAGTGCGGTCCTTGTTCAAAACCAGTCTGCTGCTTCGAGCCCCACGTTGGGCGCCAGTTGTAAGGCTCAGAAAACCGTGCTCTGCAAGGAACACTGTCCCTGGACAGCCTCTAGTGGACTGACAATGTTTATTATCCAGCTGCGCAGTTTTATAATTCTCAGGGAATAGAGCATCAGGCAGACTTGCACGTAGCCATTCCAGATAAACATTACAGCATTCAAGCATAAAATACAGTTCCTACCACCTAAGACATAATATCGGAGAAGGCGATGGCACCCCACTCCAGTACTCTTGCCTGGAAAATCCCAGGGATGGAGGAGCCTGGTAGGCTGCAGGCCATGGGGTCGCTAAGAGTTGGACACAACTGAGCAACTTCACTTTCACTTTTCACTTTCATGCATTGGAGAAGGAAATGGCAACCCACTCCAGTGTTCTTGCCTGGAGAATCCCAGGGACAGGGGAGCCTGTAGGCTGCCGTCTATGGGGTCACACAGAGTCGGACACGACTGAAGCGACTTAGCAACAAGACATAACGTGACTTTGGCAAAACTCTAAAGGGAGTCTTATCGTGAAACAACAGTCCTTGCTCGCAGGAAACAGGTGGTCATAAGGAAGCCTTTGAATGCTTCAAGGCCGGGCGTATTGATCCTTCGTCATCCGTTCCCAGCCTCAGGCACTCGATGAATGCTCATAACCCTCCGTTATGCTCGTTCCAGCTCCCAACCTTCGTCATAAGTGGAGCAAATACATTTTCCGTGTCTGCTCCAAGCCTTCCAGCTCCTCCACACTTCTTTTCAAAGGTTCTGAAGAGTATTACAGTATTTTCAGTACTAAATGATATGTAGGTTCACTAGGATATCTTAGACAAAGATGAGGTCCTAGAGAACAGCATTTCTGATGGTCTTAGATGGGCAAATCAGGCACATTCACAGGTACAGTGACATCTCACCTAATCAACACTTCATCAACTAGGGAGCAAAATTCTTTTCATAACTTCTTAATAAGAGGGTTACTCATATTTCTTCTTTCACATCCTTTCCAAAAATCAGTTGAAGATTCTATAATTGTCTTTACTAAGAAGTTCCAAAGAGTTCTAAATTAAACTATTTAAACAAACATACCTTGCGTTGTACAAAAACCCAAGACCCTCAAAACATGGTATTCATACATGCCTACACATTCCTTGAAATAATATAGTAGTTTATGCTGTACAAACCGTTTATATGTGACAGATCAA
The DNA here is from genome assembly GCF_032405125.1 of Capricornis sumatraensis. Lineage (NCBI taxonomy): Eukaryota > Metazoa > Chordata > Mammalia > Artiodactyla > Bovidae > Capricornis > Capricornis sumatraensis. Next base: position 21,406,380 of record NC_091080.1, read on the forward strand.
CATTTAAATATTCAAAATCAAGCGCTTAGATTTTTTTAAAGTTAAGTTAGGGGTTAAAGTTAGAGAACTTTTACTTAAAAACCAGTCTGCTCCTGCTGCTAGTTTGCCTGCCATGTGTTACCATAACCTAGTGAATTAAATCTTTAGTGTTAGTACATGAATCGGTGAATAACACACAAAAGAATAACTAACTCTTAGTCAAACTGTCTTTCTTTTCTAATTAACTGATGAGGGTCTAATGGAAATACTCCAGGATAGAGACATTAAACTAAGTGGGGCTCTGGACCCCAATATCTCTTCTGTACCTTCCTTGGGTGTCTTTCAGGTACACCAGAGAGAATTAAGTTATTAGTAACAATGATTGCTTTCCCTCCTGCACGAACACCAGCTGGGAAAAAAAAAAAAACACTTAAAACAATTTTTAATTTCTATAAAATATACTTTACATAAAGGTTACCATTTTAACAATTTTTGAATTTTTCATTGCTTTGGCATTAAGTATATTCACCTTGTTTTGCCACCATCACTACCATCCAACTGTTTATATCTTGCAAAACTGCAACTTTGTACCCATTCATAATATCTCTGTCTTCCTCCCTAAAATCCCTGGTAACTACCATTCTACTTCAGGTCTCTGAATTGACTACTCTGTGTGCTCAATCAGTAAAAATTAAAAAAAACAAACAAACAAGATTACAGCTTTGCCCATCAAAAAGCAGTGAAAAACAAAATAAAAATGCAAGTCAGAGACTAGGAAAAACTATCTGTAATACATATTATACTCAACAAACATATGAAAAGCTGTTCAACTTTCAATGTTGTTCATCATCAGATGAATGCAAATTAAAGTCACAATGAGAAAACATTGCACACCCACTAGAATGGCTAAACTTAAGATCAATAATATTAAAAATAAGGATCAACAATACTGTCCAACAAAAACATTGTATGTAGGGCAATTATCCTTCAATTACAAATTTTTTTAAAAAGGTCAACAATTTAAATGTTGGTGATAATAGGGAGCCATTGGAACCCTCATATATTAATACTATGACTATAAATTGATATATCCGTTTTAAAACCTGTTCGGTAGTTTCTTTGAATGTTAAACGCCCAACAATTTCACACCTATGCATCTGCCCAAGAGAAATTAAAACACGCCTAGAGAGACTTGTGCAGGGGTTCCCCGGCGGCTCAGTGGTAGAGTCCACCTGCCAATGTGGGAGACATGAGTTCGATCCCTGAGCTTGCAGCAAAGCAACTAAGCCCATGCGCCACAACTACTGAGCCTGTGCTCTAGAGCCCAGGAGCCACAAGTGCTGAAGTCCAAGTGCCCGAGAGCCCGTGCTCCGCAACAAGAGAAGTCTGAGCACTGCAACTACAGAGCGGCTTCCACTTGCTGAAACAAGAAAAGCACGCTCAGCACAAAGACCCAGTACAGCCAAAAATAAATGAATGAAGTTATTTAAAAAAAAAAAGACTTGTCCAAAGATCTTCATAGAAGCTTTATCCATACTAGTCAAAACTGGGAATAATCCAAATATGCATCAATAGAATGAAAGAAATGAATTGTGGTATATTCATACAGTGCAATACTACTCAGAAGTAAAAAGAAACAATCTTTGATACCTGCAATTATAAATTGAATATCAAAAACTTTGAACAGAAGAAACTAGATATACAGGGAGTATATGCTCTATGACCATTTATGTGAAGTTCCAGAACAATGAAAATAAGTTCTGATGAATCAAAATCATGAAAGAGGCAGCCACTGTTGGGGGAGTGGGTGTAGGTAACAGATTGTTCTGTTGATTGGAAAGGAACACAAAGAAACTTTCAGGGGTGGTGGAAATGTTCTCTTCTTGATTGGGCTGGTAGTTACACAGGTGAATGCAACTGTCCAAAATAACTCAATTATAAATACAGTTATTACAAAATGAATACAGCCATGTAGCCTTCATTCAGGCCCGGAAATAGAAGATTACCAGCACCCCAGAAGCTCCACCCCTGCCAACGCATGTTTCCTAATCACTGTTGCCCCCCAACACTAGAGACAAATGATTTTAAAAACAATTTCTTTGTAGTAGTTTGGTGATCCTAGGTCCCTTGACTCAATTTGAAACTATCTCTAAGTTTTGTTTGTTTATTTAATATTTATTTATTTGGCTGGGCCAGGTCTTAGTTGCAGGATGTGGGATCCAGTTCCTCATATGAGTGAGTGCACAGTTGCTCAGTCGTATCCGACTCCTTGCAACCCTATGGACTGCATGCAGCCTGCCAGGTTCCTCTGTCCATGGCAAGAACACTGGAGTGGGTTGCCATTTCCTCCTCCAGGGGGGTCTTCCCCACCCAGGAATCAAACCAGTGTCTCCTACATTGGCAGGCAGGGTCTTTACCACTGAGCCACCTGGGAAGCCCCCTAGTTCCCTGCTGGTGCTGCTGCTGCTGCTAGGTCGCTTCAGTCGTGTCCGACTCTGTGTGACCCCATAGACGGCAGCCCACCAGGCTCCCCCGTCCCTGGGATTCTCCAGGCAAGAACACTGGCATAGGTTGCCATTTCCTTCTCTAATGCATGAAAGTGAAAAGTGAAAGTGAAGTTGCTCAGTCGTGTCCGACCCTCAGCGACACCATGGACTGCAGCCTGTCAGGCTCCTCCATCCACAGGATTTTCCAGGCAAGAGTACTGGAGTGGGGGTGCCATTGCCTTCTCCAAAACCCCAGCGGCTTGCATTAGGAGTGCGGAGTCTTAGCCACCGAAACAGCAGGGAAGTTCCAAAACGTACTTGTTAAATAAAGTTTGTTACTCCTTGCTATTTTAAAGGTGTTGATTATACGAGGCAATGAACTGTGGCTCCTTAGACTGTTTTACAGGAACCCTGATTTATCTTTGGCTGAAAGGCCCAGCAAGAGATGCAGGACACACTGGTTTGATCCCTGGGTCAGGAAGATCCCCTGGAGGAGGGCATGGTTAAAGGTCCATTCCTAATATTTTTTCTACTTACAGTGAAAAATGTCAAGTTTCCCTTTGTAGTTTGGGGACTAAAGGTCTATCTGCATGATGTAGGATTGTGAATTTAACTGAATCCCATTGTCCAAAAATAAAGTATAGAACAACTGAAAGTATTCATTATTAACTAACAGATGTCCCAGATCCTTGCTACTCCAAGTGGTGTCTGTGGGCCATCATGATAGTTGGTCATCACCTGGGAGCTTGTTGGAAATGCAGAATCACAGGCCCCAAACCTACTGAATCAGCATCTGCCTTATGGAAAGTTTCCCAAGTGACTGGTATAAACAGCAAGGTTTGAGAAAACATTAAGGCAGACTAATGAAAAACATTAAGGCAGACGATCTTCATTTTGCCTTGTTTCACATGATGTGTTAACACTTCAGTTCAGTTCATTCAGTCGCTCAGTCGTGTCTGACTCTTTGCGACCCCATGAATCACAGCATGCCAGGCCTCCCTGTCCATCACCATCTCCTGGAGTTCACCCAAACTCATGTCCATCGAGTCCGTGATGCCATCCAGCCATCTCATCCTCTGTCGTCCCCTTCTCCTGCCCCCAATCCCTCCCAACATCAGAGTCTTTTCCAATGAGTCAACTCTTCCCATGAGGTGGCCAAAGTACTGCAGTTTCAGCTTTAGCTTCATTCCTTCCAAAGAACACCCAGGGCTGACCTCTTTCAGAATGGACTGGTTGGATCTCCTTGCAGTCCAAGGGACTCTCAAGAGCCTTCTCCAACACCACAGTTCAAAAGCATCAATTCTTTGGTGCTCAGCTTTCTTCAGAGTCAAACTCTCACATCCATACATGACCACTGGAAAAACCATAGCCTTGACTAGATGGACCTTTGTTGGCAAAGTAATAGCGCTGCTTTTGAATATGCTATCTAAGTTGGTCATAACTTTCCTTTCAAGGAGTAAGCGTCTTTTAATTTCATGGCTGCAATCACCATCTGCAGTGATTTTGGAGCCCCGAAAAATAAAGTCTGACACTGTTTCCACTGTTTCCCCATCTATGTCCCATGAAGTGATGGGACCAGATGCCATGATCTTCGTTTTCTGAATGTTGAGCTTTGAGCCAACGTTTTCACTCTCCTCTTTCCCTTTCACCAAGAGGCTTTTCAGTTCCTCTTTACTTTCTGCCATAAGGGTGGTGTCATCTGCCTATCTGAAGTTATTGATATTTACATTTCCTTAAATAAACGTTTATCTGTTATGTAACATTCCTGAAAACAAAAATCTGTTTCTGGACTTCCCTGATGGTACAGTGGATAAGAATCCGCCTGTCAGTGCAGGGGACACAGGTTTGATCCCTGGTCCGAGAAGATCCCACATGCCATGGGGCAACTAAGCCCGTGCACCACATCTACTGAGCCCACAAGCCTAAAACCAATGAGAAGCCACTGCAATGAGAAGCCTGCACACCGCAAGAGTAGCCCCGCCGTCCCCTACTCCGTTCCCACTGCCTTTGCTCAGCAAAAAGACCCAGCACAGCCAAATAATAAATAAATAATTAATTAAAAAAGAATGCCAGCTAATAAATTTAGAAGGAATGAAAGTCTGAGAACATCACCATTTTGTAACTCCAAATGTAACAGATGCCTCAGGCAAAGCAAGAATCATTCCTTGAGGTTAAAGGAGATTAAAGGTCATGGGGTGCATCAGTTACATATTTGGGTTGTAACAAATTACCCTATTAGTGGCTGAAACCAAGAAACCATAATTGACTCGGTGTCTGAGGGTCATGTCCTGGAGCAGCGCTCTCCTGAAATCATAGTTAAGACTGTCCACAGTCATTTCAGGACACAATTAGGGGTGCACGGTCCACTTCCAAGCCCACTTGTGTGCCAGCTGGCAGGCTGTTGAGGACTGTTGGACCAATGGACTCGGTTTTGCCAAACAATGAGGCTCATTCCACAGGGCTGCTAATGACAGCATCTTGCTGCCAGCAGCACAAGTGACCCAAGAGAGAGGCAGAAACAGCCAGAAGCGAGTCTTTCTACAACCTCATATCAGGAGTGACAATCCCGCCACTTTCATCGTATTTTACCTGTTAAAAAGAGTCAGTAAATCTGGTCCACTTTCAAGGGGAGAAGATTACACAAGTGTGTGAAATGCCAGGAACAGGGATCTCTGGGGTCATTTCAGAAGCTGCCTTGCACAATGAGAAATCAAATGTTTATGATGACAAAGTATTACCCTGCAGATGATATACTCATTATTAAAGAAAGCATGGAGACCTTGCTCCATTTCCATTACTAGGCAGAGTCTGCCAGCTTCCAAACTTAGCATCACTAACAGCAGGCACTTCCTGATATTACACAGTATCACAATATCATCTATGAAGCAGTCTTACCAAACGTGTTTAATCTGAATTTAACTCATCTTTAGGAAAAGGAGTACGTCAAGGCTGTATATTGTCACCCTGCTTATTTAACTTATATGCAGAGTACATCAGAAGAAACGCTGGGCTGGAAGAAGCACAAGCTGGAATCAAGATTGCTGGGAAAATTATCAATAACCTCAGATATGCAGATGACACCACCCTTATGGCAGAAAGGGAAGAGGAACTAAAAAGCCTCTTCATGAAAGTGAAAGAGGAGAGTGAAAAAGTTGGCTTGAAGCTCAACATTCAGAAAACGAAGATCATGGCATCTGGTCCCATCACTTCATGGGACATAGATGGGGAAACAGTGGAAATAGTGTCAGACTTTATTTTTCGGGGCTCCAAAATCACTGCAGATGGTGATTGCAGCCATGAAATTTTTTTTGACACTTACTCCTTGGAAGGAAAGTTATGACCAACCTAGACAGCATATTCAAAAGCAGTGACATTACTTTGCCAACAAAGGTCTGTCTAGTCAAGGCTATAGTTTTTCCAGTGGTATATGTATGGATGTGAGAGTTTGACTCTGAAGAAAGCTGAGCGCCAAAGAATTGATGCTTTTGAACTGTGGTGTTGGAGAAGACTCTTGAGAGTCCCTTGGACTGCAAGGAGGTCCAACCAGTCCATTCTAAAGATCAGTCCTGGGTGTTCTTTGGAAGGAATGATGCTAAAGCTGAAACTCCAGTACTCCAGTACTTTGGCCACCTCATGGGAAGAGTTGACTCATTGGAAAAGACTCTGATGCTGGGAGGGATTGGGGGCAGGAGGAGAAGGGGATGACAGAGGATGAGATGGCTGGATGGCATCACCGACTCAATGGACATGAGTTTGGGTGAACCCCGGGAGTTGGTGGACAGAGAGGCCTGGCGGGCTGTAATTCATGGGGTCGCAAAGAGTCAGACACGACTGAGCGACTGAACTGAACTGAACTGAACTGAGACATAATTTTACATTAAGTAGGTAAATAAGTGTTAGTCGCTCAGTCGTGCTTGACTCTTTGCAACCCCATGGACTGCAGCTCACCAGGCTCCTCTGTCCATGAGATTTTCCAGGCAATGTTACTGGAGTGGGTTGCCATTATAGTACATTAAATTCTCCAGGCCAGAATACTGGAATGGGTAGACTTTCCCTTCTCCAGGGAATCTTTCCAACCCAGGGATTGAACCCAGGTCTCCCTCATTGCAGGTGAGACACTAGGGAAGCCCATAGAACATTTAGGGGATGAATGAAAGTTACCAACAGCATGAGCAAACAGCCACACAAATTTAGAATGTAGACTATTTTACAAAACAACCCTGTGGGACTCTTTAAAATGTCCATGTCATGTGAGGAAAAAATTGGGGGATAATTAAAAAACTAAAGAGATACTGGCAAATGTAATGTGTGAATCTTGGTTATATCCTGGATTGGACAAAACAAAGAAAAACAGCTAAAAAAACTTGGAGGGATAATTGAAGAAATTTTAATTTGTAATAGCTATTAGGTCATATAATACAATTATTATTATATTATTAATATACAATAGTTGCTCAGACCGTAAAGCGTCTGCCTACAATGTGGGATACCCAGGTTCAATACCTGAGTCAGGAAGATCCCCTGGAGAAGGAAGTGGCAACCCACTCCAGTATTCTTGCCTGGAAAATCCCATGGATGGAGGAGCCTGGTAGGTTACAGTCTATGGGGTTGTAAAGAACTGGACACGACTGAGCGACTTCACTTTATTAGGTCATATAATACAATTATTATATTATTAATAAACAATTAGTGTGTATTGTGGGCTTCCCTGATGGCTCAGAGAATAAAGAATCTGCCTGCAATGTAGGAGACCCAGATTGGAAAGAGCCCCTGGAGAATGGAATGGCTACCCACTCCTGCATTCTTGCCTGGAGAATCCCATGGACAGAGGAGCCTCGTGGGCTACAGTCCATGGGATCGCAGAGTTGGACACGACTGAGCGACTAGCATTTTCAATTTTCAGTGTGATAATGGAGTTCTAATTTTGTATGAGAATGCCCTTATTCTTAGGATGTCATAAAATATTTAGGAGTAGTGTTATAAGATCAGAAACTAACTTTTAAATAGTCCAGGGATTTCCCTAGTGGCCCAGTGGTTAAGACTCCATGCTGCCAATGCAGGGGGCTTGGGTTTGATCCTTAGTTGAGGAACTGATTCCATATGCTGTGAAATGCATCCAAAAGATAAAATTAAAAAAAAATAATAACAAACTTTTAAATAGTTCAACAACCACTGTATGTGTATGAATCAGAGAAAGAGAAAAAACAAATATGACAAGATATTAACAATCGTTGAATCTAGACAATTCATTGAACTGATTATTTAAATTTATTTGTAAAACTTTCTGAGTACTTGATTTTCAAAATAAAAACTTCAGAAAAAATTTTCCTCTCATCATTATTTCCAAATAATTCAATTGGTCTTAAAACTCTATTTTAACCAGTCTTTTCTGGCATATAGTTTCTTTCTGAGGAACTGTCTAAAATAACAACCGCTCTCTTTTTCACTCAAAAAACTTCCCAAGAATGATTACTCTGAATTAGGGTTGGTGACATATTTTGGTTCCCTGTTCAGCTGGAAGCTCTCTAAGGTAAGGACTAGGTTTTACATGTCACAGCACAAAACCGACCCCAGTGAATTACTCATATTATACCACATTTGTGAATGTTTATTAAGTCAGAACAATAAGAAACAGAAGCCAGAGAGTCTGCTTTAAATATTGACTTGTAGTTTGCACAGTACAGAGTTCATTCAGCTCTCACAGAGCTCGACCATCTGTATACTAACGCTCATCATTATCGACTTATATTCTTCACAACTTTTATTTATTTTTTTTATTTAAAAGTAGTAGTTTAAGTCCTAACACTGACTTGAATAACGGTACGTTGTCTTTAAGGAAGTTTATAAGTTTATATCACTAGATTTTACCGTGGGCAAAGTCCTGAAGTAACAGATTTAAAATGTATTTAAATTAATTTATAAACTGTTAAAAAAAAAGGTATATACAGAGAACAAATGATCTGCTCTAAATCACAGTCAGTTCTCAATACTTTCTCTTTCCGATGATGCATACTTCGGTTCTACATGAAGAGTTGGACTGTACTTTACAGGAAACCTAAAATAAAACTCTTAGGTCAAGAAATATGACTTGATTCATTAAAAAAATATTTTTGTGAGTACTGTGTATTTTTAGCTGCACTTTATCAACTTTCATAAAGGCTTCCTTGCTTTGGTCTGCTTCTTGATATAGGCCCATTTCATTTCTGTAATAATAAATTATAAACCTGACTTTATTTGACTAATTTAAGGTTTTCATCCAAAAATTCAGTAATGGCTTCTTCATCCGCTGAATGAAGTAGTCTCTGAATTAGCTGATCCAAGCACTTCTCCCCACATAAAAATTCCTGGTAAAAGACAGTTATCATGAAAACTTGATTACTAGAAATAAAGCAGAAACACAACAAAGAATTAAGCATTTATGCATTTTGTTTCTTTAAAATCATTATTTAATAGCAACAAAAGATTACTAATCTACAATGTAATGAACACAGTTGCTAACTTGGGAGGATTCCCTAGTTAATACTGACTTTTTATGTAAAAAGTGAATCCTTAAATAGTTTAAATTAGCATTTTTAAATTAGCCAATCTTCCAAATTCAAATTATTTAATCCAGAAGTGCTTTATAATAGTTCTGTTTTTTCTTAAATTAGGAACACACTGGCTTTAAAATATGGAAGTCCTGTGTATTGAAAAATATTTATGCTGAAATATTTGGGGGACAAGTGTCTTGAGTCCTACAACTTGCTTTCTAGTGGTTCAGCTGCAACACAAGTGTATACATAGAGAGAAAGAGGAAGTGGAGGCACAAGAGAAGGCAAGAATAGCAAAATGTTAACAAAGGTTGCATCTAGGTCTAGGAATATGTATATGAGCTAACTGTTAAACATGTGTGCTTGAACTTTCAAAATAAAAAGCTGAAGAAAAAAAGCCCCTCTTTTATTAAACCTCCAAATAATTCCACTGGGTGGAAACTGTTTCAGTTAAGACTTCCCAGCAGTCTTCCCTGAAGTTTCTCTAAGAAATGAGTAAAATACTATGAGCACCTTTCTTGTGTTATAAAGCTTCTGTGTAACAGAGTTGTTGGGATTAGTGATTTAGCAGAGCCTCCTCTCTTGGAAACGTTCAAAATCCAGACATTCACTTAACAGAAATATTTTAATGTGGACATGTGGAGCACAGACCATGCAAAGTTTAGATGCAGGCATGAACCACTCTTATGTTTAGTCTTTCCTGAGTAGTCTTGAAGTTAAATTTCAGATTAAGTGTACACATATATCTCTCAAATTAAACTGTAGGAGGAAAGATATGCCTTACTATCTTTGTATTCTACAAAACACTAGCATATAATAAAATGTCTATTAAACTTGAAATTTTAAAACTGATTTATATACCATTTTGAACATAATTTGAAAATTGCTTATAAAATTAGTGTGCCCTGTAAGCTCAATTATTATGATTATTGCCAGTGTGATTTCATCATCTGAAAATTATGTTAAAAGGGTCATTACTCTTGATAATCACATCACATTTAGAGTTCAATTGGATTAACCAGAGTGCTAGTACTACAAAGATCAAAGATGAGGGAGCTGTAGTTTCCAGCTTTCAGAAGCTTACAATCTAGTGGGAGAGTTAGATAACACATAAGCATAATACAGTGTAAGAAAATTTTTTAAAAAGGAAGAAAATTTTGAATTAGATCTTAAAAAGAGAATAGTATTTCTCCAAACAGAGACAAACAGAGCACTTCAGGCAAAAGAACGAGTATGAAGAGAGGTAGGGAAATAGTACAATGAACACCCAGGGCAAGAGTAAATATCCAGTGTAATTGGAATACAGGACAGGAGATAGGCTGGTGCTAAGGAATCTGCACAGGGACTTTCAGAAACATAATAAAAATACAAAATAATATATTACATGATGGTGGTGGTGTTTAGTAGCTAAGTCGTGTCCGACTCTTTCGTGACCCCATGGACTGTAGCTCTCCAGGCCCCTCCGTCCATGGGATTTCTTAGGCAAGAATACTGGAGTGGGTTGTCATTTCTTGACCCACAGAATCTTCCTGGCCCAGGGATCGAACCCACGTCTCCTGTATAAATTATGTGGGAATTCATACTGAGATAGGCCTGGGGGCTGGGACCCTCTGCTGCAGTGCTGCGATGCTTGCAGCACTGCACACACCTCTCCAACAAAATACAAAGAAACTGTATGGGCCTAAAAATAACTTGCCTGCGTGCGTGGGCAGCTGGGGCAAATTCTGGACCCAAAAGATACAAAGAGACCAAAAAACCCAACTGTGAATTTTTGAGGGGCTTGGAGCAAAAAAAAAAGGTTGGGACTGTACATAACACCATACCACCACCTAAGGGGTGGGCAAAACACCTAAGCCACCCCTACCCTCACCCCACATAAAAAACAAGCTCATCCCTGCATCCAGAAGAGAGTACGTAAGGGAACCTGTTATTTGTTCCTGCCGCAACTGTGTTGCAGCAGGGGCCTGAATGAAGCCTTACCTGAATTCCTAGTCTGGCGTCTACTCAATTTCTATTGATAGGGAAGGCCAAGAACCCCAGTCACTAACAATAGCATCAGGATTCTCTGTATCCCGTTCTCCCAGTTTTGCTCCTTTCACTACATCAGCTGTGGGGTGTCCCTGCTGGTCCAGTGGTTAAGAATCCCCGTCCCAAAGCAGGGGACATGGGTCAATCCCTGGTGGGGGAACTACGATCCCACATGCCCCAGGGCAACTAAACCCACATGCTCTGGAGCCCACAAGAAGATCCCGGTGCTATAACTAAGGCTTGACACAGCCAAATAAATAAATGCATATATTAAAAAAAAAAAAGATCAATATATCAGCTTCCAGTGTTCCCTCACTGAAGACTGCTTCTTGCCATGGCTGGAAATACGGCTTCTAACCTCTTGTAAGCTTTACATATTTCAGCTTCATCCACAAGAGAGAAGGAGTATTTTCGTGTCTTAATTTAAAAATCCTGGGAAGCAGCTCATTGACTGGGGCTTGTCTGGACTTCCTTACCAAACAAATCAATTATTGTCTTGGGTCAAGATCATAATCTTGGAAGAACAGGGCCCTTCATGAGGGACTCCGTGCACGGAAAAGGGAGGAGGTCTGGCTGTAGAATGGCGGGGACGGCTGAGCAGAGACCCTCAGGCGCCCACTTTCTTTCCTCTCCACTCCTCCATTCAGTCCTACAGCAGCTGCCCTGGAGCTAAGGCCTTTATCACTTTTCCTGTGTCATCTGTTGGGTTGGCCCAGAAGTTCGTTTGGGTTTTTCCATAAGATGTTATGGGTTTTTTCCATATGGAAAAACCCGAACAAACGTTTGGGCCAACCAATACAACTCTTCAGTTCCTAAATCATGCAGTCTGAATAGTTTCTTTCTCTGTCCTGTGTACAGATTTTAATTTTTTTTTTTTGAAGGACAGGACCAGTACCATTTTATTTAGTGTTGTAGGAAAGTTTAGGTTACTTCTTAAAAACAAAAGCAAAGAAATTCAAAATTCCCAAAATGACAAGGCAGGAGATAAGAATTCTCTAATCCAAAAAATGCCGGGTGAGCTTCCAGTCAGAGGGAGGAAGAGGTCACTTCGGTAGCTCACACAACAGATGCTGAGAAACCACAGGGTAGAAACTGGAGGTTAAGCTCTCCACTAGCCTCAGGCAACAGATCCTTCAGCCCTGAGAGGGACCATTTGTAAGTGAATAGGTCTAACAGAGAAGGGGTTCCGGTAGGGAAGATCCTGCCCAATTTTACATCAAGTTGCTCCTAGCCTTCAGTCTGGCAGGTGGCTGAGGGTCGTGGACCCTCCTCCCTCTGTGCCCCTCTGAGTTCCCACTGGCAGCAGAGCTGGAAGCCACACATGTGTGCCACTCACTGCCCACACACCCTCCGCTCCAGGTCAGTGGCTGTTCGTGTGGCGAACGGCAGAATGGCAGACTTTCCTGCTCCTCCATTTCGCTACCTGGGAAGGCTGATACACAAGAAACACTGTGACTTTCCTGTTTCAGATACACAGCAGGATGTCTGTCAAAGTCCAAGACTACCCACTCCAGTGTTCTGGCCTGGAGAATTCCACGGACTGTACAGTCCATGGCCTCGCAAAGAATCCGACACAACTGAGTGATTTTCACAGTTCTCTTTACAGGGATATAAATAAATCTCGTAGTACTACAAAAATACAAGTCGTCTGAGACGTTTACAGTGGTACCCAGGACTGTATGTGGGAGGGTATAAATAAAACAGCTATCAATAATTAAAAGCGAATTAGTTCAATCAAGTTACAGGATCACCCTCCAGATTAAAGGGCTCTGATATTAACTGATGTGGCAGCAAACGTGATCCTGAGAAGGAATCCTGCTGCCCGTCATCTTGCCTCTTAACTTCAATACCAGAACGAGCACAGAGGGAGTTCTGTTTAGTAACTGCTCTCACCGCAAGACCTGCCCACCCCCTTGGTCTGGGACATTCTCCCCCAGGAGAGATGTCAGGATTTGATGAGATTCTGTCTCAGCTGGGACCAAAAAAATGAGTAATGTGGAAAACATCCTAATATCAGGTTACCAACAATGAAATTACCTTAAGAGCCTGAGTAGTTTAGTCGCTAAGTCATGGACGTAGTGATCCCATGGACTGTAGCCCCACCAGGCTCCTCTGTCCATGGGATTCTCCAGGCAAGAATCCTGCAGTGGGTTGACATTCCCTTCTCCACAGATTTTAATGTTTTACCTCAACAATGTTTTTTTCATACCATTTTCAAACCTTTTCCCTTCACTAATATGGAGCATTTTCTTTCTTTCCCTTTAACTTGGTTAGTGATTAGTAGAGCATACCAATATGACTGTCCTTGTTCTTTCTGAGGCTAGCATGCTAGTTTAGTTAGTAATAACATATTAGTATTTAGGACAAAGTCACATATTTTATAACTGTAAAAACCAGTTAACCTCTGTTTCATGACTGAATACACGGCTGAGCACCTATGTGCCCTTCTAAAAAAGATTACAGGCCACAACAATGTGGCTGTCTCATGGTAAACCATCACCACTATAAGAGAAACAACTGAAAAATTATGTTGTAACTAGAACAATATGGCCAAACACGTTTGGGTATTACTACTGTGTGTTTCCTGAGGAAAGGGAAGTTGGTAAATATTTTCTCCTTTTCAACAGGCTATTATGTTCCTATGCAAGATGGCCTGAAATTGCTGAGAAGACAGAGGAAGTGGCATAAGACACACAGAAACTTCTAAATATGTTAAAACCATAGATATTTCTTCTGTAAAATCAGGATTTTAATTCTGTGTAGAACATGAGACAGAATCAAGTGAAAGAAGCCCGAGGTATCACATGGTAGCAAGGACAAGGATCAAAACCTTCTACCTCCTGCCTTTTCCGCATAGTCCTTTATGGGAACCAGTTTATGTGGAAGAAAAAAAATTTTTTTTCTGTGCTGTCATTAATGGATTACTGTCAATGATCCTGGTGACATGGGATTTAGTTAGGTTAATGTTCAAATCAAACTGACAGGGTCTTTTCCCTGAAAGCATCATTGTAACACCTGAATCTAATGATACACATTGTGGAAGGCAGAATTCTAAGACGCCCCTTGGCGTCCACACCTTGGCAAAATCCCCTTCCTTAAGAGCAGGCAGAAGCTGTGATGATGATCACTCCAGTGATCAGATGACTAATTAGTGATGCTTTTCCAGGTGGGGCTGACCTAAGCAGGCAATCCCTTAAAAAGGCCATTTCTGCAGTGGGAGAGGGTCCATTGAAGGGACTAGACCGCAAGCAACTGCGGGCAGCCTTTGGGAGCTGAGAGCGGCACACAGCTGATGCCCAGCAAGAAGATGGGGGCTTCAATCCTAAAATTCAAGGAAATAGAATGCTGCCAGCAACCACATGAGCTCAGAAGAGGACTCCAAGCTCTAGAAAGGCAGGCCGGCTGGCCAGCACCTTGATTTCAGCTTTGTGAGACCTAGAGCAGAAAACTCAGCTCTGTCATACCTGGATTTCTGACATACAGTAACTGAGATGATAAACAGGCATTTTTTCAAGGCAATAAATTTGCTGTTACTTGTTATATGGCAATAGAAAACTGATAGACATATACTGAAAATTCATTAATACACGTGATTGCATAACAGAATTTTGAATTTAAAAGACAGCTTTTTCATATTGGCATAAAGAGTGTATTTCTTATCAGCAAACTAAGAAAAATGTTTGCAAATTTGGGATACTAACATAAACTCAGTTACATGGTAATATTTCAAAGATTACTCTAGAATTTGACTGTACTTTCTTCAAAAATCAAAGGCATATGAAACATACTCAGTGTTATTACCTTAATATTACGCACTTCATATGCTATCCTGTGGTCAGTGACTCTATCCTGGGTGAAATTATATGTCCGGATTCTCTCTGACTGGGCTCGTGTTCCCACCTGTGCCATAACAAAAAACAATTCATATTTTACCTGTATCATTATCTTTATCACAATGGAAAAAGTGCTTGCAAATTACTTTTCTATTTTAACAGTATAATTATTTTCTAAATTCAAAGATACAAGGTGACCAGGAATAAGAATGGGCAGAACTTACTGTTGAAGACTACAGTTTTGCAAAGCTTAGTTATGGGATAAGAATGAATGTTTCTTTGGTACCTCAAACCCCAAATATTTAAAACCAAATTATCTTTTCTATATCAGTCAGTTCTTCCTGTGGTTTCTGTAAATGACCCCACAATGTTCCTTTTGATCTAAGTAGGGAACTTGACATCCTATACACTTTGACAGACATAACATGGGGGCTGACTATCTGGCAGGCTTGGATAGAGACACTGAAAGGAACTTCAACTCATCTCACTTCTCCCCAATTCCAAATTTTATTTCATCCTGGCCTTGCCATTTTTATTGCCATTCAAGGGCTCATTACTTCCACTACATTCCTGTAAAAGTTAATCTTCCATTTCCCTGTTTACGTCGCATTGCCCTGCTTAGGTTTCCTAAAGCACAGTGTTTGGGGTTGTTTTGTCAATTTCCTTCTTTGGCTCCTTGACTACTAAGCACTCACAACTCAACTCAGCATTCAATTGTACTTCATCATGTGGCCAACTTTCCCGATGTTATTTCTGAGAATATGTGAACCTCAAAAGAATTGATGCTTCTGAACTGTGGTGTTGGAGAAGACTCTTGAGAGTCCCTTGGACTGCGAGGAGATCCAACCAGTCCATTCTGAAGGAGATCAGCCCTGGGTGTTCTTTGGAAGGGCTGATGGTAAAGCTGAAACTCCAGTACTTTGGCCACCTCATGCAAAGAGTTGACTCATTGGAAAAGACTCTGCTGCTGGGATGGATTGGGGGCAGGAGGAGAAGGGGACGACAGAGGATGAGATGGCTGGATGGCGTCACCGACTCGACGGACATGAGTCCGAGTGAATTCCGGGAGTTGGTGATGGACAGGAAGGCCTGGCGTGCTGCGATTCATGGGGTCACAGAGAGTCGGACACGACTGAGCGACTGAACTGAACTGAACTGCTGCCATTCCATTATTATGTGCAAGTCTGTTAACTCAGCTAAAACATCACCTCAAGGAATGCGCTTCCTAGCACTCTTGTACCATCTTGACTTTTCTGGTCCCAACATGAAAAATATATTATCTTCCTCCTTTGAAACCCCACGCACTTGGAATCTTCTTCACGGCACACCAGTCTACCTTATGCGGTGGTTATTCATAGTCTCGTCTGCTCACCTGCCCTCCCTCCCTCACATACAAGGCACACAATACTCTGTCTCACTCACTTTCACTTTTGATTTCACAATTTATTGTATTATTAATTTTTTACTGAAGCATAGTTGCTATGCAATATAAGGTACAAGTATATCACTTTCACTTAAAAAAAAAAAGACATTCCTACAACTTACAAAGCAAACAGTATGAAACTAAACTCTTAAGTATGGCTGAGCATCTGGGAAATTATTGAAAGATTCCAAAGCCTAACCTAAGAAATACTAAATTATGGGTAATATATTCTTAAAACTCCTGAAAGATGATGCTGTGAAAGTGCTGCACTCAATATGCCAGCAAATTTGGAAAACTCAGCAGTGGCCACAGGACTGGAAAAGGTTAGTTTTCATTCAATTCCAAAGAAAGGCAATGCCAAAGAATGCTCAAACTACCGCACAATTGCACTCATCTCACATGCTAGTAAAGTAATGCTCAAAATTCAAAGTAATGCTCAAATTTCTGAAGCCAGGCTTCAGAAACATGTGAACCGTGAACTTCCTGATGTTCAAGCTGGTTTTAGAAAAGGCAGAGGAACCAGAGATCAAATTGCCAACATCTGCTGGATCATGGAAAAAGCAAGAGAGTGCCAGAAAAACATCTATTTCTGCTTTGTTGACTATGCCAAAGCCTTTGACTGTGTGGATCACAATAAACTGTGGAAAATTCTGAAAGAGATGGGAATACCAGACCACCTGACCTGCCTCTTGAGAAATCTGTATGCAGGTCAGGAAGCAGCAGTTAGAACTGGACATGAAACAACAGACTGGTTCCAAATAGGAAAAGGAGTACATCAAGGCTGTATATTGTCACCCTGCTTATTTAACTTATATGCAGAGTACATCATGAGAAACGCTGGGCTGGAAGAAACACAAGCTGGAATCAAGATTGCTGGGAGAAATATCAATAACCTCAGATATGCAGATGACACCACCCTTATGACAGAAAGTGAGGAGGAACTAAAAAGCCTCTTGATGAAAGTGAAAGAGGAGAGTGAAAAAGTTGGCCTAAAGCTCAACATTCAGAAAATGAAGATCATGGCATCCGGTCCCATCACTTCATGGGAAATAGATGGGGAAACAGTGGAAACAGTGTCAGACTTTATTTTTTTGGGCTCCAAAATCACTGCAGATGGTGATTGCAGTCATGAAATTAAAAGATGCTTACTCCTTGGAAGAAAAGTTATGACCAACCTAGATAGTATATTCAAAAGCAGAGACATTACTTTGCCGACTAAGGTCCATCTAGTCAAGGCTATGGTTTTTCCAGTGGTCATGTATGGATGTGAGAGTTGGACTGTGAAGAAAGCTGAGCGCCAAAGAATTAATGCTTTTGAACTGTGGTGTTGGAGAAGACTCTTGAGAGTTCCTTGGATTGCAAAGCGATCCAACCAGTCCATTCTGAAGGAGATCAACCCTGGGATTTCTTTGGAAGGAATGATGCTAAAGCTGAAACTGCAGTACTTTGGCCACCTCATGGGAAGAGCTGACTCATTGGAAAAGACTCTGATGCTGGGAGGGATTGGGGGCAGGAGAAGAAGGGGATGACAGAGGATGAGATGGCTGGATGGCATCACTGACTTGATGGACGTGAGTCTGAGTGAACTCTGGGAGTTGGTGATGGACAGGGAAGCCTGGCGTGCTGTGATTCACGGGGTCGTAAAGAGTCGGACACGACTGAGCGACTGAACTGAACTGATTCTTAAAACATTCCTCAAGCCATCCGTTCTGCAACCAGCCAGGTCTGGAAACCACTATCCCAAAGTATCATATTAATGCCTAGGATCCCACCCAGATCAGTTATATCAGAATCTCAGCATCTGCAAAGCTCTTCAGGTGCCAGGTGGAGCCAGGGTTCAGAACTTGGGACAATGCCTCCCATAGAAAAGCTCCAATATATACTGGCAGAGGAAAAACTCCTAAGCATTAGAAACATCTACTAAAAAACTTCACACAGATGGACAAAGGGAGGCAAGAAGGTCTTTTCTGGCCTTTCAAACCAAACTACTGAAGTAGATACAACCCCCCAAATCTGCAAGAAAGGCCAATTGCCAGTACTTACTCTGAAAATTACTGTGTGATGCCAAAATGTCAACTGGCAAGTAAAACCTAATGTCTGGGACTTCCCTGGTGGTCTAATGGGTAAGACTCTGCTCTCAACTCAGGGGGCTCAGGTTCGATCCTTGGTCAGGGAACTACTTTCTACATACTGCAACTAAGAACCAGTGCCACCAAATAAATAAATAAATATTTTTTTAAAAAAACCCTAATATGCAGATGACACCACCCTTATGGCAAAAAGTGAAGAGGAACTAAAAAGCCTCTTGATGACAGTGAAAGAGGAGAGTGAAAAAGTTGGCTTAAAGCTCAACATTCCGAAAACAAAGATCATGGCATCTGGTCCCATCACTTCATGGGAAATAGATGGGGAAACAGTGGAAAGAGTGTCAGACTTTATCTTTTGGGATTCCAAAATCACTGCAGATGGTGATTGCAACCATGAAATTAAAAGGCGCTTACTCCTTGGAAGGAAAATTATGACTAAACTAGATAGCATATTGAAAAGCAGAGACATTACTTTGCCAACAAAAGTCAGTCTAGTCAAGGCTATGGTTTTTCCAGTGGTGGTGTATGGATGTGAGAGTTGTGCCGGGAGCCAGCACGGGCCATCCCACCCATGACAAGGTCATGCAGAAGAGACCTGATAAGCAAGGCTTCAGGACAGGAGGGGCTCCCTAGACCAGCTCGAACATCTACCCCAAAACCAGAATCTGTCTGTCCTACTATTTTGTGCCTTTCACCAACTCTCCTCACATTAACAGGGGGCTATCCCTGACCACCTTTCTCTGGAGAAAATCAACTTAGGGCTCTAGCTAATAAGTCTCCTGGACATGAGAGGAATATTTTCAAATCTAACCCCCTCTGTTAGCATTCTAGCTTGCTTGACAGGTTTATCCAGACTCTTGTAGCTATACATGTGATTGTTCACAGCCTCCCAACTGTGAGAGGCACGGGAAGCCTAAAACATAGAGCCTTTCGAAGAGTTAAAAGTTATTAGAGTAGTGCTGGTGTAGGATTTCATTATTGGGCCAATGCTTGTTGCTAAGTTCCCATATCTCTTATCCACTGTGCACCTGGGAGTGCATTAGTTAACATGGTTGAAATGTAAGAAAAACAAGTGTATCCCTGAAATTAACCACATCAGACTTTTGAGCTAATTGGTTCTTTCTTGTAACTCACTGCACCTTTACTCTGTGAGAAATGTAACTCTGTTTGGCATTTTCTGAGGCTGACATAGATTAGAAATATAAAGAAAAAACACTGAGAAAAAATAAGTTTTCTGGTTGAGCAGCCTTTATCAAAAGAGGGTCATAAAATGTTCACAGGCCTCCGAGGCCAGAAGATAATGTACACAACATCATTTATGGGAAAGGTTTGCAGAAAAAATCCTGGTTTCGATAAGGGCAAAACTGCTGGAATGTTTGGGCTGACTCTGTATGACCTTGCATCTTTCATTTCCCTCTATGTACAAACTGAGGTATAAAAGTCCTTTTTGAAAATAAAAACAAGGGGCCTCGCTCACCAAAGAAGCTTGGTCACCCCATGTCTTTTTTTTTCTCTCTCTTACTCTCTTTTTCAGGCTGATCCCTTGGAACATAGAGGCTCCCTGCGTTCACTTATCTGCCCAGGTTTCTAAGACCTGAACGGGAAGACGTTCTGTGTCTTCACTCCCTCAGGAGACCAGGAGGGCACCTGTGGCCTCCGTGAACAAGGCAAACTCCTTGTCCCAGGGTTTTATTGGCTTTCTATGTAAACCAAGGAATATCAGCCTCTTTCTCTCTTCTATTTTCTTATCTACAACATTCTTTCTTTCTCTCTCTCTCTCTCTAAATCATTCTCTTTGCTGACACCGTCACACTTCGGATAGCCTGGATCCAAGCCGGTGCAGGACCCCGGCAGAGCTGGACTGTGAAGAAAGCTGAGTGCCGAAGAATTGATGCTTTTGAACTGTGGTGTTGGAGAAGACTCTTGAGAGTCCCTTGGACGGCAAGGAGATCCAACCAGTTCATTCTAAAGGAGATCAGTCCTGGGTGTTCTTTGGAAGGACTGATACTAAAGCTGAAACTCCAGTACTTTGGCCACCTCATGCGAAGAGTTGACTCATTGGAAAAGACTCTGATGCTGGGAGGGATTGGGGGCAGGAGGAGAAGGGGATGACAGAGGATGAGGTGACTGGATGGCATCACCGACTCGATGGACCTGAGTTTGAGTGAACTCCGGGAGATGGTGATGGACAGGGAGGCCTGGCTGAGCGACTGAACTGAACTGAACTGAAAAAACCCTAATGTCTTTCATGAAATGTGGCAGAGCTGTTAGTGTTTAAGATTGATATATTATTTATCCTGTCACTTTTACTATCTGCAAGTTAGTAAGGGAAATAAATGAAAAGGGGAAAAGTGTGAAAGACTAGGACATCTACATTAAAAGAATAAGTGATGTTTAGTTTTATACAATTTCAGTATCTTAACAGGCCACAAAATCTCCCATATTTACTGAAGTATAACTACCTGCAAATAACACAGAAACACAGTTATTCCTGGGTCCCACTGTCTCTTCCAGTTTCTCTCAAAGACAAACTTTATTTTTTCAGAAGTTAAAATCATACAACACTTGCTTTACTTAAAACAATGACATTTATTCATTTTGCTTAAAACTTATCTACGTATATTTTTGTATAAATAATAATATAAATATACATAGTACAAAATTTTAAAAGTAGAAAAGAGCATAAACAAAAAATAAATCTCTTTTCTATTCTTTGTTCCCAGACACATCAGAAGAATGTGTTCCCAGACACATCACTATTACCAGTTTTTTGCATGCCATATATTTTTGATTCCACATAAAATTATAATAAAAGCAAGGTTTTAAGTTAAAAACCTGAAAAGTCTCTTAATTTCTAGAGAATTGTCTTTTACACTGATTTCCTCTTAAAGATAACTATGATATAAACACAGAACACAACTGGGAAATAATTTTTAGTTTATATGTATCTCCTCTCCTTATTTGCAAACTGGCATGTCTGAGTTTAGCCATAACCAACCGGTATTAAATTACTGCTATTTACAAATGAACATGTTTTCCAGTGCTCCAAGGTACTTCCATTAGATTAAGAATATTGACTCCATTTTCCTACACAAGATGATGGGTTTCTGTACAGAGCCATTAAGTTATCTCATTCAATAAATCTTACCTGCAGTTTTCTTGCACTTCGTTGCTGACACTTGTCTTTCTCAATAATCTGCTGGTAGAGTCTAGCTCTCAACACACGCAGAGCTATTTCTTTGTTTTTTATCTGTGATCGTTCTTGCTGGCATTCCACTACAAGTCCTGAAAAATAACAGGGATCAGAGGTAAAGAGTGTGTGCGCATGTGCTCAGTCGCTCAGACGCGTCTGATTCTTTGTGTGATGACACAGACTGCAGTCCGCCCAGCTCCTCCATCCATGGGATTTCCCAGGTAAGGATGCTGGAGCAGGTTGCCACTTCCTGCTCCAAGAGATCTTCCTGACTCAGGGATTAAACAGGTACCTCCTGCATTGCTGGCAGATTCTTTACCACTGAGCTACCTGGGAAACCCCGAGGTATCTATTATATCACAATAAAACTGATAAAGAAGATAGAACTGAGGAATGCTTTAAAGGGGGAAAGGTTAATCAGGAAAAGAATGAAAAACATTTTAAATGAAGTACACACCAGAAACTACACATGAGTTATGATGGTAATTGCTTTAGATGGCTCTTTAGATTCTGATATCTAAATAAGGTGTTTCAACTTATAATACAAATACACATTTATTGAAAAAAAATCTGCATTTATATAGACCCAGGTCATTCTAACAAAATGTGGTCCACTGGAGGAGGGAATGGCAACACTCCAGTATTCTTGGCAAAAGGATATGACACCGGAAGATGAGTCCCCCAGGTCAGAAGGTGTCCAATATGCTACTGGGGGAGAGCAGAGGGCAATTACTAATAAGCTCCAGAAAGAAAGAAGAGACTGAACCAAAGGGGAAACGATGTTCAATTGTGAATGTGTCTGGTGCTGAAAGTAAAGTCTGATGCTGTAAAGAACAATATTGCATAGGAACCTGGAATGTTAGGTCCATGAATCAAGGTAAATTGGACATGGCCAAGCAGGAAATGGCAAGAGTGGATGTCAACATCTTAGCAATTAGTGAACTAAAATGGACAGGAATGTGCGAATTTAATTCAGATGACCATTATAACTACTACTGTGGGCAAGAATCCCTTAGAAGAAATGGAGTCGCCCTCATAGTCAGCAAAACATTCTGAAATGCAGTACTTGGGTGTAATCTTGAAATGACAGAATGGTTTCGGTTGGTTTCCAAGGCAAATCATTCAGCATCACAGTAATCCAAGTCTATACCCCCAACCTCTAATGCCAAAGAAGCTGAAGTTGAACGGTTCTATGAAGACCAACAAGACTTTATAGAACAACACCAAAAAAGTCTTTTTTATCATAGGGGACTGGAATGCAAAGTAGGCAGTCAAGAGATACCTAGAATATAGAAAATTTGGCCTTGGAGGAATACAAAATGAAGCAGGATCAATGCTAACAGAGTTTTCTCAAGAGAACACACTGGTCATAACAAACACCCTCTTCCAACAACACAAGAGACAACTCTACACATGGACGTCACCAGATGGTCAATACCGAAATCAGATCGATTATATTCTTTGCAGCTGAAGATGGAGAAGCCCTATACAGTCAGCAAAAACAAGGACTGGAGCTGACAGTGGCTCAGATCATGAGCTCCTTATTGCAAAATTCGGACTTAAATTGAAGAAAGTAGAAAAAACCACTAGGCCATTCAGATATGACCTAAATCAAATCCCTTATGATCATACATGGAGGTGACCAATACATTCAAGGGATTAGATCTGGCAGACAGAGTGCCTGAAGAACTATGGATGGAGGTTCATAACATTCTGCAGAAGGTGGTGATCAAAACTATCCCAAAGGAAAAGAAATACAAGAAGGCAAGTAGTTGTCTGAGGAGGCTTTACAAATAGCTGAGAAAAGAATAGAAGTGAAAAGCAAGGGAGAAAGGGAAAGATACACCCAAGTGAATGCAGAGTTCCAGAGAATACCAAGGAGAGATAAAAGCCTTCTTAAGTAAACAGTACAAAGAAACACAGGAAAACAATAGAATAGGGAACACAAGGAGAATTCTTCAAGGAAACTGGAGATATCAAGGGAACCTTTCATGCAAGGATCCTCACAACAAAGGACAGAAAAGGTGGACCTAAAAGCAGCAGCAGAGATTAGAAAGAAGTGGCAAAAATACACAGAACTATATAAAAAAGGCTTTAATGACCTGGAAAACCATGATGGTACGGTCACTCACCTAGAATCAGACATCCTGGAGTGTGAAGTCAATTGAGCCTTAGGAAACATTACTATGAAAAAGCTAGTGGAGGAGATGGAATTCCAGCTGAACTAGTTCAAATCCTAAAAGATGATGCCGTGAAAGTGCTGCACTCAATATGCCAGCAAATTTGGAAAACTCAGCAGTGGCCACAGGATTGGAAAAGGTCAGTTTTCATTCTAATCCCAAAGAAAGGCAATGCCAAACAATGCTCAAAGTACCGCACAATTGTACTCATCTCACACGCTAGTAAAGTAATGCTCAAAATTCTCCAAGCCAGGCTTCAGCAATATGTGAACTGTGAACTTCCAGATGTTCAAGCTGGTTTTAGAAAAGGCAGAGGAACCAGAGATCAAATTGCCAACATTCCTTGGATCACAGGGAAAGTAAGGGAATTCCACCTGTATGCAGGTCAAGAAGCAATAGTTAGAACTGGACACGGAACAATGGACTGGTTCGAAATCGGGAAAGGAGTATGTCAAGGCTGTATATTGTCACCCTGCTTATTTAACTTCTATGTGGAGTGCATCATGTGAAATGCTGGACTGGATGAATCACAAGCTGGAATCAAGATTGCTGGGAGAAATATCAATAACCTCAGAATTGCAGATGACATCACCCTTATGGCAGAAAGTGAAGAGGAAATAAAGAGCCTCTTGATGAGGGTAAAAGAGGAGAGTGAAAAAGTTGACTTGAAACTCAACATTCAAAAAACTAAGATCATGGCATCCAACACCATCATTTCATGGCAAACAGAAGGGGAAAAATTGGAAACAGTGACAGACTTTATTTTCTTGGGCTCCAAAATCACTGCACAGTGACTATAGCCATGAAATTAAAACACTCTAGCTCCTTGGAAGGAAAGCTATGACAAACCTAGACAGTGTATTAAAAAGCAAAGACATCACTTTGCCAACCAAGGTCTGTAGAGTCAAAGATTATGGTTTTTCCAGTAGTCATGTACAGATGTGAGAGTTGGACTAAAAAGACTGAGCGCCAAAGAATTGATGCTTTTGAACTGTGGTGTTGAAAAAGACTCTTGAGAGTCTCATGGACTGCAGGAGATCAAAGCAGTCTATCCTAAAGGAAATCAGTCCTGAATATTCATTGGAAGGACTGTTGTTGAAGCTGAAGCTCTAGTACTTTGGCCACCTGATGGGAAAAGTTGACTCACTGGAAAAGATCCTGATGCTGGAAAGGATTGAAGGCAGGAGGAGAAGGGGACAACAGAGGATGAGATGGTTGGATGGCATCACTGACACAATGGACATAAGTTTGAGCAAACTCTGGGAGATAGCAAAGGGCAGGGAAGCCAGGCGGGCTGCAGTCCATGGGGTTTTAAAGAGTCGGACACGACTTAGTGACTAAACAACAACGAAATGCAGTTGAAACCCATGTTGTTTAAGGGTCAATTGTATACTCCACATAGGGAAGAATATACATAATGTAAAAGAATATATATGTACCACGCAGCTTAAATAGAATATTGCTGAAAGTGAAAGTCCCTCAGTCGTGTCTGACTCTTTGCGACGCCATGGACTATATAGTCCATGGAATTCTCCAGGCCAGAATACTGGAGTGGGTAGCCTTTCCTTTCTCCAGGGGATCTTCCCAACCCAGGGACCAAACCTAGGTCTCCCATACTGTAGGCGGATTCTTTACCAGCTGAGCCACAAAGAATATTTCTAAATGCCCTTTAAACCTCCCATTTGCCCCCTTCCAAGCCAGAAGCTACGTCATGCCTCCCAGAAGTAACGGCTACCTAAAATTTTAAAATAACTGTTTCCATGTATTTCTTTATATTTTAACATATAGGTATAGATCCTTAAGACCTTTTATGAAGCACTATAATGAGGACGCCCAGAGACTGGAGCTGACCATTTGGGGACTAGACACAGAAAGTCTATATAACAACTACATTTTCAAGTCCCCTCCCTCAGTCTGTAGGAGGCAGGAGGTACAGTCTTTAGAGAATGAAATAAGGAAAGTTCCAGACTTGAGTCTTCAAAGGTACAAAGGAAGGCAAGCATGAGGCACAAGACTGAAAAGAAAGATTAAGTGAAAGTTTGCTTATTGAATGGGGAGACCTTGACTTTACCGTCAGGTGCGTCCTGGGCGAGCCTTCTTAGGAGAAAACTACCCAGGAGAAAAAGTTCTACAAATGCTGACATTTCAGGGGCCCTAATAAAAAAGCTGATCCACTCCCCGACTGTTGAAACTTATTACTGGATAAGTGGCGCCCATGCACTGAGAGTGTTTAGAACCTCACTCTTAAATGTATATACACAGCCAAGGAGGGACTTTGTCCCAACAGAAGGGAATATGAACACACTGGGGACTTTGAACCCATGACCCAGTGTCACCTTTTTTTTAAAGAAAATCTTTTATGTATTTATTTATTTAGGTATTTATCCAGCAGCTCTGGGTCTTACTTGCAGCACGAGGGATCTTTCATCGTGGCATGCAGCATCTTAGTTGTGGCACGTGGGATCTAGTTCCCTGCCTAGGGATTGAACTCGGGCCCTCTGCAATGGGAGTGTGGAGTCTTAGCCACTGGACCACCAGGGAAGTCCCTCCAGTGTCATCGACACTAACCTAAAACTCTTTCTAAATGCGGGACAGTTTTATAAGATGTGAAAAAAAGAGTTAAAAGTACAAAGGCAAAAGGACTAGCTTACCTGTGGGGATGTGGACAAGTCTGACAGCACTATCAGTTGTATTAACATGCTGCCCTCCTGCGCCTTTGGCTCGGAATGTATCTATTCGTAAGTCCTTAGGGTCCACTTTCACGTCGACCTAGAACCAAAAGTATAGCATGAGTAAATTCCATACTGAACAAATACTTAAATATTAAATTGATCCCAAGGTCTTTCACATAAACTGTACTGTTTTAAATCACAGCCATTTGACTAAGAGGTGAAATAACATAAGAAAGAAAGAACCATAAACACCCTATTCCAACAGATGCTATTTTAAACACTGATTTATGAGACCGCTGAGTTGTACAATCTTTCAAAAGCTTTATTGTCTATCATCCCACAAAGCTATATTAGATACAAAATATATTTTTTAAAAAAGGCAGAAGACATGAATAGACATTTTTCCAAAGAAGACACTCAAGTGGCCAACAGGCACATGAAAAGATGCTCCAAATCATTAATCATCAGAGAAACGCAAACCAAAACCACAGTGAGGTATCACCTTGCATCTGTCAGAATGGCTATCATCAGAAAGAATGGCTATCATCCAACGTCAGGGACCATATGGAAAAAGGGAAACCCCGGTACACTGTTGGTGGGAATGTAAATTGGTGCATCACTGTGGAAAGTAGCATGGAGGTTTCTCAAAAAACTAAAAATAGAACCAACATATCCAGCAATTCCACTCCTAGGTATATATCTGAAAATAAAAACCTTAACTCAAAGAGATATATTCACCCCAGTGTTCACAGCAGTATTGTTTATAACAGCCAAGATATGGAAGCAATGTAAGTATCCATGAATGGATAAAGATGTCACACACACACACAACACACACACACACACACACACACACACTGGAATACTGCTCAGCCAGAAAAAATGAAATTTTGCAATTTGCAGTAAAATAAATGAACTTGGAGGGTAGTGTGCTTAGTGAAATAAGTCGAACAGAGAAAGACAAATATGTATAGTATCACATATATGGAGTCTAAAAATTAAAACACACTAGTCAATATATAAGCCTTTGGAGAAGGCAGTGGCAACCCACTCCAGTACTCTTGCCTGGAAAATCCCATGGGCGGAGGAGCCTGGCAGGCTGCAGTCCATGGGGTCGCTAAGAGTTGGACACGACTGGGCGACTTCACTTTCACTTTTCACTTTCCTGCACTGGAGAAGGAAATGGCAACCCACTCCAGTGTTCTTGCCTGGAGAATCCCAGGGACGGGGGAGCCTGGTGGGCTTGCCATCTATGGGGTCGCAAAGAGTCAGACACGACTGACGCGACTTAGCAGCAGCAGCAGTGAATATAACAAAAAAAGAAATGGACTCAAACTCATGGTTACCAGTGAGGAGAGGAAAAGTGGGAGGAGAAGAATAGATGTGGGGGAGTAAGAAGTACACACTCTTATGTATAAAATACATGAACTATAAGGAGATACTGTACAGCACAGGAAAGAAAGCCAATACTTTATGATAACTATAAATGGTGTACAACCTTTCAAAATAGTGAATCACTATGTTGTACACCTGAAACATAATATTGTAAGTCAACTACACCTCAATTTTTTCAAAAAGAAAAATAATAGTGATTATATCTTATTGAATTTAAAAAATAAATCCATAAGTCTATAATGAAGTCACAAACATACACAATTCAATATATGAGTTTACAATGAGGTAAAATAAAAATGGAAAGAGAAAGAGAAGAAAGGAGGGAGAAGGCAGTGGGGAGGAAAGTTCTTCACAGTAAAGAATGCCAGTTAATACACGCAGAAGGAATGATGAGATTAGAAAATCATCATTTTGAAACACCAAACTAAATAACTAATTCAGGCAAAGATCACTACTGGACGTTAAAGACCACGGACGAAAAGTTGTTGGGAATAGGATATATTCCTTATATTACTATATTATTATATTACTTAGATTATTCCCTTATTATAAAGGGAGAAATACACTTTCACAATCAGGATTTTTTTTGTGGTCACCAACTTCACTAAATGCTCAAAGTGATCCTCACTAAAAGTGGGGGAATCTGATATTCTATGACTTGTGATGAGACGCAACATGAATGTAACGACACCTGCGAAGTATTCTTGCTCTAAATGTACAATCTGAATAGAATGGAATATTTAAATACAACTTTTCATAGAATGCAGGAGATAAAGGAACAAGTTAAAGAGTGTTATAAGGAAACAGTCAGACGAATCCAGAATGTGGAACATTCTGCAAGACTCTTCAACATGTCAGTGTCATTAAAAAAACAACAAAGGTTGGAAGACTGTTCCAAGCATAAAGAGTTATAACAACAAACTGCAATAAGTGAAACTTGATAGCATCCTGGTTTAAGAAAATAGCTATAAAGATACTTTTTGATGCTGAGGAAACTATCAACTGGAGTAAGTATTAATTGTGACATTGTGATTTATGGTAAGAAATATATATTGTTCAGCTCTCAGCAGAGAGCTCCTAAAACCCTTGGATATTTTCTTAAGTGATAAGAGTGACAAAGGTGTCCTTTGTTATTCATAACAAGCCCCTTTGAACCACATTTGACTTTATGTTAATAAGGTGACATGTGGAAAATCCTGGATAACCACAGCATGCGGACTGATGGCCAGAGGAACCAAACACAGGACTAGAGGCCTGGAGCTTTCAGCTCCACCCCAATCTCCAGGGAGGGGAGAGGGGCTGGAGGTTGAATTAATCCCCAAAGTCTATTGATGTAACCAATCATGTCTATGTATGGAAGATTCCATAAAAGTCCCCCAAGCACAGAGCTCAGAGCGCTTCCAAGCTGGTGAACACGCGAAGCTGCAAGGTAGGGTGGCGAGCCTGGAGAGGGTATGGAAGCCCTACACCTCTTCGTGTCCTCTGAGTTTTTTCCATCTGGCCCTTCCTGAGTTATATTTTTTGTAATAAAGCAGTAGTCTAGTAAGTGTGGGCTTCCCAGGTGGCTCAGTGGTAAAGAATCCGCCTGCCAATGCAGGAGACTTGAGTTCTATCCCTTGGTTGGGAAGATCCCCTGGAGAAAGGCATGGCAACCCACACCACAGTACTCTTGCCTGGAGAATTCCACAGACAGAGCTCCGTGGGGTCACAGAGAGTCAGACACGACTCCGTGCACGCGCTGGTAAGGACACTGTTTTCCTCTGTTCTGCGAGCCCCTTTAGTAAATTACTGAGACTAAGGAGGGGGTCACGGGACCCTCCGGATGCAGGAACACAAGAGACAGCCTGGTCTCGCGTCTGTCTCTGACGTGGGAGGGGCAGCTGTCCTATGGGGCTGAGTCCAGCTTGCAGAACCTGAGCCACTTCCCCAGGGAGACGGTGTCAGACGTGAGCTGAGCTGAACTGTAGGACGGTCACTCGTTGTCCACAAAGAATGGAGGGACTGCTTCGTGGGGGGAAAGAAGTACACACGTTTAGGGTGCAGAAGCATTCTGTAAATAGACAGAACGCACAGGAGCTTTTCCTGGACAGTGAAACTCCGGGGGATCTTCACGGATAATGGTACGGGGTTCCTGCAGGGGGTTACCTCATCTGGGTGGGGAAGGACGATCACCGACATCGTTCCCGTGTGAATACGCTGCATCCGGGATGACAGCCCCACCTCGGGGATTCGCTGAACCCGGTGAATCCCACCTTCGTACTTCAAGTGCTTATAGACGTTATCACCGGAAATTCGGGCCGCCGCGTGATGTAGCCCACCTATGAAAAAACATGTTCCAGCGTGATAATAAATTCTACTTTGGAAGGGATCAAGACCTTAAGTGGCCTCCATGAAAGGCCTCTGTGAAAACAGAGCCTGAGATGAGAACAGAAAGTAGGTCCCAAAGACGTTTCCCAGCCTAAGTGTGTGCATGTGTAACAGGGAACATGCCAAACGATGGCTTATGGTTATCTCTGGAGAACAGAACAGCAGCATGTTTTTCATCTTAAGTGTTTTGGTTGCAAAGTTTTATATGATGAACAAATTTCACTTTTATAAAAATAGTATTAGAAAAAAAAGAATCCTGGGACATTTTCTGCATTGAACCTATGCGATCTTAGGCTAATTTGATGCCATATATGAGTGCTCAATAACAGCAATTTGATAATGATGAATAATTCTGTAGGTCCTCCCAAGCTTTCAAGAATCTATTGAAATTTAATTTTTGCTTGTCTATGAAGCAGGAAAATAAGCACAAGGCCTAAGCTAGCTTCTTATTGAACATATTGTTTACAAAAAATCTTTTTATTGTAAAATAATATACAGATGTAGAAAACCACACGAATCAAATGCATGGTTCAAGATTAAGAAAAAGAACTTTATCAGGCACCTGCAAAGCCCTCCCATAGATTCGCCTTTCCTACAATACCCTCCCTTTCTCAGGTAACCAGTATTTTTTATTCCCTTTGCTACTATAATTTTATTACCTAATGTGCTGCCCTAGGCACTACAGGTAGTCTTGTCCATTTAAAAAAGTTGATACGTCTTTCAAATCTCAGTGTCTAAGTTCATCACCCATCTCAAGTGATCCATTGAGGAACCAGGGCTGTTGACATACAGAAATTTCCCACAGCTTGGTTTTGCTGACTGCATACTCTTGGCATGCTTCCATCTCTTTTCTGCCCTCTGTTCTGGCTCCTACTGGGCAGCTGGATCCAGAAACTAGATTGAACTCTGGCAAGACAACAGGAGACAGACAATGTCTGGCTGTCTCTGTTTTTATGGTTTTGACAATGTTTGATGCTTCATGTAGCACAGAGGTTGTAAAAGGGTGATAGTCCAACTCTATGGGCTTCCCTTGTGGCTCAGCTGGTAAAGAATCCACCTGCAATGCAGGAGACCTGGGTCCAATCCCTGGGTTGGGAAGATCCCCTGGAGAAGGGAAAGGCTACCCACTCCAGTATTCTGGCCTGGAGAATTCCAGGGACTGTATAGTCCATGGGGTCACAAAGAGTTGGACATGACTGAGTGACTTAAAAAAAAAAGACCTAGAGTCAGCCATTTCTCCAAGAAGCCCTGGTTCCTTTCTAAGGAAAATAATATTTCAATGTTTTCAATATTTGGGAACTAGGGATATTCACTAATACTGGTTGGTCATTGTTTCCAGACCTTTTCAATGGACAGAGATAGGAAATCCCTTATGAGTTTACAGAGATGTTGAGAAACAATTCCTTATCAGTTTCTTGCATTTCTGCACATCTTGTAAACAAGGAACTGCCTGCCCTTTTTTTTTTTAAGGGTATTTGTTTAGTAAACAGCTTTGGAGATAATGTCTCCCTCTAGAGCAAAGGACCGTTCAGTTCAGTCCCTCAGTCATCTCCAACTCTTTGAGACCCATGAATCACAGCACGCCAGGCCTCCCTGTCCATCACCAACTCCTGGAGTTCACTCAGACTCACGTCCATCGAGTCAGTGATGTCATCCAGCCATCTCATCCTCTATTGTCCCCTTCTCCTCCTGCCCCCAATCCCTCCCAGCATCAGAGTCTTTTCCAATGAGTCAACTCTTTGCATGAGGTGGCCAAAGTACTGGAGTTTCAGCTTTAGCATCATTCCTTCCAAAGAAATCCCAGGGCTGATCTCCTTCAGAATGGACGGGTTGGATCTCCTTGCAGTCCAAGGGACTCTCCAGAGTTTTCTCCAACACCACAGTTCAAAAGCATCAATTCTTCGGTGCTCAGCCTTCTTCACAGTCCAACTCTCACATCCATACATGACCACAGGGAAAACCATAGCCTTGACAAGTGCCTGGTCGGGAAGATCCCACACGCCGTGGAGCGGCTAAGCCTGTGCGCCACAGCTGCTGAGCCTGTGCTCTAGAGCCGGGGAGCCACAACTGCTGAGGCCCACACCCCCTAGAGCCCATGCTGTGCAACAAGAGAAGCTGCCGCAACTACAGAGGAGCCCCTGCTCACCTCAACCAGAGAAAAGCCACACGGCCCACCCAGCACAGCCAAGGAAAAGATTCCACCTTCTGATGCAGGGACATGGGTTTGATCCCTGATCGGGAACTAAGATCCTACACGCGGCAGGGCAACTAAGCCTGCATGCATGGCAATGGAGACTCAGCAAAATAAAATGCACTTGAGAACCCCAAGCTCAGGATTCTTCTTGTGTTTTGAAACCCACCATGTGGGCAGGTGTCATCTGACCTTCTTCCAGTTGCCTTTGGGGACATGGAGCTCATGAAACCAGCACAAAAATGCTGATATTCTGATTGCTGCTACTACCATGAGTCATAAACCATCCTTTGTCTCTGACCCATGAAACTGACTTGCTAAATTCCTGTCTTGCAAGTAGGATAAAATCTCAGACAACTTGTTCTTGATAACTGATACTTTTAATATAAATTAAAGATCACAGTGTCTTCTCTAATACTCCTGTATCACTTGCTTTCCATACTGAGAATCTTGGTTCCCAAAGACAGAGAGGATACCACAATCAGAGTATCTCATAATTACTCTTCTATTTTGTCCCATATTTCATAAACAAGTTTCAGAATGCCAGTATTAGTTCTGCCACCAGTATGATTACTAAAAACATTATAAAACCTTTTTGCATGTGCTCTTCCCATTCTCCTCCCCATTCTGCAAATGATTATACTGTCAGATCTAACAGTCCTTATATACTGTACTTATTCCTCTTAGTCCTCAATGAGACCTAGTTCTATAGATAATCATGTATTTAATACTCCCCTTTAGGGAAAGTGAAAGTGTTAGTCGCTCAGTCATGTCTGACTCTTTGCAACTCCATGGACTGCAGCCCACCAGGCTCCTCTGTCCATGGGATTCTCCAGGCAAGAATACTGAAGTGGATTGCCATTTTCTACTGCAGGGGATCTTCCCAGCCCAGGGATAGAACTCAGGTTTCCAGCATTGCTGGCAGATTCTTTACTGTCTGAGCCACCAGGAAAGCCTGGGAGAAAGACTGGCAGTATAAATTTCTGGCATGTACAAACTTTCACAAGATGACCCACTCTTTATTCAAGGGGTTTTAGGTCTACAAACTGGCTCAAGTCTGGGAACTGACTAAGGGGCCATGACTTCTGTTTTTATGACACAGGTTAGACTTTTGTTCACTTGACCTAGAACTTTTCTGCTTATACAGATCAAATAAGAATTTCGCAGGCTTCCATTCTTTACTCCCAGGGACACATGTCAACCAGCCAATGCCCTGTCTGCATAAGTCAGCCTATTCCAGTTGCTCCTTTCACTCTGCTGTCCATTACGGTAACCACGCCCATATTGCCTTTGGCCTCTGAGTGCCAACACTGCTACCCTGAGATCCAAATACTCCAATGGCCCTTGGGTTTCCCAATTCGTCTACTAGAGTTCCCACTGTGAGGTCTTGGCTGCAGGTGAAAGCTACCAGAGAGCTCTTCAGTGACGCCAGGGCTCCCTTCATAAATTTATTGCTCAACAGTTGTGGTGAAAAGTATGATATCTGGACACATTAAATTAACCACCACATTATTTTTATTTAGCTAGTTTTTTTATGCCTCGACGTGTGGCCTGCAGGATCTTAGTTCACCAACCAGAGATCGAACCCAGGCCCCCGGCCCTGGGAGCACAGCATCCTAACCACTGGACCGCCAGGGCAGTCCCAACCACCACATCACTTTAATGACCTCTCCCTGAATCTAGCTGGTGAGCAGAAAATGACAAAACATAATTATAAACATTAATCGGTTGGGAGGGAAGAGAGAACATAATAAATTTCATTTGTTGTTGTTGTTCAGTCACCAAGTCGTGTCTGACTCTTTTGCAACCCCGTGGACTGGCAGCCTGCCAGGCTCCTCTGTCCATGGTGGGACTTTCCAGGCAAGAATACTAGAGTGGGTTGCTATCTCCTTCTCCAGGGGAGCTTCCCAACCCAGGGACTGAACCTGAGTCTCCTGCATTGGTAAGTGGATTCTTTACCACTTAGCCACTCAGGGAAGCCCCCTTTAATATGAAAGACATTTTTCTCAACCCCCTAGAAATCAGGAATACAGAATGACAGTGATGACCTACACTGCATGTCAAGGGCCACCACCCTGCAAAGACTAATCTTGTAATCACGTAGTATTGACTACTTGTGTAATGGTTGAGGATTTTCCCTATCTGTCCCAAGATCACAAAACTAAAAGACTTGAAGTCATTTGATATGTGAATTTTTACATTTAAGTATATTTTTTCCCAATCTTGCTATGTGAATCTCTGGGAGTTCCCTATATTTCAATTAAACATTCAGTTCAGTTCAGTCACTCAGTCGTGTCCGACTCTTTGCAACCCCATGAACTGCAGCAGGCCAGGCCTCCCTGTCCATCACCAACTCCTGGAGTCCACCCAAACCCATGTCCATCGAGTCGGTGATACCATCCAGCCATCTCATCTTCTGTCGTCCCCTTCTCCTCCTGCCCCCAATCCCTCCCAAGTATGTACATATACATATATATATGCTGTGCTAAGTCTCTTTAGTCATGTCCAACTCTTTGCGACCCTATGGACTGTAGCCAACCAGGCTCTCCTGTCCACGGGATTTTCCTGGCAAGAATACTGGAGTGGGTTGCCATGCTCTCCTCCAGGGGATCTTCCTGACCCAGGGACCAAGCCTGAATCTCTAAAGTCTTCTATATTGGCAAGCAAGCTCTTTACCACTAGTGCCACCTGGGAAGCCCCATACATATACTTTAACATACATATTTTGTAAGATAGATACTTTTTCCCCATCTCTATTTTAGTCTTTCCCTATCTATATCTTTGTCTTCTGCTCATTACAGTAAATAAATTAAATTATATTTTATAATTTTAATGGATAAAGGTTTATTCTTAGGTTTTAATTTTAAAGGTATATGAGTAGAGTATTAAATTTTTTTTCCTTTTTTTTTTTGTTTTTGGTGGCGGGTGAGACATGGATCTTAGTTCCCCCACTAGGGATTGAAGCTAGGCCCACAGCAATGAAAGCAGAGAGTCCTAACCACTGGACTGCCATGGAATTCCCAATTTTTTTGTTTTTGATAAAAGGATTTTTACCTTTTTTTTTCTTCTGTTTTGTATACATTAATCTGTTTCTTTTTTTAAAGATTTATTTATTTTGTCATGGCTGTGCTGGGTCTTTGCTGCAGGGCACAGGCCTTCTCCAGCTGTAGGGAGCAGGGCATACTCTCTAGTTGCGGTGCTGGGCCTCTCACTGCTGTGGCTTCTCTTGCTGTAGAGACAGGCTCTACATGCCGGCTTCAGGAGCTGCGGCCTGTGGGCTCAAGAGCACAGGCTCAGTACTTGCGGTACACGGGCTTAGTTGCTCCGTGGTACGTGGGATCTTCCCAGACCAGGTATTGAAACCATGTCTTAACCACTGAGCCACCAGGAAAGCTCAACTTCGTACTTTTTAAAATGTGTTTTATTTTATTTTGCTAGGGAGTCAGTGTATCTAAATATAAGACCTCCCAACCACTGTTTGTCTGCTCTGTGTCCCTGGAGCAGAATCTCTCCTCCCGATGTCAAGTGCAATTCCCTTTCATTGCTGAAAGTTGAATTCAAAATATGCATCTCAGAGATGACACTCTTTTCTAATGCTGTTTCTGATTCTCGCAACTCTCTCCTCTCCTGCATCCACAATATATACTGTCCCCATTCTTTTTCCTGTTTGCCTAACTCCTTTTTTTCTTTTGCCAACTAGTCTATTTTTCTAAATGTGGCCATTCTCCATGGTTTGGTACCCTCTCTATAGACTCTCCCTCACTTATTCTCTCTCAGCATCAGACATCATCTCTGTTTTGTGCTGTGCTTAGTTGCTCAGTCATGTCCGACACTTTATGACCCCACGGACTGTAGCCCGCCAGGCTCCTCTGTCCGTAGGGATTCTCCAGGCAACAGTCCTGGAGTGGGTTGCCATGTCCTCCTCCACGGGATCTTCCCAACCCAGGAATCAAACCAGGGTCTCTCCTGCACTGCACGTGGATTCTTTACCAGCTGAGCAACCAGGGAAGCACCCATCTCTGTTCTAATTCACATATTCCTTCCTAAGAGGACGCTTCTCTCTCTCCCATTCTCTTCTTCTATAGCGAGAATTCTACTCTGGTAAGCCACTGTAATTGATAAGTCCATGTCACAATATTTAGTAGATATAGACCACATGTTTTAAAAAACAAGACAACATGGTTCTAATCAAAAGCAGAGAAAAAATAATTTTCAGCATCATCTATGGACAAAATCCTCAAACACACCTACCATAATCAGCTGGTGTATAATTCAGAAGTTCAAATCTCCAGTGTTTGTAGCTTGAATAATTTTGGTACATATCAAATATTTCTCGGGTAAATTGTTGGCAGATATCACCTAAAAGAAAATTTAAAAATATTCAGTCAGTATACATTTTCCAAAGAAAGACATACAGATGAACAATAGGCACATAAAAAGATGTTCAACATCACTAATTATTAGAGAAATGCAAATCAAAACTACAAAGGAGGTATTGATTCACACTGGTCAGAATGGCCACCATTAAAAAGCCTACGAATAACAAATGCTGGAGAACGTGTGGAGAGAAAGGAATCCTCCAGCATTGCTGGTGGGAATGTAAACTGGTAGAGTCACTATGGAAAACAGTATGGAGGTTTCTTAAAAAACTGAAAATAGATTGCCATATGACTCAGCAATCCTATTCCTGGGCATATATCTGGGGAAAACTCTTAATACAAAAAGACACATGCACCTCAGTGTTCACTGCAGCATTACTGGCCAAAACATGGAAACAACCTAAATGTCCACTGACAGATGAATGGGTAAAGAAGGCCTGGCATCCACGTGCAGTGGAACACTACTCAGCCTTAGCAAAGAACAAAGTAACGCCGTCTGCGCAGCAATATGGACGGACCTAGAGATTATCTCACAAAATGAAGTGAGTCAGAAAAGGAAGAAAGACAAATTTCAAGTGATATCACTTCTATGGGGAATCGAAACTATGACTCAAATGAACTTATTTATGAAACAGAAACAGACTTATAGATACAGACATCAAATTTATGTTTACCAAAGGGGATAGGGGATGCTGCTGCTGCTGCTGCTGCTGCTGCGTTGCTTCAGTCATGTCCGACTCTGTGCAACTGCATAGATGGCAGCCCATGGGATTTTCCAGGCAAGAGTACTGGAGTGGGTTGCCATTGCCTTCTCCAATGCATGGAAGTGAAAAAGTGAAAGTGAAGTCGCTCAGTCATGTCCGACTCTTCATGACCCCATGGACTGCAGCCTACCAGGCTCCTCCGTCCATGGGATTTTCCAGGCAAGAGTACTGGAGTGGGTTGCCATTGCCTTCTCCAGGATAGGGGATGAGGAGGGATAAATGAGGAGTCTGGAATTAGCAGATATATAATACTATATACATAATGGATCAACAACAACGTTCTACTGTATAGCACACTAGAATTGAATATATTCAATATCCTATAATAAACCAAATTTAAAAAATATGAAAAAGAATATATATATAGGTGTAACTGAATCACTGTATGCTAGAAACTAAGACAACACTATAAATCAACTATATTTCAATAAAACATAAAATTCTGCTTTTTCTAGGAGAAGAAATCCCAGGAAATTTTAGGGAAGTCCTCCTTAAGTATTGATACAAGGCCCCTTAGGAGTTAAGAAGTAACTACTTCCAAAGGGAAACACATTTAACAAACTTTTAAAGTTATAGTGTGTCAGATCAAGGTAATGTTCAAGTATTTTTTAAGATCATTTACAATAAAATTATTTTATTAACCTCCAGTCGTTCTTCCAGATGTCACTTCTAAAATAACATCATTTTTGTCATATTTCTCCTTTGGCAGTAGACTCTGGAAAAGCTGAAAAGGGGGAAAAATCAGTATTAGTGTGTATAGTTTCCATGGTATGCTGTTATTACTTGAACTTAGACAAGAGATTCCCAAATATTAATAAAATCAGTAACTAATAAAATCACAGATCATCCCAAAAGAGGTCTGTCTTTAATAAGTACACCAATTAGGCCTAAGATAAGCAATCAGTTTATGTTAAACAATGAAGTTACTTGTTGGGATAGTTTCTACAATGCTATCAGATTATCTCAATTTTCTAAAATGCAGAAGTTCAGATCAAAGTCCAGTGTTCCATTCAGTTTTCTTCAGATTCTGCTTCTAGTAGTCCTGAACAGTAGCTTCTTTCATCTAATGAAAGAAAGCTTTCAAAGTCTTCATTTGGAGAAAATGAGGACTTTTTATATATGATTACATGTTCTCTCCAGCAATAAATGCCAGTGCCAGGCCATGCCCTGTCTTCTCAGCAGAGTTGCTGTTTAAAGAGTAGATTGAGGACTCCCAAGATAAGGCTCAAATATTTTCTCAGTGTAATAAGAAAAAGAGGGACATTCTAATAAAGAAAGTAACCAATTTCCCTCTTAGGAAGTAGTTTTCTTTTTATTATTACTAAAAGGTCTTTCAAATCAAATTGAAATTACCCATGTACCATGACTCTTCCTACTGACAGTTTTTGAAATAGTCCATCTCTACTAGAAACGATTTGGCCTGATGGAGAGAATATCAGACTAGGAGTCAGACGTCTGACTTCTGTCTTGGACTAGCTGTTTACATTAGGGATAAAAAATATTGATACCTCCACCACATCCTCCTCAACCCTTCAAAAAGCCCCTCCAGAGATTATTATCATACTAAGTGAAGTAAGCCAGACAGAGAAAAACATATATCATATACTGTTGCTTATCTGTGGAATCCTAAAAAAAAAAAAAGGATACAAATAAACTTATTTACAAAAACAGAAATAGATGCACAGACATAGAAAACAAACTTAGGGTCATCAAAGGGAAAAGGGGGAGGGATAAATTATGAGTTTAGGATGAACATATATACATATCTATTGCTATATATAAAATAAACAACAAGGGCCTACTGTATGAAACAGGGAATTATACTGAAAATTTTGTCATAACCCATAATGAAAAAGAAGCTGAGAAAGAAGATATGTGTTTGTGTGTGTGTGTGTGTGTGTGTGTGTGTGTGTACGTAACAGAATAACTGTACTGTACACCTGAAACTAACACAACATTGTAAATCAACTATACTTCAATTAAAAACAAAAGCCTGTCTACTGGGTTCCTAGAGTAGGGAAGCCTGAAGGTAGGGGGACGACAGACATGGCCGGGAATATAAGGCGCAGGGCTGGGTCTCCCTTTTCTTTTGGACAAGCCATCCACTGAGCTAGAAAGGGCCAAAGACTTACATTAACCCATTGTCTCTACAGTCTTGGACTCGTTCCATATTTAACCTAAGCAGCATGAACCGCTCCCTTTTCCTAAGACTTGAAAACCCTGGCCTCCTCCCATTGTTGAAGTAGATTCAGCTTTGGAATACTTTTGTCTGGAGGTAGGGGGCTTGTTCTTTTCTTTGCCATCACAATCTCTTCACCTCAATCTCATTCTGTCGTAAATCACAGCACTAAACCCAACATTATCAATCATCCTAAGAGAAGACTTAATAAAACTGGTGTTCAGAAAGTACTTTAAGCACCAAAACATAATCTAGCAACAACTGTATCCCTTTATATTCACAGTATTGGGTTTAGTTTACCTCTTCAAACATACCTCACTGTATAACATGTTGATTTTCTGAGCAATGGTTTGCCTCTCTTCCAATGCAAGTTCTTGTAGCTGTTTTTCATCTTGTTTATTTAGACCTACAAACCATCAAATAATAGTAAAAATGTGTAAATACTCACAAAGAAACTCTTAAATAGCTACCTAGTCTCTATCTACTAGGTTTTATCTAATAGCAAAAATGTTTAAATACTCACCAAGAAACTCTTAAATAGCTACCTAATCTCAATCTACTAAATTTTATCTTGTGAAGGCAAGGGATTATAAAAAAGAACTATTACAACAATAGTTAGAGAATATCAATGAAGTATTTGCTGCTGCTGCTGCATTGCTTCAGTCGTGTCCGACTCTGTGCGACCCCATAGACGGCAGCCCACCAGGCTCCGCCGTTCCTGGGATTCTCCAGGCAAGAACACTGGAGTGGGTTGTCATTTCCTTCTCCAATGAATGAAAGTGAAAAGTGAAAGTGAAGTCGCTCAGTCGTGTCTGACCCTTAGCGACCCCATGGACTGCAGCCTACCAGGCTCCTCCATCTATGGGAATTTCCAAGCAAGAGTACTGGAGTAGGTTGCCATTTCCTTCTCCAAAGTATATGCTAAGTATGTCCAAAAAACTTGTGTGAAAACAAGTAAAATCTTGCTCCAAAGAGCTGGTGATATGAATGTCTATAAGTAAATATAAAAATCGGTGATGACATCTTCATGACCCAAATAAGCTAAGTTTTAGAGTAAACTGGGGTGATTACTTGTCTAAAGGTGGCAATAATTGGTTAGCACACTGAGTAATCTAACATGGCTAGAACCTCCACTTTTTTAAGTAAAAAATAAGAACTCTTAAAATTTTGAACGTTCTTAAAAATGCTCATCCTTAGTAAACATTTTTTAAAAACACCACATGGGTCAAAAACCCACACATCTTGGCAACCTCTGCTTTATGGAAAGAGTGGTTCTTTTCACATTTCAAAGCCGAAAATTAAATCCTGGAACTCACAAAACAAGCTGTCAGTGAGACAGTGGCCAAACAGGGTGAATCCTATGACCTTTGACCCCACTGCATTAGATGCCTAGAGACTCCATTTGTCAGTGGTGATGTGTGCTAAATGAGGTAGACGTTTTTGATTCTTAATAATTAAAAAAAATTAGAAATGAAGACTCATAAAAGAGAGAAGGCTCTTTAAAAACCTTCTCTAGTCATGGAAGTCATCGGGTTCTGGTGCAATTCTATGCCTCATTCCGTCTTTCAACATTTAACACTGGCTCTAGTTGCTGGGGACCCAAGGATGAATAAGACATGGTTCAGGCCTCAAGGGGCTCAGTCTGCTGGCAAAGATGGACACATTCACCTGGTTACAGTAGGTAGTAAAAGTAGTGCCACTGAGGCCTACAGGGTGGTCTAACCCAGACTTTGACCCTTAAGGAAGATTCCTAAATAAGGTACCATCTGAACTGAATCTCTTCCTTTTGTGTGTGTGATCTTAGCTCCCTGACCAGGGAGCAAACCCACACTGCCTGCACTGGAAGGTGAAGTCTCAACCCCTGGACCGCCAGGGAAGCCCCTGACCTCAATTTCTAATTATAAATGACCTGCTGCAGAATTGCACTATCACAGCTGGCCTCGCCGTGTGCACGTAAGCCTCAGACGGTAGCCAGCTGCCATGACTCAATGTGTCAGCGGGGTCAAAGGTATACCAGAAACACCTGATTCATTACTGAACTGTAAAATCCAACCTAATTCAATTTCACCAGATTCAATTCAATGTCAACAGATTCAAGAGTCTATTATACCCTGTGACGGGTGCTGCAGGAAATAAAAATAAGTCACAGGCCCTGTACTTGAGGCTCAGGGAAAGGCACTGAAGTTAAGACAGATACATAAGAGATTAGAATACAAAACAGAGAAAGGTAATCATACTTGCTTTACAGAGCGGAGTGAAGCCAAAGTATGATATTCAAGCCATTACTTTGTAAGTGGACTGAATTTCAAGAAGATGAAATTGGTGGGTTAAGAATGCAAGCAAAGACATGGGATGGTCTGAGTATCTTCAGGAAATGGCAAATTGGTCTATTTTGGTTGGAAGATAGAACATGCAAAGGGAATTCAGGCTAATAGAGAGGTGGGGGTCACTCAGCAGGGACTCTTAAATGTCAAGCCATACAATCTATATTTACAGGCAATGGGATTTACTGAAAATTCACAGCAGGAAAGTAGTATAGTTAAGGTTGTACTTAAGCTGGGAACCCGTCATAGCTCAGTTGGGAATGAATCTGCCTGTAATGCAGGAGACCCCGGTTTGATTCCTGGGTCAGGAAGATCCACTGGAGAAGGGATAGGCTACCCAACTCCAGTATCCTTGGGCTTCCCTTGTGGCTCAGCTGGTAAAGAATCTGCCTTCAATGTGGGAGACCTGGGTTCGATCCCTGGGTTGGGAAGATCCCCTGGAGAAGCAAAAGGCTACCTACTCCAGTATTCTGGCCTGGAGAATTCCATGGACTGCATAGTCCATGGGGTCACTAAGAGTTGGACAGGACTGAGCAATCACTCACTAGGCTGGAAAAGCTTGGAGATGAGACTACAAGTTGGGAATTTATTGTAAGTATCTTTGATGAGCTATAACGAAGATATAAAGTAGTGGAAAGAACAGGAGAAGACTCACACAAGATATATTACAGACGTAGACTCTATATTGGACTTTGAATCCTTGGGCAGTGAATAAGAGTAGCAGCTGTGGAATCTCATTGATTGGGTTCAAATCCTTGCTCCTCTCTGGATCAGCTAAGTGACCTTTGGCATTTTAACCTTTTGGTTTCATCTATAAAGTGGGAATATTAATAAAAATTCCTACCTCATAAGGTCATTGTGAGCATTCAAATGAGATTAATATTTGCAGAATACTTAGCTTAGTGCCTGGCTCATAATAAGACTTAGTAAATGTAGCTATTATCACTATTATAAAATAGCAGAATTGTAGTAGAAACTTTAGAAGCAATCTACTAATTGAATCTACTAATATTGCAAGATACAAACATGGCTGACAGAGTTTGTGTCAGTTTAATTTGGAAGACATTTAGTAAGCTCCTATTATGTGCAATAGGGTTCGATTCCTGAGTTGGGAAGATTCCCTGGAGAGGGGAATGGCAACCCACTCCAGTATTCTTGCCTGGAAAATTCCATGGACAGAGGAGCCTGGTGGGCTACAGTCCATGGGGTTGCAAGGAGTCGGACACGACTGAGTGACTAACATGCATAATATGTGCAGGCAACTTTCCCAAATAATTACAAATTTGAGAGGAATTATGCAAAAGAGTAAAAAAATAATACTCATTAAAAGAGGTGAGAAGGGCTTCCCTGGTGGTC
The DNA here is from genome assembly GCF_032405125.1 of Capricornis sumatraensis. Classification (NCBI taxonomy): domain Eukaryota; kingdom Metazoa; phylum Chordata; class Mammalia; order Artiodactyla; family Bovidae; genus Capricornis; species Capricornis sumatraensis. Next base: position 21,449,746 of record NC_091080.1, read on the forward strand.
CAGTGGTTAAGAATCCGCCTTCCAACGCAGGGGGCACGGGTTAATCCCTGGTCTGGGAAGATCCCACACACTGCGGGGCAACTAAGCTTGTGCATAACTACTGCAGCCCGCAAGCCCTAGGGCTTGTGCTCCACAAAAAGAGAAGCCACTGCAATGAGAAGCCCACTCACCGCAACTAGAGAGTGGTCCCGGAACCAGAGAAAGACTGCACACAGCAAGAAACACCCAGTGCAGCCAACAATAAAATAAATACAGAAAAAAATTAAAAACATACGCATATGAAAAAAAAAAGAGGTAAGAAACTCACAGGACCACTAATAGAAGGCAGAAAAAGGTAAGGGTTTGGACATCCAGGACTTTACAGGTGTAACTGTGATTGGCTGCAATACTGCTTAACATCTCTAAGGCTTAATGAAACACGATGATACACAGAATAAAGCTTATAAACTAAACTAAAAGTTAATAGCAAAGTAAGTGTTGAATCCCAGGTAAAGCCATTATACTTGTTTCTCAACTTCTATATATTTCGGAAACTGTTTATAAAAGAAAAATGTTAAGACAATAATATTAAGAGATACTAAAATTGAAAATTAACACCTCTCACATTATGTATATAAAATTAACTCAAATAGATCAATGACCTAAATATAAGGGCTAAAAATATAAAACTCTTGGAATAAAACACAGATCTGAATCTTTGTGACTGTGGGTTTCTTAGATATGGTACCAAAACACAAACAACAGGGAAAAAAAAAATTAAAATTAAAAATGGTGGTGCTTCAAGGGACAACCCACAAAATGGAAGAAAAATTTTGCAAATAATCTATCTGGTAAGGAACTTGTATCTGTAACATAAAGAACTCTTACAACTCAATAATAAAAAAGACAACTCAATTAAAAAATGGGCAAAGGATTTAAACAGTCATTTATCCAAAGGTGACATACAATAGGTACATTCATCAGAGAAATGAAAGCCAAAATCTCAGTAAGATACCATTTCACACACTAGGATGGCTAGAATTACAAAGGTGGATCACAAAGGTTGGAGAGGATGTGGAGAAACCAGAACTCTCATACATGGGTGATGGAATGTAAAATGGTACAGCCACCTGTCAGGCAGCTCCTCAAAAGATTAAACATGGAGTTACCATACAGCAATGTATGTCCACACAAAAACCTGTACACAAGTATTTGTAAGAGAATTGTTCATAATAACCAAAAAGTGGAAACAACTCAATAACCAACAACTGATGAATGGATAAATGAAATGCGAGATATCTATACAATGAGACAAAATTCATCAGTAAAAAGAAATGAAGCTCAGAAACATGCTACAATGAAACTGAACCTTAAACATATCCTAAGGGAAAGAGGCCAATCTTAGCTTATGAAAGAAGCTAACATATTGGATGACTCCATTTACATAAAATGCCTGAAATAAGTAACTGGGTAGAGACAGAAAGTAAGGCTGGTAGGGATGGTGGGATTGGGATGAAATGGCTGAAGGGTGCAGGGTTTCCTCTGAAGGTGATGAAACAATACATGAGCCCTCTGATGGGGTAAATATTGTATTTTTTTGTCCATGGTATGTAGCATCTAGGACAGTGCTCAACAAAGATCTATTCAATAAATTAAAGCTTCTGAAAAGGTCAGTATCCAGTCTCCCGGACCTTCACAGCATCTTGGCGAGTACTGTGAGGACCTCAGTCTCATGCAGGAGTTACTCTTCAGAAGCTGTCAGACACCAGACTACAGTACAGAGTCCTGTCCTTTCCAATTGTAGGGCTTATTACTTGTTGGTTTTTTAAGAGCTCGAGTTCAATACAGCTTTAACTTAAAGAATCAGTCCTGTACTTGTACACACACACATCTTTTACCTACTTTTACACATGGATTCTAATTCTTCAATGGCTTGTTCAGCCTCCTGAATTTCTTTGTAAATGACCACAAGCGGGGCCAGCTCGGCATGCCGTCGCGTCAAGGACCTCCGGTCCCCTTCACTGGCAGAGACGTGATGCAAACGATGATCAAGTGTTTGGTACTCCTTATTCAGGCCCTCCATGTATTTTTGTAGTGCTTTATGTTTCCAGAGCATGCTGGTATCTTGATGACAGTATCTCCTGGAGCAATTCTTATTTGACAGACGATGGAGAACGTGATTCCTGTTTCGCCTAAAGACCCACAGCCTTGTGTCAAGAGGGATCTGTGTAAGCTGATGAGAATGGTGACGGATGTGACACTGGAGGTGACCGTTAAGAGACAGATGTCTAAAAAGCCAAGCAAATAGGTGACGATTCATCTCCGCATCTGAAACAAAATAAGCGCAAGTTGAAAAATATCAACTCCACAGATAGAAAAACTGGGAGGAACCTCAAGCAATCTAGCTCAGTTCACTGCCTCAGCCAGATCCAAACACAGTCCCCAAATTCAATAACCCACAAAGGAAAACGATTCTTCAAATCTCTGAATCAAACAAAATAAATGAAGATAGCACTGTTTTCCACCCACTCATCATATATAATTAACTAAGGCAAATGCATAAGAGTATAATGAATAAATATATCAACAGAATAAGTTGTTATCACCTATTTCTTACATCCAGAATCTAAAATTGAGTGTGTGAATAAGCATAAGTACAAAATAACCATGCAAGCTTAGGTGTCTCACATATTACCAGATTTCTAAATTTGACGGAAATACTATTTCCTTGTCTAATACTTTAATTTTAGGTACCCAGATGCCCAAGCCAAGTAACTTAATCATAATTATTCATTCTACCCGTTTCAGGCAGAGTTGAGGCGAATGCAAGTTGCCTGTTCAGAGCTCAGTGTTTTTCATTCCCAACTATGCAATCTCTCTTCAGAGATGCTTCCCTTTTAGCTGAGATTCAAAGGATAAAAACTTTACATATTAATAGTAAAAATGTGGAAATTTGGCTTAAAAAAAGACAATGAAGCTAATTATACTAAATGAAAAAAGCAGACTCAAAAACAATATTTTATCAATTAGGTTTTCAAAATTTCTACAGTATATGGAATACATGGATTTATGGGGACATAAGCCCTCATAATTGAGGAAGACTTTTATTTTGAAAAAAGAAAACTAGATAAAAATATACACCAAAATGTTAATACTATGGTCTCTAGTTGTGAGATTATGGATACTTTTTCTTTTTCCCTTACTTTTTAGTGTTTTCTGAATTTCCTATACATACAGCACATAGTATTTTTGCAGTCAAGGGAAAAACTACTTAAAAAATTACAAGTTAGGTGAATTTGGCTGCGTCCAATAACTATCTGTTCTTCCCTCTAACAGAGATAACCAAAAGAGCTAACAAATGTACACAATTGTGATTACTGAATAAGAAAGAGAGAAGATAAAGTGTTCTGAGAAAAATACTTTGCCCCTAGAATCCTGAGGTTCGAATTTGAAGTAAGGGTCAAAACTTATCAGAATCAACCTTTATTATCTCCAGTGTTCCTACTATGCTAGGTGTATTAACATATTAGTTCAGTTGATCATTGCAGGTCGGCTAACTTGGATATCATTACTTCCTAAGAAATAGAATGGTCTCTAAAATACTCAAAATCTGCTAACAAAATGTAACTTAATCACACTCTAAAGAGGGCACCAGTGTCCAGTAGCCACAAACGCTAGTCCTCCAGCAGGAGTTACTACTCGTCTTCACATTGAGACAGGCTGAGGGCTGGGGCCTGGGACCCGCTGGTGCAGGGCTACTGTGCCTGCACCTGGACAAACATCTCCAGGAGCAACAAAACACAAAGGAACTATAAGGGACTCAACTGCGTGCATGCGCAGTTGGGGCAAATTCTAGACACCTAGATACAAAGAGGCCAAAAAGCCCACCTGCCACCTCTCAAGAGCCTGAAGAGCTGGGCGTAAAAGCATGGTCCTGAGCATGACCCCTCAAAGGGAGGGACAAACCACTTAAGCTACCCCTCCTTCCGACCCCAGACAAGAACAAGCTCGCCTCTGTCTCCCCACCCCCAGCAAGTGAGCAAGCAAGCAAACTTGTTCTGGCTCACCCCTGCTGTAGCAGGGGCCTCAATAAAGCGTTGTTTCAAATTCCTGACTAGCCTCTGAACACTTTCTAGTGATTAAGGAGGCCAAGAACCCTGATGGGTAGTAACATCTAGTCTCCATCACAGGTGTGTCCATTTGAAAGAGGACAGAGAAAAAACGGCAAAAAGATTTTTGTTGAAACACTTCTAGCTAGACTTCCTTTTTAGGAACAGTTAGTAGAAGGGAGAGGACAGAGGATGAAATGGCTGGATGGCATCATCGACTCAATGGGCAGGAGTCTGGGCAAACTCCCAAAGATAGTGAAGGGCAGGGAAGCCTGGTGAAGAGTCGGACACCATTAAGCGGCTGAACAAGTAAAAATACCTCTCTAGGTCATGAACTTCAATGTTAAGTAAACCCTAAGACCTTCACCCTCTAGGGTTATCTATACTTGAGAATTGCAAGTCTTCTCTTCACCCCTCACCCCCTCGTCCCATACACACAAATAGTTAACAAGATTAATCTGAAATTCTAGGAACTCTCAGCCTCGGCAAATCAGTAGCGACACTAAGCCCGCAAGAGAGTACCACGTGTAAGTTACGCTGAGTTACTCGGTATCAGGAATGATCCCATAGGGAGGCACCAGGGGGGAAAAAAGCTAGAGAAAGAAAATAAGACTTTTAAGATCAGAAAAGAGACATGAACTGTGAGTAGTAAAAAAAACATTAAGGACACTAGTTTTCCTTACTGAAGTCGGAACCTTCTTTGATCCACTACATTTCAGCCCATCGGTCACCGGATCCCTTTCACCTCCGGGTTCACCGTCTGGGTTAGAGCCCGACCCCGCCTCCTCGGGCGTCTCCACTCCTCTGCGGGAGAGGAGTTCTTGAGTGTGCGCAACATAAGCTAACAGAGCAAACAGGAGAGAAAACGATACAGCAAGAAAACTTCCCCCGAGACGGCCGTGGGCTTGCTCATCTGGAGTCAGAACCCAAAGTGTGGCTTGCCAGGGGAGGGAGAGGTGAGATGTGCGGGAAACGCGGGCTCGCGTGTTGAATGAACGACTCCCGGGAGCGCCGGCCGGGGAGTCCTGGGAGTTGTAGTTTATATCGGACAGGCGCTCCGCCCCCAACCCCCTAGGCCGAAGCTGCAGCTTCGGTTTTCCCAGTTCCAGGCAAGCTCAAAAGGGAAGCTCTCTACAGTTCTGATTAAGAGCTGAAGATATACAAAAATTTCCTTACATGTGGAGCCACTAGAGCAGGGATTCCTGATTTTTTTTTTTTTATAAATGAGGATTCGAAAGTTTACAGGATTCTGAACGTTAATAGCTGTACTTTTCAGCTTTCCTTGCCTGAGAAAATGCCTAATGGCTAGTTGCGACTGTAAATGTATATCTTTAAAAAAATCATAGCAGTGCTCAGATAGCAAGTTGTATTCCACTCTTTGTGACCCCCATGGACTATAGGCCTCCAGACTCCCATGTCCATGGGATTCTCCAGGCAACAATACTGGAGTGGGTTGCCATTTCCTCCTCCAGGAGGTCTTCCCTTCCCTGGTCAAGCCCGGGTCTCCCACATTGCAGGCAGATTCTTCACCACTAGCACTACCTGGAGAGTTGATGCTTTTGAACTGTGGTGTTGAAGACTCTTGAGAGTCTCTTGGACTGCAAGGAGATCCAACCAGCCCATTCTGAAGGAGATCAACCCTGGGATTTCTTTGGAAGGAATGATGCTAAAGCTGAAGCTCCAGTACTTTGGCCACCTCATGGGAAGAGTTGACTCACTGGAAAAGACTTTGATGCTGGGAGGGATTGGGGGCAGGAGGAAAAGGGGATGACCGAGGATGAGATGGCTGGATGGTATCACTGACTCGATGGACGCGAGTCTGAGTGAACTCCGGGAGTTGGTGATGGACATGGAGGCCTGGCGTGCTGCGATTCATGGGGTCGCAGAGTCGGACATGACTGAGCGACTGAACTGAACTGAATTGAACTGAGCACTACCTGGGAAGCCCTGAAAGTCACAAGGAGGATCCAAAATATGGGAGACCATGTATACTCACAGGTTAGTGAGTTTATAGTCACAGGTTAGTGAGTTTATATCTGTTGTATATGCATAAACAGAATTTGGGGGCTCAATCTAGGTTTGAGTAAGTACATTAAGTAAAACGTCAATTAAGTAAAACATTAGAAAACATAAATAACAAACAATTCCAGCAAAATGCAAATATATTGCCTTACTTTAAATATTCAAGTAGGATACTTATTTATGTTGCAGATATTGAACTCTGTGCCTCAGTATTTCTTCCTGAAAAGAAGAGGCAACAAGAATTCCATATTACTGACTTCATAGGATATTTTCTTAGGTTATGAACATAAATGTAAAAACGGGAATTAGGCATAAACATAAATATCTAGCATTTATTGCCTATATCAAGGTATCCACTCCTACCAACTACACTACCAATAGTGGATACTATTCTAAATGGCTTAAGCTTTTTAATTAATTTAATCCTTACAACAACACTAAAATAATGGCACAGAGAATTTTAGTAACTTGTCCAAACTAGTGATAAAGCTTACCTGTCTTAATAATCTATGGCTGTTAAGCTCTGATACTAGCTCCCTCCTCCAGAAAAAAAAGAAAGGAAAACATTCAGTCATTCATTCAGTAAATATGGAGCACTAGTTATCCGCTTCTCACTGTTCTAGACATGAGAATTTAGCAATGAATAGAAAAGAAAAATCTTTGACCTCACAAATTCCAGAAACTGAAAGTCACTCAGTCGTGTCTGACTCTTTGTGACCCCATGGACTTCTCCAGGCAAGAACACTGGAGTGGCTAGCTGTTCACTTCTCCAGGGGATCCTCCCAACCCAGGGATCGAACCCAGGTCTCCTGCACTGCAAGCAAATTCTTTACCAGCTGAGCCACCAAGGAAGCCCCACAAATTCCAGAGAAACCACATAAATCATTCTCCTAAATTATTCAACAAAATCTTTTGACATTTTATTTTGAAATATTATTCAAATATATAACTTAAGTAGTACATATAAGGCTTTCTTCTTAAAAAATAAAGCTTAGTGCTATGGACTGAATTGTATCCCTTCCAAATTCAATATATTAAAGCTAACACTGCTGACAAAGGTCTGTACTGTTAAAGCTATGGTTTCTCCAGCAGTCATGCACAGATGTGAGAGTTGGATCATAAAGAAGGCTGAGCGCCAAAGAATTGATGCTTTTGAACTGTGGTGTTGGAGAAGATTCTTGAGAGTCCCTTCGACAGAAAGGAGGTCAAATCAGTCAATCCTGAAGGAAATCAACCCTGAATATTCACTGGAAGGACTGATGCTGAAGCTGAAGCTCCAATATTCTGGCTACCTGATGCAGTGAGCTACCTCACTGGAAAAGACCTTGATGCTGGGAAAGATTGAGGGCAGGAGCAGAAGGGGGCAACAGAAGATGAGACGGTTGGATGGTATCACTCATTCACAGGACATGAATCTGAATGAACTCCAGGAGATGGTGAAGGACAGGGAAGACTGGTGTGTGCATTTCATGGGGCTGCAAAGGGTTGGACATGACTTAGTGACTAAACAACAACAACAATGCAAATATATAACTTCAGTTCAGTTCAGTCGCTCAGTCGTGTCCGACTCTGCGACTCCATGAATCGCAGCACGCCAGGCCTTCCTGTCCATCACCAACTCCCAGAGTGTACTCAAACTCATGTCCATCGAGTCGGTGATGCCATCCAGCCATCTCATCCTCTGTCATCCTCTTCTCCTCCTGCCCCCAATCCTTCCCAGCATCAGAGTCTCTTCCAATGAGTTAACTCTTTGTATGAGGTGGCCAAAGTATTGGAGTTTCAGCTTTAGCATCAGTCCTTCCAATGAACATCCAGGACTGATCTTCTTTAGAATGGACTGGTTGGATCTCTTTGCAGTCCAAGGGACTTTCAAGAGTCTTCTCCAACACCCACAGTTCAAAATCATTAATTCTTTGGCACTCAGCTTTCTTCACAGTCCAACTCTCACATCCACACATGACCATTGGAAAAACCATAGCCTTGACTAAACAGACCTTAGTTGGCAAAGTAATGTCTCTGCTTTTGAATATGCTATCTGGGTTGGTCATGACTTTCCTTCCAAGGAGTAAGCATCTTTTAATTTCATGACTGCAATCACCATCTGCAGTGATTTTGGAGCCCAAAAAAATAAAGTCAGCCACTGTTTCCCCATTTATTTGCCATGAAGTGATGGGACCAGATGCCATGATCTTCGTTTTCTGAATGTTGAGCTTTAAGCCAACTTTTTCACTCTCCTCTTTCACTTTCATCAAGAGGCTCTTTAGTTCCTCTTCCCTTTCTGCCATAAAGGTGGTGTCATCTGCATATCTGAGGTTACTGATATTTCTCCTGGCAATCTTGATTCCAGCTTGTGCTTCCTCCAGCCTAGAGTTTCTCATGATGTACTCTGCATATAAGTTAAATAAGCAGGGTGACAATATATAGCCTTGACGTACTCCTTTTCCTATTTGGAACCAGTCTCTTGTCCCATGTCCAGTTCTTCCTGACTGTTCTTCCTGTTGCTTCCTGACTTGCATATAGGTTTCTCAAGAGGCAGGTCAGGTGGTCTGGTATTCCCATCTCTTGAAGAATTTTCCACAGTTTATTGTGATCCACACAGTAAAAGGCTTTGGCATAGTCAATAAGACAGACGTAGATGTTTTTCTGGAACTCTCTTGCTTTTTCCATGATCCAGCGGATGTTGGCAATTGGATCTCTGGTTCCTCTCCCTTTTCTAAAACCAGCTTGAACATCAGGAAGTTCACGGTTGATGTATTGCTGAAGCCCGGCTTGGAGAATTTTGAGCATTATTTTACTAGCGTGTGAGATGAGTGCAATTGTGTGGTAGTTTGAACATTCTTTGGCATTTCCTTTCTTTGGGATTGGAATGAAAACTGACCTTTTCCAGTCCTGTGGCCACTGCTGAGTTTTCCAAATTTGCTGGCATATTGAGTGCAGCACTTTCACAGCATCATCTTTTAGGATTTGAAATACCCCAACTGGAATTCCATCACCCCCACTAGCTTTGATTGTAGTGATGCTTTCTAAGGCCCACTTGACTTCACATTCCAGGATGTCTGGCTCTAGGTGAGTGATCACACCATCGTGATTATCTTGGTCGTGAAGATCTTTTTTGTACAGTTCTTCCATGTATTCTTGCCACCTTTGCTTAATATCTTCTGCTTCTGTTAGGTCCATACCATTTCTGTTCTTTATTGAGCCCATCTTTACATGAAATGTTCCCTTGGTATCTCTGATTTTCTTGAAGAGATCTCTATAAAGCTTTCTTTTTAAAAAATAAACCTTAGTGCTATGGACTGAACTGTATCCCTCCCAAATTCAATATATTGAAGCTAACTCCCAGTATGACTGTACTAGAGATAGGGCCTTTAAGGCGATTAAGTGAAATGAGGTCATATAGTTTAGTTCAGTTGCTCAGTCGTGTCCGACTCTTTACGACCCCATGAATCGCAGCACGCTAGGCCTCCCTGTCCATCACCAGTTCCCGGAGTTCACTCAGACTCATGTCCATCGAGTCCGTGATGCCATCCAGCTATCTCATCCTCTGTCATCCCCTTCTCCTCCTGCCCCCAATCCCTCCCAGCATCAGAGTCTTTTCCAATGAGTCAACTCTTTGCATGAGGTGGCCAAAGTATTGGAGTTTCTGCTTCAGCATCATTCCTTCCAAAGAAATCCCAGGGCTGATCTCCTTCAGAATGGACTGGTTGGATCTCCTTGCAGTCCAAGGGACTCTCAAGAGTCTTCTCCAACACCACAGTTCAAAAGCATCCATTCTTCGGCACTCAGCCTTCTTCACAGTCCAACTCTCACATCCATACATGACCACTGGGAAAACCATAGCCTTGACTAGACGGACCTTAGTCGGCAAAGTAATGTCTCTGCTTTTGAATATGCTATCTAGGTTGGTCATAACTTTTCTTCCAAGGAGTAAGTGTCTTTTAATTTCATGGCTGCAGTCACCATCTGCAGTGAAGTGGAACCCTAATCTGATAGGGTTACGCCCTTACAAGAAGACACCAGAGAGTCTGCATAGTCTCTCTTGGTTTCCTTATCTTTCACAAGGAGTGCAAAGAGGTCACGTGAGCACACAGCAAGATAATAGCCACCTACAAGCCAGGAGAAGAGGCCTCAGAATGAAACCTACCTTGCTAATCTTCAACTTGCCAGTCTCCAAAACTATAAGACAATATGTAAAAATTTATTGTGATGTACATAAAACTTTATATACCTTATGAATGTTATTTATCTATTTAAAAAAATCACTAAAGACAATAAATATTGCTTCCTACTCCATGTTTTTTAAAGAAAGCAATGTGGCTATAATTGTATTTATTAGTATTCAAAGATGCCCATAATACAGTTAGTAAAAGAGGATGTTTAAAAAACTTATCAAACTATTCTATTTTAAAAATATATATGATGTGTATATATTTAAAAGTCTGGTGGAGGGAATTTCCTGGTGGTCCAGTGGTTAGGACTTATGCTTTCACTGCTGTTGCCCCAGGTTCAGTCCCTGGTCAGGAAACTAAGATCGTGCAAGTCATGCGGAGAGGCAAGAAAAAAAAGTCCGTGGAATTATAGGTAAACTCTACTTTCCTTTTTATAATATTACAAATTTCCAGAAATTTTGTGATGGGTATTGTAAGTAAGAAAGCTATTAAAAAAAAAAAAAGACATTCTTTCATGTTTGATTGAAAAGCCTTTTGGAAGTTATTGGTGAATCACTCTATGAAGTTAAACAACTTCTATTTCCAAATATTCTGATACATTACAGAAAAAAAGTTTCCAGGAATAGTAATAACGGAGGTTTCTTCAGTGGTGGTGGGGGGGGGGGCGCGGAAATAGCATTTTGATTAAATTAGGAAAGCATATTTCTCACAATCAAGTCAACTATGAACAGTTTTTTTTTTTAATTGAATGAATTTGTAACGGGCAATGCAATTTGGTATCTCTTTGTCAGAAACAAAATGACCTGCTTTTCCCTACCCCCACCTCATCTTGGAGCATGCTAAGACACCAAAATCCGTGGGGCCATTTTTCAGCTCCATTTAGAGCAAAATCTGCCCCAAGCCCAAAGGAGTCGGGAATGGAGATTTTCACTTGGCTTCCTTTCAGAGACTTCCGGATTATTTTAAAGGTTCTGAGGATACTCCTGTGCCTAGAGTACTAACAGGAGGTTTTGGGTTGTTTAAGATTTGTTTACTTATTTTTGGCTGTGCTGGGTCTTCGTTGCTGCGTGTGGGCTTTCTCTAGTTGCAATGCATGGGTTTCTCATTGTGGCGGCTTCTCATTGCTGAGCATGACTCTAGGCACCCAGGCTCCTGTAGCTGTGGCACAGCGGTTTCGTTGCTCCATGGCGTGTGGAATTTTCCCAAACCAGGAATTGACCCCACGTCCCAGCGTCCCCTGCATTGGCATGCAGATTCTTAACCACCAGGGAAGCCAATAGGAGGTTGATTTGTGCCCTTCTGCAGAAACTTCACATCAATAAAGTGTCTGCTTAGGGCTTTCCAAGAGAGAGGCAGAGCCGCAGACTTTCCTTAGCCCTGGATGTTCCTTGGGAAGTTCGACAAGGGTAGGTATAGAGACTGTTCCAGGCTAAGCTGAAACCTTTGGTCCTATGTGGGAAAATTTCAAAGACACTGGAAGCAACGTTAAATCCCAGCACACAAGCTATAATACAGTATACTTTTCTCGTTCCCTGGAGTTTGGCCTCTTGACCACATATTGAGACATTTCATGTTGGGAAGATCAGCAATGGCCTGGGATTTTAATCAGATATATTCTACTAGAGGAAAAGTGAAAGAAGTTATTTAGCAATTTAATACAAAACTCAATCTCTCAATAAGATGGTAAAGTAGAAAAACAAAGATTATTCTTTTTGTATTCTCATAAACAATCTTTCCTGAGAGAAGTGGTTATGAAGAATGAAAAGCCAGCATTTCTTATTTTCACATATTCATTCAAGTTCTCAAATTTTTCAGAGCTTGAAAAAAATAAACCTAACAAATACGCCACCTACTGGTGTTAACTGAGACATATCACAAATAATCATCACTGTCAAAAGCTAATGAAGAGGTCCTGAAATGTCAACTTATACTTTATTCCTTCTACTCTTTAAAAAAGGGGGAGGGGGGTAGATCCCGGAAACTCATCTTTTATCCCATAAACTGGTATTATCCTAGGATGAGGTCAGCTTTGTTAACAGGCTTATTTAGTGTTGTCTCCTTGCCTGGAAAATCCCATGGATGGAGGAGCCTGGTAGTCTGCAGTCCATGGGTCGCCTTAAGTCGGACATGACTGAGTGACTTCACTTTCACTTTTCACTTTCCTACATTGGAGAAGGAAATGGCAACCCACTCCAGTGTTCTTGCCTGGGGAATCCCAGGGACGGGGGAGCCTGGTGGGCTGCCGTCTATGGGGTCGCACAGAGTCGAACACAACTGAAGCGACTTAGCAGCAGCAGTGTTGTCTCCTACAACTTCTTGACATTTCATCTCTTCTCTTTTCAACCTAAGTATCAGGCTAAGTATTTTTCTTAAACTTTTTTACTTCAGGCTTAATTCTACATTTCAATTTTTCATTTCAATGAATTGTCTTTCCATCTTTTTCTACTAACAGTAGTCTTCAAATATCCTCTAGAAGCATTACTTTCCAACTTATTTCCAAATCCTCCATTGAGGAATAGTCCGTAATCTATACTGTGTGTAAATATGTATCTTTTTATTTTTTTGTTTTTATTATGAAAAATTTCAAACACTTTCAAAAATAGAACAGTAAAACGACCTCCTGTGCATTCATCATGAATTCTTAATGTTAATCAACTCAGTTTTACTTCCCCTCCTCCCTCAACCTTTTCAAACTCACTGGACTAATTTGAAACAAATACAAAACATCATAATTTTCACATGTAAATATTTTTGTATATAGCTTCAGAAAATAAAGATTTTAAAATCATATGATCACTCTTAAAAATAACTTCCTAATATCAAATATCTACTTGTGTACTCAACTGATCAGTCATGTCCGACTCTTTGTGACCCCATGCCCATAAGGTTCCTCTGCCATGGAATATTCCAGGCAAGGTACTGGAGTGGGTTACCATTTCCTACTCTAGGGGATCTTCCCAGCCCAGGGATTGAACCAGCATCTCCTGGGTCTCCTGCATTGGCAGCAGATTCGTTACCACGGCACTACCTGGGAAACCCACAAATAGCTAGTCAATGTTAAATTTCTGTGATTGTGTAAGCTTTTTCTTTTTCTTATTCTTTTCTTTCTTTTTTTTTTGGCAGTTTATTTATTCATGTGAAAGTGGAAGTGTCAGTTGCTCAGTTGTGTCTGACTCTTTTTGACTCCATAGACCCCTGTCCATGGAATTCTCCAGACCAGAATATTGAGTAGGTAGCCATTCCCTTCTCAGGGGATCTTTCTGACCCAGGGATTGAATCCAGATCTCTTGCATTGCAGGCAGATTCTTTACTGTCTGAGCCACCAGGGAATCCCCTTTAAGCACTGATGGAGGAATTAATTCTGCATAGGTTAGTTCAGTTCAGTCACTCAGTCATGTCCGACTATTTGTGACCCCATGGACTGCAGCACGCCAGGCTTCCCTGTCCATCACCAACTCCCAGAACTTGCTGAAACTCATGTCCATCGAGTCGGTGATGCCATCCAACCGTCTCATCCTCTGTTATCCTCTTCTCCTCCTGCCTTCAATCTTTCCCAGCGTCAGGATCTTTTCCAACGAGTCAGTTATTTGCATCAGGTGGCCAAAGTATTGGAATTTCAGCTTCAGCATCAGTCCTTCCAATGAAATATTCAGGACTGATTTCCCTTAGGATTGACTGGTTTGATCTCCTTGCAGTTCAAGGGACTCTCAAGAGTCTAAAAGTCTAGAAGGTGCCATTTTTGCTGAAAGGGGAAGAAAGAAGTAAACTGACGGTTGCTGAGGGGCTGCCAACAAATGTGGATTGAATGAGTGAATAGATAAGGAGAAAATGTTGTATGCAGAAACTGGCAAGTTAGATGCAGTTGAAGAAGAGGTATACTGAGAATAGAAGGGTGCGTGAGCTAGCTTCATGCACCATTCAGTAGACCATTCACTAGACCATTCAGGTATGATCTAAATCAAATCCTTCATGATTTATACAGTGGAAGTGACAGATAGATTCAATGGATTAGGTCTGATAGACAGAGTGCCTTAGAACTATGAACACAGGTTTGTGACATTGTACAAGAGGCAGTGATCCAGACTATCCCCAAGAAAAAGAAATGCAAAAAGGCAAAATGGTTGTCCGAAGAGCCCTTACAAATAGCTGAGAAAAGACAAGACGCGAAAGGCAAAGGAGAAAAGGAAAGACATGCCCATTTGAATGCAGAGTTCCAAGGAAGAGCAAGGAGAGATAAGAGAGCCTTCCTCACTGATCAATGCAAAGAAATAGAGGAAAACAATAAAATGGGAAAGACTAGAGGTCTCTTCAAGAAAACTAGAGATACTAGGGAACATTTCATGCAAAGATGGGCACAATAAAGGACAGAAACGGTATGGACCTAACAAAAGCAGAGGATATTAAGAAGAGGTGGCAAGAATACATAGAAGAACTATATAGAAAAGATCTTCACATCCCAGATAACCACGATGATGTGATTATTCACCTAGAGCCAGACATCCTGGAATGCGAAGTCAAGTGGGCCTTATGAAGCATCAGTACGAACAAAGCTAGTGGGGGTGGTGGAATTCCAGTTGGCGTATTTCAAATCCTAAAAGATGATGCTGGTCTAGTGCTGCAACATGCTGCACTTTGTTCAGTGCTGTTCAATATGCCAGCAAATATGGAAAACTCAGCAGCGGCCACAGGACTGGAAAAGGTCAGTTTTCATTCCAATCCCAAAGAAAGGAAAAGCCAAAGAATGCTCAAACTACCACACAATTGCACTCATCTCACACGCTAGCAAAGTAATGCTCAAAATGCTCCAAGCCAGGCTTCAACAGTATGTGAACTGAGAACTTCCAGATGTTCAAGCTGGTTTTAGAAAAGGCAGAGGAACCAGAGATCAAATGGCCAACATTCACTTGATCATCGAAAAAGTAAGAGAGTTCCAAAAAAAAATCTGCTTCTGTCTTATTGACTATGCCAAAGCCTTTGACTGTGTGGATCACAACAAACTGTGGAAAATTCTTAAATAGATGGAAAACCAGGGAATACCACCTGACATGCCTCCTGAGAAATCTGTGTGAAGGTCAAGCAGCAACAGTTAGAACTCGACAGCGAAACACAGACTGGTTTCAAATTGGGAAAGGAGTATGTCAAGGCTATATATCGTCACCCTGCTTATTTAACTTCTATGCAGAGTACATCATGAGAAATGCTGGGCTGGATGAATCACAAGCTGGAATCAAGATTGCCAGGAGAACTATCAATAACCTCAGATATGCAGATGACACCACCCTTATGACAGAAAATGAAAAGGAACTAAAAAGCCTCCTGATGAAAGTGAAAGAGGAGAGTGAAAAAGTTGGCTTAAAACTCAGTATTCAGAAAACTAACATCATGGCATCCAGTCCCATCTCTTCATGCCAAATATATGGGGAAACAATGGAAACAGTGACAGATTATTTTGGGTGGCTCTAAAATCACTGCATATGATGACTGCAGCCATGAAATTAAAAGACGCTTCTCCTTGGAAGAAACGTTATAACCAACCTAGACAGCATATTAAAAAGCAGAGACATTATTTTGCCGGCAAACGTCCATCTAGTCAAAGCTACGGTTTCTCCAGTGGTCATGTATGGATGTGAGAGTTGGACTATAAAGAAAGCTGAGCTTTGAAGAATTGATGCTTTTGAACTGTGGTGTTGGCGAGACTCTTGAGAGTCCCTTGGACTGCAAGGAGATCCAACCAATCCATCCTAAATGAGATCAGTCCTGAATATTCATTGGAAGGACTGATATTGAAGCTGAAATTCCAATACTTTGGCCACCTGATGCGAAGAACTGACTCATTTGAAAAGATCCTGCTGCTGGGAAAGATTGAAGGCAGGAGGAGATGGGGACGACAGAGGATGAGATGGTTGGATGGCATCACCGAGTCAATGGACATGAGTTTGAGCACATTTCAGGAACTGGTGATGGACAGGGAGGCCTGGTGTACTGCAGTCCATGGGGTCGCAAAGAGCTGGTCATGACTGAGCAACTGAACTGAACTGAGCTTGCTTAGATCCCCTGCATCTTGAGGAGTGAATGACTCTTATTAAGGAATCAGCATAGGTTTGCAGAAAGAAAGATACGTAATTGTCATTAGAACATGGATTGTCTCTCAAAGAATCTGACTGGAGTCACTAGCATCAGAAATCAGTGTTATACACAAAACAGCCCTCTGAGTACAACAGCTCTTGGCTTCATGCTGGCCGGATGCTGGAGCCTCAGTGCAATGGCAGAAAGACATCTCTCAATGCCACCCTGATAGGCTACTAATCCTGGAAGCTGGCATCTCGTCTTCAATAACAGATAGTTGTGCCTGCTGTAACAAGTTTCCTTGGAGTTAAAAGGTTATTGGCAAACGTCTTCTTACTTAAAAATAATTTTAAAAATAAGGTAGTATACTGCTAGAATTTATCATTTAGGAAATGGGGCAGGTCTTGTTGATTCTAAATTTGCCATGTTAGTGGGTAGCTAAAATGGGGTCAAAAGTGAAGTTCTTTGCATATGAAACCAAGGAACTGTAAGGCTAGGGATTAAAAACAAAAAAGATTTTATTTTTTAGAGCAGTTTTAGGTTCACAAAAAATTAAGCTGAAGATACATAGATTTCCCTTACAGAAACTACTGCCCCCACATATGCATAACTTCTTACATCTCCCAGGAGAGCAATACATTTGCTACAATTGATGAACCTACACTGACATGTCATTATCACCCAAAGTCCATAGTTTACGTTAGGGTTCACTCTTGATGTTTACGCCCTCTAGGTTTTGACAGTGTAGCCAGCACTACAGTGTCATACAGAAGAGCTTCACTGCCCTAAAAACCCTCTTTGCTTCACCTATTCATCCCTCCTCCCCCCTAATCCTTGGCCTTTGGCAATCACTGATCTTTTTATTGTCTCCATAAATGTCTTTTCTAGAATGTCATATAGTTGGAATCACATAGTATGTAGCCTTTTCAGATTGGCTTCTTTCACTTAGTAATATATTAATACATGTAATATTCTTTGATATCTTTTCATGACTTGATAGCTCATTTCTTTTTAGCACTGAATAATATTCCATTGTCTAGATATACCACAGTTTATTTATCGAAGGCTACGGTTTTAAATCCATATAGTTACTGGAATTATAGTAGACGGATACTAGGAGTGAAGCCGAAATGGCAACTATTGTCACTTGGCAGATGAACAAATGAAGGATAGCAACCAAGAGGAAAATGAGAAGAGAACAGAGCTGGTGGGTATAGACTCAAAAATAATGAAGGTGAAGTCTTATGACTGGGGTGGGGGGGCGATGGGCAGTGGGATGGGAAAAAAAAATGTTGATTTCTTCCCATACCAGCTCCTACAGTATGTAAGCAGAGAAAGATGCAAAATGAGAGACAGTATCCTTGGTGAAGGGTTGGGTATCAGTGAAGGTAAGAAGGAAGAGAATGCTCAGTGAAGGGGTTGAGGATAAAGCCAAGTGGAAAGGTGTGGCATAGAAAACAGCAACAGGAAGATGAGTTTGGAGAGAATACAGAGAGCCAAACAAACAAGAACACAACAGAAGTGACAGGACTGGGGGGTGTGAATCTGTTGGTTGGTCTCTCTTTTTTTTTTAAAGAGTCTATCTCTTAAATACATTTATTTATTTTTTGGTTGTGCTGAGTTTGTGTTGCTCTGGGCTTTATCTAGATGCGGTGAGCAGGGGCTACTCTTCGTTACAGTGTGCAGGCTTCTCACTCTACTGGAGCACGGGCTCTAGAGGATGTTTCTGTGCTGACCCAGGGCCTCACTGTCTGTGGTCCCATCAGCAATTCGTAGTTTTTGATGAGGGTTCCAATTTGAATCTTGGTGGTGAAGGTTTTTTGTTTACGTGTCTCATGGCATGTTTCAGTTCAGTTCAGTCACTCAGTCATGTTCGACTCTTTGCTACCCCATGGACTGCAGCACACCAGGCCTGCCTGTCCATCACAAACTCCTGGAGTTTACCCAAACTCATCTCCATTGAGTCGGTGATGCCATCCAACTATCTCATCCTCTGTCCTCTTCTTCTCCCGCCTTCAATTTTTTCCAGCATCAGGGTCTTTTCAAATGAGTCAGTTCTTCGCATCAGGTGGCCAAAATATTGGAGTTTCAGCTTCAATATCAGTTCTTCCAATGAATATTCAGGACTGATCTCCTTTAGGATGGACTGGCTGGATCTCCTTGCAGTCCAAGGGACTCTCAAGACTCTTCTCCAACGCCACAGTTCAAAAGCATCAGTTCTTCGGTGCTCAGCTTTCTTAATAGTCCAACCCTCACATCCATACGTGACTACTGGAAAAACCACAGCCTTAACTAGACAGACCTTTGCTGGCAAAGTAATGCCTCTGCTTTTTAATATGCTGTCTAGCTTGGTCATAGCTTTTCTTCCAAGGAGCAATTGCCTTTTAATTTCATGGCTTCAGTCACCATCTGTAGTGATTTGGGAGCCCCCTCAAAATAAAGTTTGTCACTGTTGCCACTGTTTCCCCATCTATTTGCCATGAAGTAATGGGACCAGATGCCATGATCTTCGTTTTCTGAATGTTGAGCTTTAAGCCAACTTTTTCACTCTCCTCTTTCACTTTCATCAAGAGGCTCTTTAGTTCTTCTTCACTTTCTGCCATAAGGGTGGTGTCATTTGCATATCTGAGGTTATTGACATTTCTCCGGGCAATCGTCATTCCAGCTTGTGCTTCATCCAGCCAGGCATTTCACATGATGTACTTTGCATATAAGTTAAATAAGCAGGGTGACAATATACAGCCTTGACGTACTCCTTTTTCTATTTGGAACTAGTCTATTGTTCCATGTCCAGTTCTAACTGTTGCTTCCTGACCTGCATACAGATTTCTCAAGAGGCAGGACAGGTGGTCTGGTATTCCCATCTCTTGAAGAATTTTCCAGTTTGTTGTGATCCACACAGTCAAAGGCTTTGGCATAGTCAAAGAGAAGAATAGATGTTTTTCTGGAACTCTTTTGCTTTTTCAATGATCCAGCGGATGTTGGCAATTTGATCTCTGGTTCCTCTGCCTTTTCTAGATATTCAGCATTATATGGAATTTAACTTTTGGTTGTGAATTTACTACAGAAGGAGGGTTAGGGAGATTTGAAACGACCATCAGAGCAACAAAGGTCGCATGTTGTGAACTGCCTACACTATGACCCAAATCAAATCACTAACAATTATACAGTGGAAGTGAGAAATAGACTTAAGGGACTAGATCTGATAGAGTGCCTGAAGAACCATGGATGCAGGTTCATGGTATTGTACAGGAGACAGGAATCACGACCATCCCAAGAAAAAGAAATGCAAAAAAGCAAAATGGCTGTTTGAGCAGGCCTTACAAATAGCTGTGAAAAGAAGAGAAGTGAAAAGGGAAGGAGAAAAGGAAAGATATACTTCTGTCATTATGGTGCATTTTATATATGGCAGAAAAATACCCCTGAGTTGGAAGACCCTGGGTTTGAATCTTGTTTCTCCCATTATCATAGGCATTGTACAAAGGAGAAGGAGCTGAGGAGAAAGCCTAGGTAGACCTGGAGAATCAATGGCCTCCATGACATCAGCATAATTCTCACTGACAGTGTTAGGTGTTCTATACTGTTGAGAGTATTTTTCTCGACATTTCAAATGTGCTTTCACATCAGCCCATTTCAAGTCCTGTCCAGTGACCTCACCTACGTTGTGAATATTTGTTTGGTCTACACAGAAAAGGCTTGTCTTCAAGTCCAGTGGAGGAGGAAAACCACGGAAAACAAGTTCGCCCTACACCAAAATACTGAGTCGAGGGCTGTTTAAATTCCTCACTGGACAGAAAAACACACACACACACACACACAAACATAAGGCCCAAAGCCTCACAGGCAGAGCACAACACAAACCAGCGACCTGTGAGCTGCGCCAGCGCGGGACTCCTACCGCGTGCGCGCGAGACAGGTGCCTGAGGATCCGCCTCACACACGTCCCGCTGGTAATTGCCGCGGGCGCATGCGCGCGCCGCCACGCTCGAGGAGGGGCGGGCCTCGACCGCCATCTTGCCGTGCGCGGGACTCGCGCCGCGGGTCCCAAGCCTGGGCTTGCAGCCGCGGCGTCCCGTCCGGACCGCCTTCCTCTTTGCTCTGTCAGCCCCGGCCAACAGCCCTGCTCGACCCGCCCAGCCCCAGCTCTCGGCCAATGAGCTGATCCGGGGCTCGCAGCCCGATTCTCTGCCGCGGCTTGCCCTGGTGCCCGTCCCGCAAGGCGGTGCGCGGGGGGCACCCAGCCTGCCCAGCCGGCCGCCATGCCCAACGTGCAGCTGCCACCCAAGGAGAACAACCTCTTCAAACGCATCTTGGTGAGTGGCTGCGGAGCGCGCCGCCGGCGGCCCCGGGCTTGGCGCGGCGGGGCCGAGTCGCCCCGCCCGCCCTCGGGTTCTTTGTTTTTGCGGAAACCCGCACGCCCGCCTGGCCGGGCTGCCTCCCCGCTGTCGTCTCTCTCTGTGGACAGTCCTTCCAGGAACTTCCCGCCGCGGTCACCCTGGGCCTGGGCGCGGGGCACGGCCCGCGCGTGCTGCGGCGCCCGGCGCCGGCTCCTCGCCCCTAGTCGTCCGCGGTTACCTTCCGCCGTCACCCCCGCGCCCAGGTGTGCTGGTTCGCTGCTCCGTGTGGAATCTGCTGCACGGCGCGCGCTGACACCCGTGAAGGAGGGAGCTGTTCTCTGGCGGGCTGGGATCTGGTCTATACCGGTTCCCGGAAGCTAAAACTTGGGACGGAGACCGACCCTCCCTTTGGTAGAGAGGTTTGTCTTCCTTTGGTGCTCAGTGTTTACCCTCTGTTTGAGAAGTTAGTGACTGGAGCTGCCATTTTTAAGTTATAAATTCGAGCACAACTGTTGATTGCTTTTAAAAAAAGAAGTGTTTTTACTTTTAATTGTAGAATAATTGCTTTATAATGTTGTGTTGATTTCTTTTATATAGCAACGTAAATCAGTCATAAGTATGCCCCCTCCCTCTTCAACCTCTACCCCCAGCCCAATCGCACCATTCTGGGTTGTCACAGGGAACTTGGATTGCATTTAACTCCTACTGGCCCTGCGATGAGCTAAGTGATGAAAGTTTCTTGGGGTAGGCCGGCGTAGCACTTAAGGGAGCATTCACTTTGTTTCCTAGCAGAAAGAAACCTGGGGAGCAACGTGGAAAATGGCGGTGAAAATGTTAAATCTTAATTTTATATGGTGCTTAGTGTTGAGCTGAAACTCCAATACTTTGGCCACCTGATGCGAAGAGCTGACTCATTTGAAAAGACCTTGATGCTGGGAAAGATTGAAGGCAGGAGGAGAAGGGGACGACAGGATGAGATGGCTGGATGGCATCACCGACTCAATGGACATGAGTTTGAGTAAACTCTGCGAGTTGGTGATGGACAGGGACGCCTGGCATGCTGCAGTCCATGGGGTCGCAAAGAGAGTCAGAGACGACTGAGCGACTGAACTGAATTGAGCTAGTGTTGAGCAGATAATGCGAAATGAGTGTAAAAACCTAATTGTGGCAAAATGCTTCTTTCTGCTTTGCCTTTATTTTTTCTTTATTTTACTTTCATTTTTCTTATATCTTTTTACTTTTTGCAATGTGGAGTTGGAGAAGTGAATTTTTTGCCCCTTTCGGGTCGGCTGATTTTCGTTTAAGGAAGCTGAAACATGTCAATGAAAAATCATCTATATAAATTGCTAGTTGGATTTCAGTATATTTGCATTGTACGTGAAAGATGACAGAACGCTTTTTTTGTCTGTGGATATTTTCTAGTTCAAATCATGTTATCAAGAGCATAGTGAAAAGCAACTAATTTATTATATTCTAGTAAAAAAAAGTTAAAACCGTTGCAGAGTTCACTTTATTCCCCCCCCTCCCTGCCCCCCCAAATTGGGAAATGCTGAGCATTTTTTCTGAGTATGTACTTTTTTAATAAGCTTACAGGACTTTAGGAAGATGCTGCAAAATGAATTATTTTATCATCTCAAATTGCAGTAAGTGTGGGTAAAACTTGGCTGTGACAAATTCCATAGTTTTCAGAAGCCTATTATAGAATTAGTTTTTAGTTTGATTGTGGACCAAAGTGCTTTGCCACCAACAGTAACTTTTAAATGCTAATTTTCATTGTATTTAAACATCCATGCAAGTTTACCAGGTTGCTTATCAACATGGTTTGCAAGACTTGTTCCTGCCTATCTTATTTCCCCAAACTGGCTGTTACCATTATGTTTTGTTGAATTTTGGAACTACTCTATGCTCTCTTTTACAGAGGAGACAATCAAACCCAGGAATAGTAAATGACAGTCTAAGGTTCTCTGTCTGGTTAGTAGCCAAGTTGAAACTACAATCTGTTTTTTCTACCAAGTATAGATTCCTTATTGAATTTAATAAGACTTTCCTATAACCTGAGTACTTGGGTACTGGAGATGACTACCTGGGTTTGAATTGTGGCTCTGACACCAGCTGTGTAAACTCAGTAACTATGCCTCAGTCTCCGTCTAAATGGAGATTACATGTATCCCATAGGCTTTCCTTGGGGTTTAAGTAAAGAGTAAATGAGAAAAGCACCTGTCACATAGTAAATGCTTCCAGGAAGTGTTAACTATTATTATTCCTGTTGTTGGTAGTATGATATTATTACTTCCAGATCACTTGGTGAGGCAGAAAAAAACAATATATTTCTCTTTTTTTCCTCTTCCCCAGTAGCTCCTTCTGCTTGTTTTTTTCTTCTTGTCTTTGTCAGATGAACTCCTGTGACTGGATTCAGATTATTTTTCTATGAATACTTTTCTATGTTTCCCCTCCAGATGCCACCCCTGTTGGCAAGAATTAATCTCTTCTCCTTTGCTGGTCGTGTTTTGTTTTGAACTTAGAAGACTGTACACATTGACTGTGTTGAGCAGTGCTTAATTGTCTAGAATCTGAGGATACAGCCGTGCTTAAAACAGGCAGGATCCCTGTTCTCATGGAGCCTACAATATGATGGGAAAGACAGACACTAAGGAAAAGCAAATAAGTAATAATGTCAGGAAATGATAGCACTGTGTAGAAAATAGAGCAGTATGGTCGAGTGTGTATGTGTGTGTGGAGGGGTACAGTAAGAGGCTGGCGGTGTTAGAGCGGTCAGGTAGATGATGTGGAAAACTTGATCATAAGGAGCCAGACATGGGAAGGTCTGGGGAAGGACAACATCCCAGAGGGTAGAAGGAACACAGGTGCAGAGGCCTTGAGGTGGGGATGAGCTTGGCATGCTGAGTACTAGGGAAAATAACCTATAACTACAAGTGAGAGGTTGATTAAAGATAAGGTGTTCTCACAGTTAATGACTGTGGAGGCCAGGCATGGTTACTTAGCCTGGCTGGTGGCATTTAGGAATAAAGAGGTTGCTTCCATCTATGTTAGAGTAATTGATGGAAAGACCATTGTCTTTGAAGTCAACCCAGAGTTTGCAACTAGGCTGACCCACTTATAAACAGATTTCAGGAACTTTTAAGTTTCTGCATCTGTGAAGTGGAGATGATGACACCTACCTTAAAGAATTGTCATGAGTCATAACAAGTTTTGTACAGACAAACGTTAGTTGCTCAATAAATAGCAGTATTGTGTATATGCTTTGGTTCCATTCTTGAAGTAGCAAAGGTTTTTAATGCTGTTTCTAGTATTTTTCTTTATGATCACATATGTTTTTGCTTTTGGATTTTGAATAAAAGAAAGCTATAGCAGTGTATTGATTGACAATAAGGATTTTTTTTAAAGAGTATCTTTATTTGCAAATATTTATTTGTCTGCACCAGGTTTTAGTTGCAGCATGCACACTCTCAGTCGCGGCCTGTGGGCTCTAGTTCCCTGACCAGGGGTTGAATCTGGGCTCCTGCTTTGGGAGTCTTAGCCTCTGGACCACCAGGGAAGTCCCAATTTTTTCTTTATTTTCTGTAAAAGTGAAAAGACTCAGTACCAGTAAGTAAGAGAGGTACACTTCATGTTATAAGTGATATAAGTTGGTATAAAACTTTTCCATCACATATGTTTTAAACCTAACTTTGAATCTTGAATTTAGAATTTATATAATACAATGAAAAGTTATTTCCATGTGTATTCATTTTGTATAATAATTTTTTTTTCTTTTTCAGAAATGTTATGAACAGAAGCAATACAAAAATGGCCTCAAATTTTGCAAGATGATTCTTTCAAATCCGAAATTTGCTGAACATGGAGGTATCACCTGTGAGATTCCTTTGAGAAAATCTTAATTCCACAATCAGATGGAAAGGATTTCTAACCGTGAAAGAAGAATACTTCCCACTTTCCATGGCCTCTTAGAGTCCATACATGTTTGACTTTTTGAATTATACCTCATATCATTATTATTATAGATTATTTCCTTCAATATGCTTAGATATATTTATAGACTTTTATTAATAGATGAGAAATAGTTGATCTGTTGGTAAATAAGTGGCATATATACCTCTACTTTTATAGCCCTGATATCATTTGTTGCTATGAGTAGGACTTAGCCTTTGATTTCTTATGTATAAAATTAGGACAATATTTGCAACACCAAAGTAGAATGAAGATACAATCACATGCGTTTTATTTCTTGGTAGATGTATTGTTAATATATCTGCTGATCTTCATATGTAAATAGGATACTACTGATTGACATTTGGATTATCTTGGTTCTTCTAGCACTGATGTCAGTTAAGTCTGTATTTTCTTGTCTAATCCTTTTTCACTGGTGCCCAGTGCTTGGTAAAAGGATGAATAGGTTAGACATGGAAGTTATGGTCCCATAGCAGAGGAAAGCCAACTGGGTCTCCAGTATTAGCCTTGAGTAATTCTCGAGACCATCTCTTTTAGAAAAATAGCCTGGCCCTGCTGCTGCTGCTGCTGCTAAGTCGCTTCAGTCGTGTCCGACTCTGTGCTACCCCATAGACGGCAGCCCACCAGGCTCCCCCGTCCCTGGAATTCTCCAGGCAAGAACACTGGAGTGGGTTGCCATTTCCTTCTCCAATGCATGAGCCTGGCCCTGCTTAGTTTCTAATAATGCTTAAAGCATTCTTTGAAGGAAGTGGAAAGAAGTCTTTTGTTTCATAGCATTTTAGAAATTAAAGCTTATTTTCAAGCTATTTAGCAGTAGAGTAGTGTGTTAGTTGCTCAGTTGTGTCCAACTCTTTGTGAGCCTGTGGACTGGAGCCCGTCAGGCTCCTCTGTCCATGGGATTCTCCAGGCCTTTATCCAGATGGGAGCTTCTGGGGAAATTCATTATGTCAAAACAGATAAAATAAGATGTTTCATCATGGGAGCCTGAACTGTTGGATCACCGTATTCTGAAAACCAGAATCCATAGAGATCAGCTTGGAAACCATTTTTCTTTTGTAATTCGGTCTTGTAGATTATTGAGAGAATTATTTCATTCCAAATAATCTTCCACTAACTACCTTAAACATATTCTTGGGTTAGTTACCACTCGCACAGTCCAGTGTTGCACTTTTCAAGTGCAAACTGATGTTAATTAGCCTAAGTGGACTTTGTTGGAATAAACTTACAACCAAAAAGGAAGTTTGGTCCAGTATTGAGTAGGGTGACTTTTACATTGTGTACATCACTTTAAGGTAGATTGAGTGATTTTGTGGAGTATAAATCAGATTGTTAGATTCTTAGTAGAATTGACTTCAGGTGAAAGGTGAGGTCGGCTGCAGTAGATTTAACTCAACAGGACTCAGGTCCGTGCTGTGTTACCTTTTTTCAGCAGAATAATCTTAACTTCCTTTATAGAGTCTTCAGAAAGGCAGAAAGCTTTTTACTAACTCAGTTCCAGCCTAAGGAATTTGAGAAAAGGATAGGGCTAAACTTTAAGCAGATATATAAATATATTTTTACTTTTTTTATTTGGAGAGAAGTTCTTCTAACTATAGGATTTAAAGGATGGATATTGTACTCATTGGTAGATCTCATATATTACAATATTGCTAAGAGAATAATTTGAATCTTTCATGGGTAAATACAGGTTGAAAATGTTTTTCAGAGACTTTGGCTATGAAAGGATTAACGTTGAACTGTTTAGGAAAAAAAGAAGAAGCATATGAATTTGTTCGTAAAGGACTTCGTAACAATGTGAAGAGTCATGTCTGTATCCTTTTGTAGTAGTTGAGTAGTTCTAATTTTGTTTATTGTTTTCCGTTTACTAGTATTTCTAACTCAAAAAACTTCTATGGAAAAATTTAAAGCTGTAAGAAAGAGTGAGTTTAATGAAGTCTATGTACCTATTGTCTAGCTTCAATATTATCAACATTTTTAATATTAGTTTCATCTGTTCCCTACCGTTTGTTTTTTGTTTATTGGAAGATTTTAAGAAGAATCCCTGTGCACTGTATATTGACTGCAGTTGTACTTAGTGTAAGAGTAAAGTAATTTTGATAATTGCATGTGTGTGTGTGTGTGTGTACGCGCACTCACTGAGTTGTATCTGACTCTTTGTGACCCCATGGGCTGTAGCCCTCCAGGCTCCTCTGTCCATGGGAGTTTTCCAGGCAAGGATACTGGAGTGGGTTGCCATTTTTGGAGTGGGTTGCCATTTTCTTCTCCAGGAGATCTTCCTGAGCCAGGGATTGAAAGCACATCTCCTGCGTCTCCTAAATTGGCAGGCGGATTCTTTAATGCTGCGCCACTTGGGAAGCCAACTTTGATAATTATATGTGACTTAAAACCCATTGTTTCTTTCATATATATCCATAAACAGAGTGATAGTTTCCCCATTCCGAATGACTTACCTGTATAGTAAACTTTGTGTTCCTTAAAAAAGTTCCTTAAACTTTCCTTTAGAAATCTTAGATGAACATTCAGAAGGAACTTGTAAGATAGATTTTATTTAGTATAACTATCATATTGATTCTTCCACTTGGTTTCTGCTACACAAGGACTTGGCTGTTACTTCACTGGATACTTAACATATTTTTCTTTGGCTAGTACCCCAGTGTGTAAGAAAACAAAAATATTCTTTAGGGATGGGTCATTGAAACTGTTTTAATTTATGTTTTGCTTGTATGTATACTTATTCAGAATTTGCTTATTGCCCTTTTATGTTAATGTTTTGCATTTAAATCATCTAGCTCTTGACCAGTATTGAACATCAGTAGTCTTAATGGTGTTTTCTACATATTTAGCTTAGGGTTCTCTCAGTATACTAAATACTTACTTCTTTATCCCAGTGCTTACCCCAGAGTGAAGAGAAAGGGCGTGTAAGTATGATAGTTTTTGTAGCTCCAAGATATACTAAGACTTTAATTTATATTAAATAAAAACTTACTTTTTTGTGTGGTCTTTAATCACTAGTGAGTTAAAAACATGTTTTGTAGTTGATTGAATGAATATATACTTGTCTTAAAAGATAATTGAAATTTTTGTATATATTCTGTTTTAATACACAGTGTTTGATATTAAGAGCATGTTGAGATGCTGGTGTAGGAAAGTAAGGGACTCGGGGTAGGGAATGTGAAGAATTCCTACCAGTAATTTCTAAGGTTACTTAAAAATTCTATGAAAAATTTCAGATGTGTCCAAAAATAGAATAGAATAATGAAACTCTATATGCCTGTCACCTGGCTTCAGTAATATAACAACTTGTCAATCAAGGCTGATCTGGTTTCATCTTTAATCACCTCACTATCCCCCTTTTACTCAGGTCATTCTAAGGGGTAAATCCCAAACAAAATATTATTTTGTTAAGGTAAACTTCCTGTTAAATATATAGCATAGTATATTCTAGTATCTGTGAGTGTCTTCCTTAACGTAATAGGTTGGCATGTATATGGACTCTTGCAGCGTTCTGATAAGAGATACGATGAAGCTATTAAATGTTACAGAAATGCCCTCAAGTTAGATAAAGATAATCTTCAAATTTTGAGGGATCTCTCTCTGTTGCAGATCCAAATGAGAGACCTTGAAGGTTACCGAGTAAGTATTTTAGTCTTAAATGTACGTGTTTTTGTGATAGCTATAACTTAAAAGCATGTGAATTCAGAATGAGGTAAACTTAAACATCACGTAGACTTGATCGTTAATTGCATTCTATAGTAGAAGGGGGAAGTCACTTGGGATCTCCCCTCCAGTGATAGTTGCAGAATTGCATAAATTGATCAAAAAGGGTAACTGGTTTATTCATTTAATGCTTTTTATTATGAAAGATAGAATATCTCCTATGTGCTAATATTGTACCATATTCTTTGTGGGCTTGATATTTACAAATTTGGCAAACAGATTTTATAATAGAAATCTAAATGTAGAGATTGACTAGCTTGCTTTATTATGGGTTAGAAAATACAAGATATTGTGAGAATGATTGCCATAAATGTAGTCCCAGACTATTATTGTCAACTCTACTGGGCATCTACAGGTGCTTACCCCACTTAGTATCCTAAATTCAATATGTTCAAAATGGAATTCTCCCCCCTTCTCATGTGAAGGAGGCTACCAAAACTTAATAGTTCTCTTTAGGTAAGTCTTCTTTCATTAACTTTTTTCCTTTTGCCCTTCTGCTGCTATGTAAATCTTTTCTACCCTATGCTTAGACTTTTGCAGAAGTTTCAGGGGTTCTGCTGAACTTAATAATGCCACCCAATTAATTCATCAAGGTTATATGATTTTTTTTTTTTTGGTTAGGACTTAGCAGCCTAAGTTTGGTGAGAGTTCAAATCACTTATCTTTAGAAATAAAGAAATTAACAATATTGGCAGGAGACTGGTTGCTAGGAGGGGTTGTGAAATAAATACAGATAAAAGAGCTGGTGGTTAGAAGTGAAGGACTCCAGGAACTAGAGGTACTGGTGGTATCTAGGAACAAGGGTGGGAAGGTCCCAGGTTAGCGTGTTGATAGCATAGGAGCTGTAGCCAGAGTGAGATACCTGAATTTATGATTTCTGGGTGGCAGTAAGGTCTAGGGTGTGGTGGTGGGAGTAGGTCCCTGAAACGGCATGGAGATCATTAAAGAGGAGGAAATCTTGGCTCCAAGAAGATAGGTTATTGGACGGTTAGTGTTGCATTTGCCCAGGATAATGGCAGGATTTGACAGAGAGATGAAAACTGAGTCAGACTTTAATGAAGTAGGGGGAAGACAGAGAAGTAACAGTGGAAATAAGGGGTGAGATTGATAAAGAGCTTAATGCCATATTCCTAGAAGGAACAGACACTTAGATGTGAATATTGTCTCAATCGTTGTGTCAAAGATACCTCTTTTAAAGGAAGATCTAATCATGGTTCTCCTCATGGCCTATAGCGTAGATGGCCAGCACACATTCCAGTGGCAGTCACAGAAGCTAAACATTACATTTTTAAAACTCATTGCAGCTAGGGTTTTTCATGAGACCCTGTTCCTCTAGGCAGTTACACTTTCTTAAAACCTGGAGATATATATGAACTACGAGGAAGCTAGAGCTGTGTAGGCGGTTAGATTTTGTGCTGGTCTGAAGATTGTGTGCTGGTCTTGATTCTTCTTGGCAACCAGGTGGAATTTCTGGTGTTTTCTTCCTAATATCATAGATACTGAGCTGTCTTAAGAGTAGCAGCAGTGGTGTTTCTGCTAGAAAAGTCCAGTCATCTGTTTGAGTGTTTTCTCTGGCTCTGTCCAGCCTGTCTATGGGCCTGTTATAACAATGTAAGAAGGTCTTAATTTTATATAATAATTTAATATGCAGAAAACTCTGCTTTCATTAAAAGCTATCTTATTCTCTCTTTTAAGGTGTTCAGTTACCAGAAGACATTCTTGTTATATAAAGGTAATTTTATAAGGCAGCCCAACAGCATTGACTCCAAGGACAGCTTTTCAGTGACAGTCTTTCAGTGAGCGTTATGGAGTATTCTAGAGTTTAAGTTTAGATGAGGAACATAGAAAGTATTGGGTGGGCCAAGAAGTTCATTCGAGGTTTTCTGTACCATCGTCCAGAAAATCCTAGGTGAATTTTTTTTGTCCAACTCAGTATTTTTGTTTTATTCTGGAGTTCAGTGATACTTGTTCATTCATTTCATTAGTAAGGAATTAAAGGTATGTTGTCTTAAAACTGATGGATTATATTTTAGTGAAACTTAAGAAAATGAAAAGAATTAAAAAAATTTTTTTTTAAGGAGACAAGATATCAGCTGCTTCAGTTGCGCCCGACACAACGTGCTTCCTGGATTGGCTATGCTATTGCACACCATCTACTGAAAGATTATGAGATGGCACTGAAACTGCTGGAAGAATTTAGACAGACTCAGCAAGTAAGAAGTTCGTTTCAACATGTCCTTCCTCTACAAACTAAAACAGTTGACTTCTATGTTGCCTCCACCCCTCAAGGATCTTTGGGAAAATTGAACAATTTTTGAAATAATTGGAGAAAGTTATAATGTAGGATTCTTTTATTTTGGTCATGCCATGCATCATGCGGGGTCTTAGTTCCCTGATCAGGGATTCCACTGCCTTCTGCAATGGAAGTGCAGAGTCCAAACCACTGGACTTCTAGGAATTCCCAATATAAAAATGTTTTTATGCTATAATTTCAATAATATTCAGATGAATAAAGAAAAGAATACATGAAACTGAAAATAGTTTTGTGACTGTGGGAATTTCTTTAATATATGTTGCTTTTATATGTATATATTTTTATATATAAACGTGTTAATACGTTTTACTATGCATAGTAAAAAATAGAAAAATGAAAAAAGTGTAAAATAGTGAAAAATAGTAAAAATGCAAAAATATAGTGTGTGTCCCAAGAGAAATTTAAAAAGATGTTAGCATTTTGCAATAATTGCTCCAGATTTAATTATTTTTTAAAGAACTAAAATGTTCGAGAAAAGCTAGAGTCCTCCCATGTCCCTCCCTAGAGGTAGCCACTATTGTGAAATTGGTATAGATCATTTCTAGTCATGTTTACCTTATGTGTTAAGTCCGTGAAAGTTGCAGACTGTTATTTTGTATATTTAAAATTTTATAAGAATGATACTCAGTTTTTAAAATCCTAGACGTACATCTGTGTTGATACATGTAGGGTTAGTTTATCCATTTTAAACTGCTGTTTGGTGTTCCATAGCTACACTGTTTCGTGTCTATTAGAAATGAGTGCTATGGTGAACATTCTTTTCTGCTGTTTCATTAGCCATATTTGTGAGTTCCTCTTCAATTAATACCTAAAACTGGAATTGCAGAGTTTCAGATCTGTGTCTTCAGTTTTCCCCGTTTGAAGTACTTGTACTCATTTATATGCCCACTAGCAAGATTTGATGGTTATTATTTGCCTGTGTCCTTACTGGACAGACATACTTACTGTTAGCTTTATTAGTCTTCTGGACTAATAGTTTTTCCAGTTTTCTACTTGTGAAGAAGTGTATCTCATTATTCTTTTAATTTGTGTTTCTTTATTAGTGAGGGATACTGGGATAAGAGATATTAAGCTGTACTCTTCTTTTGATGTCTGTCTGGTCTCAAGGCATGAGTTGGGAAGTGTTTTGTGCAGGATGGTAGTTCTTAGGTGAACATCTGGTAATACTCACCTGTGATGGCTTCTGGTCCTGGGCTTTCCTTTATGGAAAGATTATTGGTAATTATGATTTACTTTTTATTGGATATTGGTCTGTTCAGATTTTCTGTTTCTTCTCGAGTCAGTTTCAGCAGCTTGTGCTTTTAGGGAGTCAGTCCATTTCATCTAGGTGATCTAATTTGTTGGCATACCACTTTGCCTAACAGTCCCTTATAATCCTTTTTATTTTTGCAGAGTTTGTGGTAATGGTCTTCCTTTTATTTTCAATTTTCGTAACCTTCTTTCTTTCTTGGTCGTTCTCGCTAAAGACTTGTTGATTTGTTGATCTTGTAGTATTGTTAAATTTCTGTGTGTTGGTGTATGCCTTAGCATCAGCCAGGCATTTTACCCATCACTTCACAGCAAATAGATGGGGAAACAGTGGAAGCAGTGGCAGACTTTATTTTGGGGAGCTCCAAAATAACTGCAGATGTGACTGCAGCCATGAAATTAAGACCCTTGCTCCTTGGAAGGAAAGTTATGAACTTAGACAGCATGTTAAAAAGCAGGGACATTACTTTGCCAACAAAAGTCCGTCTAGTCAAAGCTACGGTTTTTCCAGTAGTCATGTATGGATGTGAGAGTTGGACTATAAAGAAAGCTGAACGCTGAGGAATTGATGCTTTTGAGCTGTGGTGTTGGAGGAGACTCTTGAGAGTCCCTTGAACTGCAACCAGATCCAGCCAGTCCATCCTAAAGGAAATCAGTTCTGAATATTCCTTGGAAGGACTGATGCTAAAGCTGAAACTCCAATACTTCGCCCACCTGATGCGAAGAGCTGACTCATTTGAAAAGACCCTGATGCTGGGAAAGATTGAGGGCGGGAGGAGAAGGGGATGACAGAGGATGAGATGGTTGGATGGCATCACCAACGCAATGGACATGGGTTTGGGTGGACTCCAGGAGTTGGTGATGGGCAGGGAGGCCTGGCGTTCTGCGGTTCATGGGGTCACAAAGAGTTGGACACGACTGAGCAACTGAACTGAACTGAAGGCAGTTTACAACTCTGCCTTAACTTTCACCTCTTACTTGTGTAGTCTCAAGGTCAGCAGGAAGCGAGAGCTTAGGATTTTCTCAGGTAATTCTTGAACCTGCGTATAGCTCTGTATGTGTGTGACTTCAGTGCCCTCTGTGGACGTCACATTTCCTAGCTTTTTCTTTAAGGCTTTTGTGTAGTCTGTTGTCTGCCCTGACTGTTAAACCCATCTTTCAGGCACTATGAAAGTAAAACATATGCCTCTAATCACTTTTCTTTTTTCTTTCTTTTTAGTTGCACTGAATCTTCATTGCTGTGCCCGGGCATTCTCTAGTTGTGGCGAACGGGGGCGACTCTAGTTGTGGTGTGTGGGATTCTCATTGCAGCGGCTTCTCTTGTGGAGCTTTAGGGCAGGCGGGCTCAGGAGTTGTAGTTGACAGGCTTAGTTTGCTCTGCGGCTTGTGGAATCTCCCGGACCAAGGGTCAAACCTGTGTTCCCTGTATTGGCAGAGGGGTTCTTAACCACTGGACCACCAGGAAAGTCCCCTTGTGATCAGTTTTGTTGAGCACTTAGGCTCTCACCTGCCCCCTGAGGCTTTTTTTTTGGCTCTGAGCACACTCTGAGTTAGGCTTGTATTTGGAAGCTTGCAGTGAACCAGGAAATAGGTCAGTTAATTACAGTTCTTGGGAAGGAAGCTTTGAAAGAGCCCCAGCTTCATTCTTTTCTCAGTGGTGACTGTCAAGCTGCTACAGGAATACAAGCTTATTTCTCAAGGCTACTGTGTAGCTGGAGAGCTTTGGATAGGACTAGTGAAGTCACTTAGTCATGTCTGACGCTTTGCGACCCCATGAACTGTAGCCTACCAGGTTCCTCCGTCCTTGGGATTTTCTAGGCAAGAATTCCGGAGTGGGTTGCCATTTCCTTCTCCAGGGGATCTCCCCGACCCAGGGAATGAACCCGGGTCTCCCCCATTGTAGTTAGACGCTTTACCGTCTGAGCCACCAGGGATAGGACTGAGGCAAGTTAAAATGACATAAAACTCACTGGTCTTCTTAAGATCTAGCTTTTTTTCTTCAGTAATTGCTCCCCAGATAGCTGTAAGTGATAGTCATTCAGTTGTGTCCAACTTCGCAACACCATGGACTGTACCCCATAAAGCTTCTCTGTCTGTGGAATTTTCTAGGCAGGAATACTGAAATGGGTTGCCATTCCCGTCTCCAGGGGCTCTTTCTGACCCAGGGATTGATCTGGGTCTCCTGTGTTGCACGTCGAGTCTGCATCAGGGAAGCCTTTGGTTAATTTTCAGAGTTCTGAATAATGTGATTCTGACAGTTTTTACCTGCTCTTTCCTTTCTCTTATGGAGAGGTGAATTTTTAGACTTCTTTGCCATTTCTCCTGACATCATCCTCTCTATTTTCTTAATGAAAACTTTCTCTTTTGACACATTACCCAAAACATGATGGGTTTGTTAGCCAAAGTAATTTTACCTGCTAGGGTGGTGAATGTTTTTTCTCTTCTCATTTATCCAGTAATTCTCATTACAGAGTTTTCATGGTAACTGTCCTCTATCCTAACCTTTCTGTCCCTGCCTTGTGGTCCAGAGAAGACATGGAAGGACAAAGGTCTCCATATGTTACAACTTTAGGGAATATACTTAGACCTCTTTTGGAAACTTCAAATAAAGACAGCCATAATGTAGTGTTTTGTCTTTAGATTCTTCTATTTAGAATACTTTTGAGATTGACCTGTGTTAGAGTGTGTAGTATTAGTGGTTAATTCCTTTTCAGTGCTATATACTATTTCATTTTGGAGATACACCACACTGTACACACTTGATGGACATACATATAGATTTTACTTTTAGCTATGCATAGTGCTACTGTGAACGTTTGTGTATAAGTTTGTGGGCAGACATATATTTTTATTTCTTTTGGGGAGATACTTAGGAATGAAATTACTTGGTTATATGGTAAGTATATATTTATCTTTTTCATAAACTGTTCTGTTGTTTTTCTAAATGACTGGACCATTTCACATTCCTACTAGCAGTGTGTGAGAATTTCAATTTCTACCCACCCTTATACCTGTTACTGTTCATTTTTTTTGATGATAGTCTCCTAGTGGGTATGTAGTAATATTTGTTTTGATTGTACCTGCATTTTTCCAGAAATTAATGATATTGAGCATTTTACAGGCTTCCCTGGTGGCTCAGAGGTTAAAGCGTCTGCCCGCAATGCGGGAGACCCGGGTTCAGTCCTTGGGTTGGGAAGATCCCCTGGAGAAGGGAATGGCAACCCACTCCAGTACTCTTGCCTGGAGAATCCCATGGAGGGAGGAGCCTGGTAGGCTACAGTCCATGGGGTCACAAAGAGTCAGACATGACTGAGCAACTTCACTTCACTTCACTTCACCATGTTCTCACTAGTCATTTATATTTCTTCTTTGATAAGATGTCTGTTCAACTCTTTGCCCATTTTTTAGTTGGGTTATTTGTCTTACCACTGAGTTGTAAGAATTTCTTTTATAATCTCCGTACAAGCTCCTTATCAGATATATCATTTGAAAATATTTTCTTCTAGTCTGTAATTTGTTTTTGCATGTTATTAATGATGTCTTTTGAAGAGGAAAAGTTTATAATTTTGAAATCCAGTTTACTAATTTTTTTCTTATACAAATAGTCATGAAGATTTTTTTTCTGTTCTGAGATTTCTTGTATAGTTTTAGTGCTCACATTTAGGTCCGTGATCCATTTTGAGTTAATTTTTGTATATGGTATGAAATATGTGTCTAAGGTTATTTTTTTGCATATGGGTATTTTATTGTTCCACCATCATTGTTGAAAAGACTACCCTATCTTATTGGCACATCTGTCGAAAATTGATTGACCAGGTTATAAGGGCTTATTTCTGAAGCTTGTATTCTGTTCCATTGATGTCTGTGTCTGTGCTTAGGCCATTACCAACCACATTGTCTTGATTGATGTAGCTTTACAGTATGTTTGAAATTTGAAGTCTTCCTACTTTGTTTTTCTTTTTATGATTCTGTTGGTACAGGCAGGGTTCCTTTGGTTTCCATTTGAACTTTTGGGTCAGCTTGTCAGTTTCTGAAAGCTAACTAAGAGTTTGGTAGGGATTGCATTGCATTTTTAGATCAAGGTGGGAGAAAAAAATACTGATCCATGTACATGGAATGAAATGTCTGTTGATGTATTTAGGTCTTTAATTTCTCTTTGAATGTTTTGTACTCTTTGATATGAGTCTTGTTTCTTAAATATATTCCTGAATGTTTGTTCTTTATAGTGCTGTTGTGAGTGAAATTATTTTAATTTTTTGGGGGAGTAGGATTATTTGTTGCTGGTATAGAGAGATATAGTTGATTCTCATATATTGATCTTGTATTCTGTCACATTGCTAAAGTGATTTATTCTAGTAGGTTTCTTTTTTGAAAGATTCTTTAGGGCTTTAATCCCATTATTTTACTTTTCTTTGGTAATAGGATTTGCTGACCTCTTCCCTTTGCAGAAATCCCTTCATTTGCTTTAAAGAATATATTAATCTTTGCTGTTGATCCCTCTTCTATTTGTAACTGCTTGTAGGTTGCTTTTTAAAGTCTGTGTGAATGACATTCCTGAGAAGTCAGTTAAAGATCTATAACTGCTTTATGTTATTATATAAATAAGATTATTATTTTTTTTTCCAGGTTCCTCCCAGCAAAATAGACTATGAATACAGTGAACTGATACTGTACCAGAATCAAGTGATGAGGGAGGCAGATCTGTTTCAGGAATCTTTGGAACATATAGAAACATACGAGAAACAAGTATGTGATAAGCTTTTGGTGGAAGAAATTAAAGGTTAGTTGAATTGCTTTTTCTTTTTTTAAAAAATGGTCTCGATTAAAGATGAGAATAGAAGCTGTATTTGGGCTTCCCTGGTGGTTCATACAGTAAAGAATCTGCCTGCAGTGCAGGAGATGTAGGTTTGATCTCTGGGTCAGGCAGAATCTCCTGAAGAAGGAGATGACAACCGACTCAAGTATTCTCACAAGTATCCTACAGCCTACTCAAGGATTCTGGGAAATCCCATGAACAGAGGAGCCTGCCAGTTGCAAAGATACAGGACTGACTTACTAACACTTTCACTTTCATGCCCTAACACTTAAGTGAGGCTATATCAGGCAGTGTTCTAAACAGTTCCTTTATTAAACCATTACTAATTAATGTAATCCTCATAACAACCTTATGATGTAGTTGTTATATCCATTTTAGAGATCAGGAACTGAGGAACAGAGAGGTTAAGTGACTTGCCCAGAGTCACACAGCCATTAGGCTGAGTAGTGCAGCATTTGAGTGCAGGGATTTTGATGCCAGATTCCGTTTTCTAAATAGTGGTTATACTGCCTTCATATTCATCTCCTCTCCCAATTCTTATCTTCATATGTAGTAAAATGAGATTAGTAAATGTTGACACCGGGATCATCATGAAAGCAACATTCATTTATTTTCATTATGGGCTAATTAAGAAGACAGAATCCTGAGAAATAGTTTGTTAAAAGTGTTATACAACAAAGTCAAACTGTTTCTTTTTTATATTTAACTTTGCTCATCAGTTACCCATTTCCTGGGGAATATTGTATAGACTGTCCATTTAAATTAAAAATTAGTTTAAAACTAAAATCTCATATAGTTGCAGGACTTCTAAAGCTTAATAAAAATACTTGCCAAGATTTATTTAGTCTTTCACAGTAGTAATTGCTGAACTGGCTTAATTTCTTGGAATATTTTTTCACTTCTAACATGGGTATTATTTATTATTCCTTTTTATATTTGAAGAAACTAGGAGAGGTTAAGGACTTGCCTGAAGTTGCCTAGCCTTTTAGGAGTTAATTTCTAAACATACCTTTCTGATTTCAGAGCCTTTACATTTTTTGTTTGTTTGTTTTAATTTAAATAGACTTTATTGTTTAGAGCAGCTCTAGGTACCCTGCGACCCTGGGTGGAAGACACAAAGGTCTCCTATGCGCCCTCTGTCCTCACATACGCAGACTCCTCCCTGCCCCAGGCCTGTAGTCTGTATGTGGGTTCACTCTTGGTGTTGCACACCTTCCAGGGTTTAAAAAATGTGTAATGACATGTATCTACCATTATAGGATCATACAGGGTAGTTTCACTGCCATAAAAATCCTGTGTTCTACCTGCTTGTTTCTCCTTGCCTCCAACCCTTGGCAGTCCGAAATCCTTTTCCTGTCTCCTTATTTGTACCTTTAACAGTATGTGTTAGAGATGGAATCATAGTATGTAGCCTTTTTATATTGGCTTTTTTTCACTCAGCAATATCCTTTTAAGGTTCCTTCGTGTCATGTTTTGAGTCCTTTTAACTGCTCTCCTCTACTCCTGTGGAGGAATGGGGCGCAGTCACAGTTTTTATTTTGTTTTTGTTTTCCTTTTCTTTCAGTTGAAGTATGGTTGACATACTGTTTATAGTTTTAGGTAGTAGATGCTTATTTGTTTTCACTTTGTACCTAGTGCTGTGCTGACCATTTTCAGTACATTATTTCAGTTGATGATCATAAAAATAGTTGATATTTTGCAAGCAAGGAAGTGGAAATTGAAAGTTTTATGTTACTCAGGGTTCCAAAGCCAGAAAGTGGTGAAACTGGTAATTATACCTGTTAGTCTTTTTTTTAATTAGAGGATAATTACTTTACAGTATTGTGATGGCTTCTCTCATACGTAAGCATAAATTGGTGACAGGTGTACACATGTCCTCCCACCTTGAACCGCTCTCCCACTCCTGTTAGTCTTACTCTAGAGATTGAGTAATATATAATACATGTAAATAGCAAAATAATATGTAGAATAACCACTATAATATGATGATGATAAAAGCTGAAATAGTATGTATGACTGAAGACATTTCAAAGGGTTGTTTGAAACAGATTCTTCAGGAAGTGGAAAAGCTTAGTGATAGAAAGTGGAGGTATATTCTCTTTTGAGATTCTCCCCATTCTCTTGATTAGATTTGCTTTTATCTGAGGAGTTTAGATGCGCTTTCCCGTTCCCACTTGCAATTTATATGGCATAGTTAAAGGAACTGACTTAGTTCCTCTAACTGATGTAGTTAGAGATGACTCACAGGTGAACTCTTTTTGTGTAGTTTCTTGCTCTGAAATGATATTTAGTGTTATCGTTTTGTGAGTTAAACTTTTCTGATTTTAGTGACCTGGAAAGGACACTAAGAAAATTAAATGGAGAATTCTTAGCACAAAAATTCATTAGGAAAAGTACATTGAAAATCTTGCAGTAGGAAGGTAGAAATATTTCATTGGAATTATTTACCAATCTGTAAATAGGGTGTCTTCAGTTATCTTAAAGGGTATATAAAAATGTACAAAATAGCAAAAATTCTTACTAATTAATATCATTTATATTTGGGGTGTGGGAGGGAGCCAAAAATAAATGTTAATAGAATATTTAAATGAAGGTTCATTTCTGAAGGCAAACTCTGAATTAATTTTTAGTTATTTAAACTACAGTGGCAACACACCCTGAAGGAAAGCACGTAAAATTCTGTCTTTCGTAAATATCTACTATACTAATAATGGTTAGTGAAAATCTCTGGTCTCAGAAAGGTATTTAATGTTTAAGTAAAATGAATGTGACATTTAAACTTAATTTTAGGGGAAATGCTGTTGAAATTGGGGCGATTAAAAGAAGCAAGTGAAGTATTCAGAAACTTGATTGATCGGAATGCAGAAAATTGGTGTTATTATGAAGGCTTGGAAAAAGCTCTGCAACTTAGTATGTAATGATTTTTCTCCTACCTTCTCTTAACTAGTGTTTGAAGTATAGTAAAAAATAGTAAAATATAAAGTTATAGTCATATTTGAGGATGTATATTTTTAATAGTAGCATTTATTTTTCCATTTAGGAAAGTTGCAGGTTAAACATGGGAGTGAAAAGGAATTCAGATATTTAAAATATTTCAGTGATAAACACTTACAGATAATTTTAGGTTTATTCATCCCAATCGTCAGTTACCAATTTAGATGACTAGACTGGTGGGGAAGAAAATGGGCATTCCCGGGTGAGAAAATGGGCATTTCCTTTCTGGGAAATGTCATAATTATTAAATATTTTTAAACAGTTAGAGGACTGTTAATCTCTTAAGCATAAGAATTGGGCCAAAGCAAGGTTGTTGAGAGTATGTGGTATACTGCATCAGCATGAAAACTATCCTTTTAGTTTAAAACTAGGCTAATTTGTGCCAAATATGAATACATATTCTGAAATTTGATAACCTTGACTTCTTTCAGAATCTAGAATATTATTCTAAACTTTCCCTAATATTTTCATAAGTAAGTATTTTTAGGAGCAGTTAGTATTGCCAAAATTATATTTACTCATGGGTAAAGTAAGTATATGGCTGAAATAATTATGAGACTAGTATGAAATAATTATGAAACTCAAAGATATTGAAATAGCAAAATTTTTAAATTAAAAAAATATGGTAAATAGGTACCTATCCATATTTACAGTAGGAAGAAATTCGAGAAAAAATTTATTTTTTGTTATCCTAATTACCTGTATGCTTAAATCCAAGTTTCGTGTTTGTATTTAAAATGTAATATCACAAATTGTTAAAAAATTTCCTTACATAATTGTTTTTGAGAAAATAATGAAAATTAAAATATTGGTTAGATTAGTAATCTCCTTTAAAAAAAAAGGGGACAGAGTCATGTGTCGAAAGGTTGGAAGTGTGAGATAACTGATTTTTCTTTAAACTACTAGTTACTGACATACATTAATAACTGTTTTAGTAAAATGAATGTATTGTGTTCTATTTGTCAGGATCCATGCTCACTATAAAATACATTGATTATGAAACTAATTCCATTATTGTTCTCGGTTCCTTAGAACCTTTTCTCCCCCATGGTAAGTTCTGGAGCTCCAACATGTGACTTCACAAAGGACATTGCAGTGGGTTGGTCTTGATTTAACTACGTTTATAAGACCTGTTTTATCTGAGCTAGTGGGAAGTTTGTTTTTGTACTCATAGCTTGTTTCATTTCCCAAGATTAGGCATAAATATAAGAATTGCTTTTTAAAATTTTGCGATAACCTTCTTGTAAATTTTAGTATAAGGATTCTTAATATTTCATGAAGTTCCCAGATCATTAACAGAGTGTGAGAATAATTTTTCTCATATCCCACTTTCAAAAACTCAACCACTTTGGAGCTCCAAAACATATTATTGGAGGAAGGAAGGAGTCTAAATAAAACCAGACTTGACTTTTTAAAGTTCTGTGTTTATAATCTTGATACTGAACACTACATTTACCGTGCAGATACCTAGACTGCTGGCACCAAGGGTTTTCTTACAATAATTACGTACGTGTGGTCTGAATTAAAATCCACCTGGAACCTTATAGTTTAAAAATGAGTGTTTGCTTTTTCTTGAAACTTGCTGTAAATATCTTATTGCTCATATTAAATAGTCTTTCTGTAGATTATGCAGGATGTTATTTTAGAATAATAAACTAGATCTAGAACCTATTTTCAGACTGTTAGTTTACTTATAGATCTTGTATTTAGTACTATAAAATTAGGTTGGTCTTGAGAGGAAAGAT
The DNA here is from genome assembly GCF_032405125.1 of Capricornis sumatraensis. Taxonomy (NCBI): domain Eukaryota; kingdom Metazoa; phylum Chordata; class Mammalia; order Artiodactyla; family Bovidae; genus Capricornis; species Capricornis sumatraensis. The sequence continues at coordinate 21,491,231 of NC_091080.1, forward strand.
ACAACTTTCTGTTAGAAATACATTTTATATCATAATACTTGGGTGAAGTAATTGCCACTTTAAAAAGTCTGTACTAATGGGGTCTTTTTCTTGGGTACCTGGACAGGGACATGAACTGATGGGACTCTTTATTATACAGTTTCATTGAAGATTTTAAGTCTCAAAGCGACCTTAGAAACTTAATTCTTATCTTTTAAGATATTGCAGTCATGATCCTAAAACTGTTGCTTTTTTAAGCTTATCTCTAGGTGCTATAGACTTCTGTTGGATTTATATGGGTTATATTAGGTTAGAGGATTTATGTAAGATATGTTCTAAAGGAACATTTTCTCTTCCGTGGGTTTTGCACATAGGAATGTAAGAGGAGTATGTTGCTTCTGTGAGTGTTGTGTGTATATGATTTGAGTTGGATATAGAATCTGTTGTGACGAGCTTTGTATTTCTCTGACTTTGAATATAAAATGATCATTTACTGATTATCTTATTTCACTACCACAGAGTTTTTAATGTGATTTCTACAAAAATTGAGAGTAGTTTTAATATTGATGAGATTTTAAATTTATAACATACTTTTTAAAATTTATTAGTTTTTATCCTAAATAAAACTTTAAAGTTTTTATCATAGATAAAAGTTTTGATGCTTTGAATCTCACACATATTTACTGATAATAGGCACTTTAGAAGAGAGACTTCAAATTTATGAAGACATTAGTAAGCAGCACCCCAGAGCAATTTCACCTAGAAGATTACCTTTGAATCTTGTCCCAGGTAATAATAGGATATCTTTTGTAACACTAATAATTACTTGTTCAAATTACTCAACACCAATCACATTTTAAAAACTTGTTTCTGAAAGAGAGTACACCAGTCTTAGGGGTGGGAGTCATCAGTTATTAATCTGTTATACACATATGTTGTTAAGAGTATTTATGTTGGTTTAGCTTTATGTTGATTTTAAGTGTCAGAAGTTATCTATATAAAATGGTTTTTCTTATGTGACTTTAAAAACTAAACACCATATTTAGAAGGTAAATTAAATTCCATAGAACTGATGAAAAATTATATGTGAGGTATTGTGATTTAAGTGGTAAAAGTTTTGAAGTTCTAGATTTTCTTTTTTAGGATATAAATTCAGAGAGAGAGTTGTGAATTCTTTGTTCCTGCCACAGTGTTTAAGAATGTCATCAATCCTGTGCAAGGCCCTCTCCTCAAAGTTGACCACATTCCTGACTTTAGCTTTTTATCATTTTTGTAGAGCCATGTATTTTGTAACCCTAGAAATAAAAACAAAAAACCCCATTTTGTACTTTATGTAATTTGGAGCACTGTGGTATATACTCTTATGATTTGTTTTTATTGAACAATAGTGTATTCATGACCTTGACCTAAATTGTAGTGTGTAGGTGAATTCATTTGCTATTGAGCTTATGAGGTAAAGAGTATATTAGCACTTGAGATAGTTAATGACTTCATTGATGATTTTATGTGCCTTTTTCTTTTTTTGCTCCAGCTTCCTTTTAAAATTGTTGCTAACACAGCATAAATCAGAATTGCATTATTTACAGTTTAACACAATACAACATACAGATCTCATTCAACACATCTCGATTCCAGAAAAAAAAATTTTTTTTGAAATATTTCCCTCTAGAAGTTGTTATAGATTATTTCCATCATTTTTTTTGGACCCCTTTTTTTTCCCAATTTATTTTTTAATTTTAATTGGAGGCTAATTACAGTGTTGTGGTGATTTTTGTCATACATTGACATGAGTCAGCCACGGGTACACATGTGTCCCACCATCTTGAACCCACCTCCCTTCCCCGGCCATCGCTCTGGCTTGTCCCAGAGCGCCAGCTTTGAGTGCCCTGCTTTATGCATTGAACTTGCCCTGGTCATCTGTTTTACATGTGGTAATAATACATGTTTCAGTGCTGTTCTCACAGATCATCCCACCCTCGCCTTTTCCCACATAGTCCAAAAGTCTGTTCACATCTGTGTCTCTTTTGCTGTCTTGCATATAGTGACCCGTTATGTTTTTTAAAAAAACCAAAACTGACCATCACAAATTTAATGTTCTTTGGTAATGCAGGTTGTATACATCTGATTTGTCTACACAATTCTTCAAAGGTGCCCATAAAATAGAAACCCATCCAATTCTCCTTGCCTGCTTGAAAAACATGTAAATCTAAGTTTTAAATACAAGGAGAGGGTTCATTTCTTACCTCTGCATATAGAGCTGAGTACATATCATACAATAGATGCTTATATGACTGGTTGACTAATACTTGGTTACCAGTTTTAATAGAAATACCAACACTGTGCAGGATTTGAGGACCTGAGAGTTTTAGAAGGTATCATGTGCCTTTTTCTGAAAGTCGTCATTTTTTTTTTAGTTGCATGTACTTTAGATAATGAATTATTTATTGAGACTTCTGGCATGTCTTTTGATACAAGTTAGACCTTAGAAAGCTAATGTGACTTAAAAAATCTCTATCCTAGGCATGGGTGTGGAGGGAAAGTGTTTTCTTTTTTGTGTGTGATTTTTTTTTTTTCCTTTTAAAAAATTTATTTCTAACTTTTTTACATTAGGGAAAGTATTTTCTTATGCCTTTTCTCATTTACAGTGGAAACGTTTGTTTAAATAATTGTGTTGTTTTCCTTTTATCAAAAGGTTAATGGAAATTAAGAGCTTTTTAGTAGACTGACTTTAAAAATATATGCAATACCTCTTAGAAATGTATTGGATTAGACAGTAGATACAAGTTTATTTAAAAATAAATAAATAGTGCCTCTCAGTTACATAAAGGGTAAATAGTATTTCTCTGATTCTCTGTTTTGTTTTGACTTTGTGAACTAGGCAAATTTCCTAATGTTTTCAAGAGAACATTAAGTCCAAGTGGACATTAATAGGCTTGGTGGGGAGGATGCTGATGTACAGAGATATTTTTCAGTCAGGTGATTTTGGGAAACTTGGTTAAATGTAGCAGTCAGGTTTCTTCAGGATTTCCTGGAAGTTTCAGTAGATACATTGTGAGTTTCCAAGGTGGAATGTACTGAGCTCCAAGGAGCATGTCCCTAGTAAAAGTGTTTTCTGGAAAATGCTTGGACTCACATTTCTGTATCTTCTTTAAAAAAAACAAACAAACAACAAAAAATAGAAAAGCAACTTGTCAAAATGTAGCTCACATACCATAAAATTCGCTTTTTAAAGTGTGCAGCTCAGTGCTTTAGTATGCCCAGGGAGTTGCACACCCATCATTACTCTCTGATTTCAGGAAATTGTCATCACTCCAGAGAGGAAACTCATACCCGTTAGCAGTCACTTCCAGCTCTCACCCCTGCACCAGGCAGCCGCGGTCTACCTTTCTGTGCCTGTGGACTTGCCTGTTTCACACATTTTGTGTAATTGAAATCATACCGTGGGCGCCCTTGTGTGTACTAGGTAGGAAATAGATTTTTCCTGAAAGATAGCCTGGAGCCAGCTTTGACTGTAAAGTGTGATCTAGGTTAAAGTGGAATGATTCTGGACCCTCTAGGATGTTCTGTGTTTGAAATGCTAAAGGGGTGTTTTTGCAAGCAAGGCCTCAGTTGAGGGGTCTTGAGGGCTTAGGCTTCAGGGTCAGCAACCATCATGTGAGGTTCTAACATAAACATGTGTTTACAAAGCTCTGGGGACCATATATAAAACTCTGCAGCTACTTAATTGAACCTGTGCAACAGGTGAATACTTGAAGTTTTTTTGCCTGCTTAGAAATATTTTTATGTGTCATAAGAAAGGTATCTCAGCATCACAGTAAGGCAGTAAGATGTTTTCCTAGAAATGTGATGGGACTTGAAGATGCAAGTTTTGAAAAAGGCTTTCTGGTTTTTAAGTGAAAAGATTTATCACCAACAGATTAGTGAACACAGCCAAAGTCCTGGGGAGATTCTCCAACAGCCTGAAATAGAAAGTGCTATGAAAACAGAGCTTTTCAAAATACCTAGTTTAATTCATCGTGATGTATTAGTCTTCACTGGCCGAGGAGTGAGAAAGAGGGAAGGAGATAATCCAGAGTGTTAAACAGAGAATGCTAATCACATTTTACTCCTATTTTATTTTTGTTTCATTGAATTATTTTTGTTTGTTTATTGAGATATAATTACCATATGTTTAAGGTGTATGATGTATTGATATACATTTATATATTCCAATATTACCACTGTAGTGTTAGCTGATACCTCCGTTAGGTCACATGATTATCGTTTCTGTTTTGTAGTGAGAACATGCACCATTATTTAGAATAAATTTTCAGGTTATCAGATACTGTCTGATCTTGCTTTTGTTCACTATTTTAGTGGTGGTTTTGGGGAATATCAATTTTTATCTGAATCTGCTACATCTAGTGAAGAATTAGCATAGCATCTCTGAAGATAGAAAACTTGTTTTATAAGCTGCAGTTGTAAATAGGCACATAATGATTGATAGTCCCTCCCCCCGCCCCCGCACCCAAAGGAAAGCCTATGGGAATCCTAATAATTAGGAAGAAGGGAAGTTATTTTTGTGAATAAGTTTGTGAATAAGTTTTTCTTAATATACAAAAATACATTTATGAGATGGGTAAATAGTAATTTTGGAATATGGTGTGTGACTGGGCAGTTGAGTAGCTGTATAGGCTTCTGGTTTAGACACTGCATTCATATAGTTCCCAATGAAAGGGTCAAAACGGGCTTCAACTGAAAGGCCCTCTGCATGTCGCTGTCTTCTGGCCCCCAAGGTTGCTTCCCCAGAGACAGCCATTATGACTAGTAGACGGTGAACTTGTCCAGAAATAAATTGTGCTTATGCAAGCAAAAGCATGTGTTTGAGGGTTTATGTGCAACTTTCCTTTTTCCTCTCCCTTTTGTACAGAAGGAGCATAGGTTGTTCTGTACCTGGTTTTCCTTTTCACTGAACTCTGTCTGGAGTTCAGTCCTGTATCAGTACAGAAGACCTTTTGCACAGTTGAAATAATTTAATGGGAGAAGAGGCATTCAGCGTAGTGGGTACTTGAGAACGGAGTGCATTGTTTTTTAAATGAGATCTTGCTAGTATGATCTGAATAGGTTGAGATTGGAAGAGTTTTTAGAGTAGCCTCTGACATGAAGATAAAATGCCTATTGTCTCAGCGGATGATAGTGCATGTGGAAAACACTTCTGACTTTAGAAATGCAGCAGCTGTTAAATGTCAGTGCGTGGGATGACAGCATTTATTGAGCGGTTATTGTGTGCTTACACTATACTTTTCATCTCATGTGAGCCTTGAAAGAGTACTCTTGAGGCTGGTGGTGTTATCCTCATCTTTGAGTGGATAATGTCACACAGGAAGTAAGCAACAGGGTCTCTGACCACCTAGCACAATATTGCTGACCTTTGTTTTATATCAGAGCAAGTGCTGGAAAGATTTGATTTCTAAAACTAGTTTTTATTTTTGAGGAAATAATCATGTGTATCCAACCCAAAGTGATATTTTTTGTGGTTTTGGCATACTTTGTATATAATCTTTTGAAAATCCCAGGTTATCAGTTCAGTTCAGTCACTCAGTTGTGTCTGACTCTTTGCGACCCCACGGACTGCAGCACACCAGGCTTCCTTGTCCATCACCAACTCTTGGAGCTTGCTCAAACTCACGTCTATTGAGACGGTGATGCCATCCAACCATCTCATCCTCTGTCGTCCCTTTCTCCTCCCGTCTTCAATTTTTCCCAGCATCAGGGTCTTTTCCAAGGAGTCAGTTCTTCACATCAGGTGGCCAGAGTATTAGAGTTTCAGCTTCAGCTTCAATCCTTCCAACGAATATTCAGGACTGATTTCCTTTAGGATGAACTGGTTGGATCTCCTTGCAGTCCAAGAGACTCTTCAAGAGTCTCCTCCAGCACCACAGTTCAAAAGCACCAATTCTTCAGTGTTCAGATTTCTTTATAGTCCAGCTCTCACATCCATACATGACTACAAGTCTTCTCCAGCACCACAGTTTGAAAGCACCAGTTCTTCAGTGTTCAGATTTCTTTATAGTCCAGCTCTCACATCCATACATAACTACTGGAAAAACCATAGTTTTTGTTGGCAAAGTAACGTCTCTGCTTTTTAATGTGGTGTCTAGGTTGGTCACAGCTTTTCTTCCAAGGAGCAAGCGTCATGGCTGCAGTCACCATCTGCAGTGATTTTAGCGTCCAAAAGATAAAAGCTGTCACTGTTTTCCCATCTATTTGCCATCAAGTGATGGGATTGGATGCCATGATATTCATTTTGAATGTTGAGTTTTAAGCCAACTTTTTCAGTCTCCTCTTTCACTTTCATCAAGAGGCTCTTTAGTTCTTCTTCATTTTCTGCCACAAGGGTGGTGTCATCTGCATATCTGAGGTTATTGATATTTCTCCCGGCAGTCTTGATTCCAGCTTTTGCTTCATCCAGCCCAGCATTTCAAGGTTATCAAGACTGCACAGAGTCATGAAGATTGCAGAAAATTTTACTCTGGGTTAAATACATATCATTACTTCCTTGAAAATCAAAAATAGTTTCAGAGGTAAAATCTTTCCAGCATTTCCTTTGTTACAAAGATAGAGATCATCTGACAACAGCCTTTGTAAGTAACAAATCTTGAACCTGTTTTTATGTTAGATAAATTTTTAATCCAATAAAATTTGAATTTCTCCTAATTTTTAAGACATCTGTAATATGTTGAGTATGCACGTTTTGTTCAACAGTGTCAGTCACAGCAAATAAAAACCACTTGGTTGTTGAGTGTTTTGGTAGAATGTCATGATTTCATAAAGAAACATTAGGAAAGTTCATTTCAGTAGTCTTACATTAGCTTAAACCATTCATGACCTATATATTTTTTTCTTTTGCATGGCCAGATCCATGCTCTTACATTGTTAACCCTTACTTGTCAAAAAGTTAGAGCCTTCATATTTAAAATTAATTTTGATTTTCAGTTTTTTCTGCTTTTAAAAAGTGATACTGAAACTTTTTGGTGAGGGTTTAGCAATAATACGAGATGTATTTACTTAATGTTACAGATGGGGTATTTATTTAATTCTAATGTTAGCATGCCCCAGTTCGCCGATATCTTATGTTTGTTATTTTACTTATTGTCCATCTCGCCCACTAGAATGTTAATAAGTTCTATGAGGGCAGAATTAAAAAACTTTTTTTGTTTTAATCGCAGCTATATCTTGGATACTTGAAACGTGCCTGGCACCTAGTAGGTGCTCGATGGATGATTGTGAGCGAATGATGGAGCAGATCACTAGTTGGTCTGCAAGACATTTGTAAATATGTCAGCGTTTAAGAAGGTATTTTGACTGCCACTTGCATACGGTGCTGATCACAGTAGAGCCCTTTTCTAAAGTTTGCAGAGTGCCTTCTTAGATGCCAGATAGCAGGGTTGAGCCTGTGCTGGTCAGTGAGATTAGGAAAGGTAGACGGGATAGTAGGTTACTCTTCCTCAAAGCTGCCTAGTCATTTTGCTTGCCGGTCTTTTGAAGTGTTACTTGAAGATATTTTGAACCTATATCTAGGGGAAATAAACATGCCGACTGAGATATTTGGTGTTACACTCTTTGGCGGTAACAAACAAGTAATGCTAACTTTTTGGGTTTAAACGTAATAGGGGAATCGTTGTTGCTGAAGAAGTTTTATTTTTATTTATAAAACAACTTTGAGAGCTGTTTCCATCAATTGAAGTTTAACAAAGTACACTTTTATTCCTAGGTGAGAAATTTAGAGAACTAATGGATAAGTTCCTGAGGGTTAACTTCAGTAAAGGCTGCCCGCCCTTGTTTACTACTTTGAAATCTCTGTATTACAATACAGAAAAGGTAAAATTTGGTTTTTATTCAGTTTTGCTGTAGTCTTTTTACTCACTTTATTACTGTAGAAAGACATTTTCTCTGTTCAAGTAATGGTGTGCACCTTAGCTTAATAATAGATGAACTGAAATTATATGCATGTACTATAAGTAGTGTCAAAGAAAATATCAGTCTGAAATTTACTAAGGGGCTTATAAGAACACTAAAAGATTATTGTTTTTAATGGGTATACTTTTCTAGTGGAATTTTACTAATAAATTTGACATATTGTCACCAGAGGTCTATATTTAACTATTTCACAGTTAGTTATCTATTACTTTATAGTGTGGTTGTGGATTTTTAAATTCGTTATGCTTGCTTTTAAAGTTAGAGCATGGGTAATTGTTAGTGGAACAATAAAATGTAGGCACTATTTTAACTCACAGGCTACATTTTAATAAAAGATTGGTTTAGCTGGTTTTCCCATGAAGAGTCATCCTTCTGCTTTTTAAAATTAGGAAATAGATGTGGTTTTATATTAGAAAGATAATTAGAAAATTAAAAGTTAATAGAAAACAAGTTATACTTCTATTTCCAAGTGTTGCTTCTTATTAAGATCTAAAAATCTTGTGTAAACAGTTTTTGAAAATTGAATGGATAAGGAAGAGACTTTATTAGAAGCGCTAAAATATTTTTAGTTGAACTTCATCACTTTATTTAGCTTTGACCCGTAATTATTTGTAAATTAGCATAATTACGAATAATAAGTTATTCAAAAAGGTCAGTGCTTTGGAGGTGTACCAATTGACCCTTTCTTCCTTTGGCAGCAGGTTCATAAACTAAAAGGGCCGACTCATAATATCTAGAGGGGAGTGGCTGAGGCTGGCTCGCAGAACTTCTGCACCCTCTTCCTGCCACTGTGCACCCAGTCTCCTTGTCAGCTGGTTACACCCCCACTTCTAGAAAGATACCTGTAGTGCCTGATCAGTAAGGAAGTGTCATTTGCATTAAAAAAAAAAACCACCAGAAAACCGTGTAGTTCTTTTAATGTCTGTAGTATACTTTATTTGATTGCCATGGTACTGCTGTCGATTTTTCTCCTGCTATCTTATTTTTTTGAGTGATTGATTTGTATGAAAACATGGAGCAGTGCCTAACAGTGGTTTCTGTAGGTTATTTAAATTAGCATTTGCCGAAGTGCTTTTACTCATTTTGGCAAGGTTGACAAAGAAGAAAGAAGAGATGAAATGTCGGCAGTGTTAATAATAAAGAGCATGTATGTAACCATCTTACAGCAAGTACTGAATACCTCAGTCCTTTCAGAATCAGTTCCTCTTAAAGCTGTCAGTGAGCTTTCCCTGGCTTTCTCAGTTTTCATAAGAGGCATAGACTTAAAAAATCCCTTCAGTACTGATCCAAAATTACCATCATAACGGTGTTAAGCATTTGTTGATATTTCATAAATCTTACAAATTGCACTTTTAAAGAAGGCATTGAAGATGCGTTGACCTATAATAGGAACCTGTAACATATTTAGTGTTAATTTTTAAGCACACAGCAGGAATGTTTATCATATGTTTTTGATGTTTGAATTACAATGCAGAAATTTGAGTTTAAGTTGTCAGAACTTAGTATATTTTTTAAAAAGTGTACAAGTATGGGAAATCCTCAAATCATTTTGGCTGCATATCTTTGTGATTACTCAAAAGGGCATTTTTTAAATTTGCATATTTCTAATCAGCAGTGAGTCCTGATTTTTAGCAAGGGCTGCATTTTTTTAATTTAATGAACTTTTTAAAAAGTTACTTATTTTTGACTGTGCTGAGTCTTCCTTGCCACATGGGCTTTTCTCTCATCATAGGGGGTCGGGGGCTGCTCTTCCCTTGCAGTGCTGGGACTCTTGGTTGTTGTGGCTTCCTTTATTGCGCAGCACAGGCCCTGGGGTGCTTGGGCTTGATGGTTGTGGCTCCCAGGCACAGGCTCAGTAGTCTTGGCTCTGGGCTTAGTTGCTCCCAGGCATGTGGGATCTTCCCAGATCAGGGATCAAATCTGTGTCCCCTGCATTGGCAGGTGGATTCTTTACCTCTGAGCCACCAGGGAAGCCGCTCCAGGGATGCACTTTTAACTCTTGAAGGATTTCAAAGAGGTTAAGGAATAATTACAGTTGTTTTAATTTGTAAAATTCCAAGACTAAAAAAAAAAAATAGCCTTTGAAGTTAGCTTAGGATATAATACAGTTGTAGAAAAGTGTTTTAAAAACGTCTCCAGCATTTTAAACTGTGAATGCACAATTTAAGAGCAATTTTCATGTAATTCCTTTCCAAATTTTTTTCCCTGTGAATTTATTTGTGATGTATATATGTAGCTCTAGTAATTTTGACCATAAAAATTTTGTTTTTCCAGGCACTTAATGTTTTATTGTGTAGTCTTTGATATCTTCTTTTTCATAACAGCATAGTGTTCTATCAAAATCATACCTCTAGTTATTGAACTTTGCTGTTTAAAAAAATGTCCTTATACACATAGTTTTTACTTAGGATTTTTCCCCCCATAAATTCTCAGAATAAGTTAATGGGTAAAAGGTATGAACATTCTGTTATTCTTGGTAAACACTGATATATTGATTTCTATAAGGCTGTAAACATCAGTTTGTATTGCCAGTAGCAAAGGTGTGTGGAAGGTTCACTGTTTCCTCACCACCATTAGGCAGAGTTAAATATTTTCTTGTGTTTGCTTTTCTCAGGAGATTTTTTTCTTCTAAATATAAAGAAGCTAAAATGTAACCAGATTTGTTGATCTGTATTTCTATTGTAGAATTTCATCTGTTTTAAAAACAATTTGGAAAGTCCTCTTCGTCTCGAGCACCACTTCACAAGGTGGGACGGAGAGGGAATTAGGCCACCAGGGGGCGTTTTGCGGTGTCTGGAGACTTGGTTGTCACTGTGGTGGCGGTGTGCTGCTTGATGCTTCTGCAGTTCAGCCCCTTATGAGAAAGAACTGCATTATCAGCAACTGGGCTAGATAACCCTTTGTTATTAGGGGCTGTCCTGTGTGTTATAGGGTATTTAGCAGTGTCCTTGAGAAGGCAATGGCACCCCACTCCAGTACTGTTGCCTGGCAAATCCCATGGACGGAGGAACCTGGGAGGCTGCAGCCCATGAGGTTGCTAAGAGTCGGACACGACTGTGCGACTTCACTTTCACTTTTCACTTTCCTGCGTTGGAGAAGGAAATGGCAACCCACTCGTGTTCTTGCCTGGAGAATCCCAGGGACGGCGGAGCCTGTTGGGCTGCCGTCTATGGGGTCGCACAGAGTCGGACACGACTGAAGCGACTTAGCAGCTGCAGCAACAGTGTCCTTGGCCTCTGCCTCTCGGATGTCAGTAGCTTACCCCCCTGTTAATAGCTTTATTGAGATACAGTTCTCATACCGTAAAATTGACGTGTTTGAAGCTTACAGACTCACTGATTTTTAGTATATTCAGAGTTTTCTAACCATCAACATGATAATTTTAGAAACCTCCCATTCACATCTGCCCACTCCCACTCTCCCAATCAGGCAACCACTAGTTTACTTTCTGTTCATGGATTTGCCTATTCTGAATATTTCGTACAAACAGAATCAAACCATAGGTGGTTTTTTCTCTCTCTGATGCCTTATTACTTGGCATAAATATGTTCATCCATGTGGTAACACGAGCACTTCTCTTATGTGTAAATAATGTCCCATTGTATGGCTGTAGAGCATTTTATGTATCAGTTGATGGACATTTTGGTTGTTTGTATCTTTTGGTTAGTACCTATATTGCTGTGAACATTTGTGTAAAGTTTTTTGCATGTACACATTTTCATTTCTCTTGGGTGTATATACTCCAGGAGTGGAATTGCTAGATCAAATGCTAACTCCATATTTAAACTTTTTAAAAACTGTCAGGCTCTTTGCCAATATGCCGCTACCATTTTACATTCTCACAAGCAGTTTATTAGGATTCTGATTTCTACACATGCTCACCAACAATCCACTTGTTATTGTATGACATTTGGTTGTAACCTACATCCTAGTGGGTGTGGAGTGGTATCTCCTTGTGATTTTGGTTTGCATTTCCCTGATGACTGATGATTTTAAGTATTTTTTCAAGTGCTTGTTGGCCATTTGTATATCTTCCTTGGAGAAATGTCAATTCAGGTTCTTTGCCCAGTTTTTAATTGGGTTATTTTTTTATTATTTTAAGTTTTTAAATATATCCTAGAAACAGGTTTCTTATCTGACTTATGATATTTGAAATAATAAATATAAACATTTGAAAATATTTTCTACTCTTCTGTGGATTGTCTTTTTCCTTTCTTGAAAGTGTCTTGATAAACCCCGTTTTCTCTTTTTTCCCTTGTGTTGCCTGTGCTTTTGTGTTGTATATTAAGAAACCATGTCCAAATTTGGGATCGTGAAGCTCTACACATGTTTACTCCTGAGTTTGTACCTTTGGTTCTTATGTTAAAGTCTGATTCATTCTGTGTTCATTTTTGTATCTGATGTGAGCTGGGAGTCCAGCCTCATTCTTTTGCTTTGTCTCTCCAATTTCCTACCACCATTTACTTTTTTTTTTTTTTTCCCTTGAAAGGCTAGATAGCCTTGCTGAAAATAGATAGACCATGAATGTGAGGGCTTGTTTCTGGGCTCTCTTGTATGTCCACCTTTAGGCTGCATCACGCTGTCTTGTTTACTATAGCTTTCAGGTAGTTTTTTAAATTAGGAAGTGTGAATATTCCTTGTTTGTTCTTTTTTTTAAATCTTCTTTTGGCCATTAAGGATTTATTTTCAGTTGAATTTTAGGATCAGTTTTTCAACTTCTACAAAGAGGCCAGCTGGGATTTTATAGGGATTGCTTTGAATCTGTAGATCACTTTGGGAATTTCCATTATGGGAATTCCCATTTTCATCTTGACACCAGTGTTTCAGTCTATGAACATTGGTAGTCTTTCCATTTATTTAGAGCGTCCTTACTTACTTTGAACAGTCTCTTGTAGTTTTCAGTATTCCTCTTATACATCTTTCATTAAATTCATTCCCAAGTATTTTACTTTTTTATGCTATGCTAGATAGAATTATTTTCTCTTTATAAGTTTCAGGTGCACATGTTGAAACTTACGTAGAGCCAGTTATAATTTGACATCTGTGTACACTGTCATTTGTTCACCACTACAAGCCTAGTTACCATGCGTCACCATACAGCTGAGCCCCTTCACCCATTTCACACTCACTCCCAACTCCCTTTCCTTCACTAGTCTGTTATCTGTATCTGTCAGTTTTTGCTTTATTTTGTTCTTTTTTTTTTTTAAGAGTCTGTGTGTCAGTGAAATCATGTGACATTCATCTCTCTCTGGCTTACTTCACTTAGCATAACACTGTTGAGGTCCATCCATGTTGTGGCAGATGGTACGATGTCATTCTTTTTTCTGGCTGAGGAGAGTAATAGTCCATGTATTACACCACATCTTTATCCATTTATCCGTTGATGGACATCTAAGGTGTTTACATGTTTTGGTTATTGTAAATAATCCTGCAGTGAACAGAGAGGTGCATCTGTCTCTTTGGATTAGTGTTCTTGTGTTCTTTGGATTGAGATTATTATCTTAATTTAATTTTTCAGGTTTTTTTTTTTTCCTTGCTAGTAAGTAGATTTTTTTATATTGTTATATTCTGCAGCCTTGATAAATCTGTTTACTAGTTGTTACAGTTGGTATAATGAATTCCTGTCATGTGCAAATAGAAAGTTTTATTTCTTCGTTTACAATTAGTATCCCTTTTATTTATTTTTTGGACTACTTGTCCTGTCTAGAACCCCCAATATATGTTGAATAGAAATGATAAGAATTGACGATTTTGTCTTGTTCTTGGTCTCAATGGGAATGTGTCTAGTTTTTCTCCATTAAATATTGTTTAAACTATGGATATGTTTGTATATGCTGTTTATGATGTTGAGGAAGTTCCTTCCTACTTTGGGTTTGTTGAACATTTTTGAAAGGGTGTTGAATTTTATCAAATTCTTTTTCTCTGTTTATTGAGATGATCATGTGTTTATTTTTTATTCTATTGATAATTATGTCATACAGTAATTGATTTTCAGGTGTTAAACAACTTTGCATTAGTGGGATAAAACCCACTTGGTCATGATATGTAATTCTTTTTATGTGTTGCTAGGTTCAATTTGAAAGTGAAAGTTGCTCAGTCGTGTCCAACTCTCTGTGACTCTATGGAATCTATGGAATTCTCCAGGCTGGAATACTGGAGTGGGTAGCCTTTCCCTTCTCCAGGGGATCTTCCCAACCCAGGTATCGAACTTTGGTCTCCCGCATTGCAGGCGGATTCTTTACCAGCTGAGCCACAAGGGGAGCCCAGGAATACTGGAGTGGGTAACCTATCCCTTCTCCAGCGGATTGTTCAGACCCAGGAATCAAACCGGGGTCTTCCTGCATTTGGGATTCCCTGGTGGCTCAGATGGTAAAGAGTCTGCCTGCAATGTAGGAGACCCGAGTTCGATTCCTGGCTCAGGAAGATCCCTGGAGAAGGAAATGGCAACCCACTCTAGTATTCTTGCCTGGAAAATCCCATGGACAGAGGAGTCTGGGGGACTACAGTCCATGGGGTTACAAAGAGTTGGAAACGACTGAGCGACTTCACTTCAGGTTCAATTTGCTAGAGTTTTATAGAGGGTTTTTGTGTCAGAATTTCTGACAAATACTGTGTAGTTTTCTTGTAATGTCTTTGTCTGGCTTTGATATATCAGGGTAATAATGACTTTATAGTAAGTTGGGAAATTTTCTCTCCTTTTTTCTTTCTTTGAGAAATTTGTGAAGATTGGTATTGGTGTTAAATATTTGGTAAAATTTACCAGTGAAGCTGTCTGGGGCTGCACTTTTCTGTGTGGGTTGTTTTTGATTACTTGTTTCAACTGTTTGTTTATTATTGATTCATTTCTATTTTTTCTTATTTGGCTTCTGAGATTAGTTTTTCTAGCAAGTTTGTCCATTTAAATGATCCAATATTGGCATATAATTATTCATCATATTTCTTTATAATAATTTTACTTCTGTGAAGTCAGTAATAAGTAGTGTCTTTTCTTTGATTTCTAGTTTTAATAACTTGAGTCTTGTTTTCTTGGTCAGTGTATCTAAAGGCTGGCCAGTTTTGGCAGTCTTTTCTGAAGGCCAGGTTTTCGATTCACTGACCCCCCCCCCACCTCTGTTTTCTATTTCACTAGTATTCAAATCTTATCTTTATTATATCCTTACTTCTGCTGGTTTTATGTTTAATTTGCTCATCTTTTTGCAATTGCTTTTTTAAAAAATTTACTTATTTCTAGTTGAAGGATAAATTCAGGGTTACAGCATATACTTTAAAAATATTTGGGGGGGTTTTAAAAGAAACCAAAATGACCCTGGTAAGAGGTGGAAATTAATTCTGGACTTCCATTTTCACCTATAGTGGAAAGTATTTGGCAGTTTCCTTCTGCAGCTGTTCAGTGTGTCGGACTCTTGAGTGAATGCAGTGAATCATCACAGTTTGCGTGGGTTGTTACACGTACATTTGATTCCATTGAAGCTGGACATTGATGCATAGTTGCGCTGAACACGAGTGAACATGGAGTCTGAGTGCTTGGTGAGACAGACTGGTGAAGCGTAGCTGTCTCAACAGAAAATGTATGGCTGTCCATACACAGGAAGGGAAGGTAGGCTGCTTCCAAGACAGCCTTTCTTTCTTGTGTTAAATCTGCCCATAACTGTGAAAATATGTGAAGATCCTCATTCAGTTGAAGGACCTGTTGAGGCATTTGTGACCTTTAGAAACCTTTGACAGTAGGCCCAGAGTTACAGAACACTTGGCCTGTTCAGTGAAGAAAGAGAATCGTCATGAACATTGTTGACATATGTCTATGGAAAGTACTGAATTGTTTGGCTCTGGTTACTGGGAAACACCTATAATTTGTTGCTGGAGGTGGGGGTAAATTAGATGTTCATCGTGGAATATATTGTCTCTAAGGTATCTTTGTTCCTTTTGAATTAACTCAGGTGGGTGTAAAATTAAATTTTGTGTCTATTTACTAGCTAACTTTAATTGTGAAGGTAAGTTAGGGGGGAAAATGATGCTGAGCAGCATTGTAAAAATAATTAGTTCTGTCACCATTATAAAAATGACAACACAGTTAATGGTCAAGCAGAATGATTCTAAAAAATGCTTCATTTCCTATATACTTCTGGAAAACTAGGTATTTCAGAAAACTATCTATGGGAGTAATTACCAAGGAAAGCAACAGTTTGATTTGTATTTAAGGGCAATATAAGGGATTCTTTCTTAGATGCTCCAAATAATAGAAGAACTACATTAAGAATATTTCTTAGATTCTGCAGACTGAGGAGGAAGAAGAGAAGAAAAACAGAAAGAGGGGAGTTGCTGTGGCATAGGGGGTGACTCTGTAAAGGCTCATGGCCAGGAGGAGGTCCCTGAGCTTGAGCCTGCTCTCAGCCTGAGACAACAGACAGCCCCTATTCCTGGGTCTCTACTGGAGAAGAGGCTGGTGTCAGAATAAAACACTGTCCTATTTGCTGTCCTCTTATCCTGCTTCCCCACACCAGGCTCTTCCTAGCTCTGTCCACTCCACTTATAAAAGCCCTTTTGTCTAACTCTGCAGATCTTATGGTCACTGGTTCTTTCTGTGGCAACAGCCAGCTCACAACACTAAAATAGCCCTTTCCCCCTTTTGCATTTATGGTTGCAAATACAGTCTCTCTGAAAAAAGGAAAAAAAAAAAAAAAAGAATATTTCTTAGAATCCTGGATTTCTCACTAAAGGAAAAAAAAATTCTGTCGTTAAAAATTCCAAAAGGCATTATTTGCAGTGGTAACAGTGTCAAGAGTTAGTATTTTTCAAATATGCTGATCAACCGTTAATTGTAATGAATTCATGAATTCATTTCTTGCTTAAAAACAGTTAAATTTTGGGAGAGGAAAATAAAAGCAAATACTTTTCCTACCTAGGAAAGTGTCTTAGTATAGTGTCATGTCAACTTATTTATTAATCCTTTTCACAATTTTTGCCGAATCTATGTAACAACTACAGTGTTAATTATTTTTCCCCAAATTTGATTATTTTTTTGTCTTTCATAAAAGCCAGATTTGGGTTAATACAGTTTTTGTACTCATAAAATAAATATCTAATATTAAAATCTGCTTTGAAAGTTTCAGTTGGTGAATTAGCTGCATGGTCATCCTTTGGGAAATATTGGTATAGGGAAAAGAGCATTGCTTATGGAATCCAGCTTGGTTTGGAATCCTGACTCTATCACATATTTGCGTGAGCAGCTACCTGAATCTGTTTCTGGATTATAAACTTGGAGCAGTTAATACTGAAAGAGTTGCTGTGTGTTTTAATTAAATGATAAAGTTTGTCAAGTTCTTGGTTCAGAGAAGATTTCAGCTCTCTCACCATCCTCATCCCCTCACAGGTTGTCTCTGCAAGAAGTTAGTTTCATTTTAGTGTCATAGTTCTTGGACAGTTTAGCTAGCTGCTTGGGGACCAAAATTGTCCCTTATGTTAATTGTATATTTGTTAGAAATTAATCCAGTTTTGGTCCTTGTTGATAAACTGTTGTGCTTGGTTTTCTCATTTGGATTAAAAAAATTTGAAAAGACAGTTTCAGTGGCTTTCATGTTTTACAGTAACATTTTTAACTCGATCTGTATTTATATTGTGAAAAATTGTGTGTCATATATGTTTTATAGGACTTTGCTTTAAGGTTAATAAAGAATTCTTTTAACTCATATATAATAAAAGCTGGTTAAGGGCAATCAATAATTTAAGGAAATTATCTACAATTGTCACATTTGCCCATGTTAGATTTGGTTAGCAAAAGCAAAGCTCTTTCAATTCTGGATAACTGTTAGAAGAAAGTATTTAAATCAGGAGAAGGTGGTTGAACTTTGAAATATTTTCAGTTCATAGAAATTTTGTATGATTTTAAACTATTTTAAGGCTTGAAGTTTTATTGTGATATTAGATACCTAATGTGAGTAAATTGGACTTCTTGATTTTAAATTCCAGTGGAAATACTATTTTCAGGGCTAGCCATTACTTATTAAGTTTTAGAAGAAAGAAGTTGAATATACAGTTATATTGTACAAGAGACTATAGTTATATGGTATACAGTTATATAATTGAATATGTAATTTTACAGTATAATTGCAGTGTAAATGGTAAGTAAACTTGAAGTTAAATGGATCCTTTATACCTCAGTAAAACTCCTTAGACTTTCATAGATAAATTTGGAAAATTAAATTTTTAATTACTTAGTGAGTGACTATAATACACATTTTTTTAGATTCAATATATATGCCAGGTAAACCAGGAAAGACAGTGATCTTTGTAGTTTTTAATTTAGAGCATTTTATATGAGCTTTCCATTACCTTGATTTATTCCCTCAATTAAGTCTTGTTTTTCAGTTCTGAAGCTAGGGATTCTATTTTATTCAGTAGTATTTGCACTCCTTTATTAAGAGTGTAATATTCTGTGTAACTTCAGTATTTTGTTGTACTTTTTAAAATTATTAAAACTAATTTTTAAAATGTATTCCACCCTAGAGATGCAAAAAGGTACACCCTTAAAAATCTACTCTAGCTGCAGTTTTAGTAACTGCCAGTAGGTGGTAGTGTAAGTTCATGAAAAACTTTTTGCTTCCATAAGTTGAGTGCTGAATTTCCGTAAGTTGAACCTGAAGGTTTTTTTTAAGTTACATATACTCTGAATGAAATTAGTCTTGGTGGCTGAAAAATCTGTATTACTTTATTTTGCTTTATAGTAATAGTCATATTACAGCATTTTTAAAAAATCAGTTCTCAAACCCTAGGGTATATTAGAATTATTTATAGAGGGTTTGCTGAAAATGTTGCTGGACTCAGTTTCTGATTCTATAAATGTGGGGTTTGCTCAGAAATTTGCATGCCTACAGATTACCAGGTCATGCTAATGTTAACATTTATGATATTAATGGTCAGAGGATTGCGCTTTTAGAACCACTGTTGTTGTTAGGTGGCAAAATACACTTAACATAAGGTTTACCATGTTGACCATTTTTAAGTGTATGATTTAATGGTATTAAATACATTCACCTTTTTTTGTAACCATGACCACCATCCATCCCCATAACTCTTTTTATCTTGTGGTACTATTAATAAAACTGTACCTATTAAACAGTAACTCTATTTTTCACTTCCTCTAGCCCCTAGCAACAACTATTAAACTTTACAGCTTTGTGATTTTGACTACTCTAAGTAACTCATATAAGTGGAATCAGATGGTATTTGTCTCTTTGTGACTAGATTATTTCTTTCTGCATAATGTCCTCAAGGTTCATCCATGTTGTAACACACTGCAGAATTCTTTCCATGGCTGAATAATACCTGTCGTATGTCTCTCCCACATTTGGGTTGCTTCCATGTTTTGACAGTTATGAGCAATGCTGTGTACATGGGTGTACAAATATTTCTTGGAGATCTGCTTTCAGTTCTTCTGGATCTATAGCAGAGTGAGTGAAGTCACTCAGTCGTGTCTGACTCTTTGCGACCCCATGGACTGTAGCCTACCAGGCTCCTCTGTCCATGGGATTTTCCAGGTAATAGTACTGGAGTGGGTTGCCATTTCCTTCTCCAGGGGATCTTCCCAACCCAGGGATTGAACCCGGGTCTCCCGCATTGTAGACAGACGCTTTACCATCTGAGCCACCAGGGAAGTCCATAGCAGAAGTAGTCCTATTTTTAATTTTTTATTTGGTAGTCTTATTTTTAATTTTTTGAGGCACTGCCATACCGCTTTCCACAGCAGCTGTACCATTTTCCACCAGTAGTGCACAGAGTTTCCTTTTTTTTTTTTTTTTTAACATCCTTGTCTACAGTTGTTGTTTTCTGTTTTTTGTTTGTTTTTAGATAGCCATCCTCCTGGTGTGAAGTGGTATCTCTTCGTAGTTTTGACTTGTATTTCCTTAATGACTGGTAATGTTGCAGATCTTTTCATGTGCTTACTGGCTGTTTGTATATCTTTGGACAAATGTTTGTTAAGTATTTTATCAAACATTGAATGGGGTTTTTGCTGAATTTTAGTTCTCTTTGTATTTTGGATACTAACCTCTTGTTAGATACATGATTTGCAAATATTTTCTCCAACTCTGGGGGTGGCCATTCTGTGGATGGCATCTGGTTGTACACATTTTTCACTTTTCATGAAGTCCAGTTTGTCAATTTTTTCTTATGCCTTTGGTGGTATATCCAAGAAATCATTGTCAGGCCTGATACTCTGGAGCTTTTGTCCCATGTTTTCCTCTAAGAGTTTCATTGTTTTAGGTCTTTGGTCCTTGGGTTAATTTTTGTATATGGAATTAGGTTAAGGTCACCTTCATTCTTTTGCATGTGCACATCTAGTTTTCCCAATCCATTTGTTGAAAAGACTTTTATTTCTCCATTGATTGGTCTTGACACTCTTGTAAAAGATCACCAATGTGAGCGTTGTTTCCGGACTCTAGATTCTATGCCATTAGTCCCTATGTCCATCTTTATGCTAATACCACACTGTATTTTTTTTTTTTTTTTTTAGTTACTGTAACTTTGTAGTATGTTTTGAAATCAGAAGTGAGTCTTCTTGGTTTTGTTCTTTTTAAAGATTGTTTTGGCTATTTGGATTCTTTGAGAGTCCAAATGTTAATTTTAGAACAGACTTGTCTATTTCTGGAAAAAAAACACTGGGATTTTGATGGAGATAGCTTTGAGTTTATAGGTCTCTTTGGGTAGTATTGATATTTTAATAATATTAAAATTTCCAGTTCATGAATATGGGATGTGTTTCCATTTATTTATGTCATCTTGAATTTTTTTCAGCAGTGTTTTATAGTTTTCATTGTACAAGCCTTTCACTTCCTTGGTTAAGTTTATTTCTAAGCATTTTATTCTTTTTGATGCTATTGTGAATGAAGTTGATTTAGTAATTTCCTTTTCAGATTATTTATGTGTAAAAGTGCAGCTGATTTTTGTGTATTGACTTTCTGTGTCTTGCTGGTTTTTTGTGAAACATCTGCAGAGAAAATTTTACTTCTTCTTTGTCTACAATTTGGATGCCTTTCATTTCTCTTTCTTGCCTTCCAGCAGTAGGACTTGCAGAACTGTGTTGAGTAGATGTGATGAAAGCAGGCATCCTTGCCTTGTTCTTAATCTTAGTAGTGGAAATAAATTCAGTCTCTCCCCACTGAGTCTGATGTTCATTGTGGGTTTTTCATATTTGTCATCGATTATATTGAGATAATTTCCTTCTATTCATGGTTCGGTAAGTGTTTTTATAATGAGAGAGTGGTGAAATTCATCACATACTTTCTGTGCAGCAAGTAAGATAATTACGTGGGGCATTTTCCTTCATTTTGTTGATATGGCATATTACATTGATCAGTTTTAAGGTAAACCGTCCTTGCATTCCAGGAATAAATTCCTCCTGGTCATGATGTGTGATCCTTTTAGCATGCTGCTGAGGCCTATATGCTAGTATTTTGTTGAGGATTTGCATCTGTATTTATTCATCATGAGTATTGGTCAGTAGCTTTCTTGTGGTGTTTTTTTCTGATTTTGGTATGAGAGTAATGCTGGCCTCGTGGAATGATTTTGGAAGTGTTCCCTTCATTTCAGTTTTTTGGGAAAGTTTGATGTTAGTTTTTAAACTGTTCAGTAGATTTTACCATTGAAGCCATAGGGTCTGGGGCTGTTCTTTGTCAGTAGGTTTTGATTTCTTGTTTAATCTCCTTACTAGATATAGGTCTGTTCAGATTTTAATAAACATTCTTTTAAAATGATCTTTGTTTTAAATATCTTATTAAATAATACAGCATTATTGTTACTTTTTTTTTAAGACTGTATTCATATTCTACTACCCTCATCCATTTGGTCATATTTTCAGTAATGAGTGTAAATTCTTCCTTTTTTTTGGTTTATGTTACGTATTTCCCCCACTGTTAAATGTTGTCCCACGTATTCCTTATTGCCCTTCTGTCTGAGAGAATTACACCATATAGTGCAGTATTCTTACCAGAAAGATATATAGGCCTGAAAAGTGTTTTAATTTGATCTTTGTTTTTTGACTGCTGTCAGTGGGATATTAAAATAATACTAGATTGATCACATACTGTTATAAATTTTAATTGGTTTTCTTCACTTTTTGACCTTTGTTTTTCTGAAGTTCATAAGTAAGATGGCTGTGTTTTCTGATGCATTCTGAACAGGTAGCATCACAGCCTGTACACAGGAGCTGCTTTCTCCTGCCACTCTAATTCATGTCACTCTTGCTGTGTGCTCTCTGGGCATAGCACGTCTGCAGCGTAGCTCATGATGTTTTAGTCCTACCTAAGCATAGCATTGGAATGACAACTCATTAAAATGATCACTGGAAACAGAGTTTAGACATTTAATTACGAGTTTACTTAACTTCTTCCATCAACTCACTGTGTAGTTTAGATTATTTCACTTGACTGTTTTTGTATTGGCATTTTAGAAGATCTGAGAATATAATGGTTTACAGCTTTACCCTGTGACAGTGGGAACCAAAAAGCGATAAACTGTTAATAAATTACACAGGTGTGTTCATTGGCCAAAAGGGAGTGTGTGGTAACTAGTGATAATTTGTCCATTAGTTTCATAATTTGAAATGAATTATTGAGATGAGAAATTAATGAGATTCTATTTTACTATTAATAAAGAGAGCAGTACATTTTCTGTGTTTTTCTCATTTTCCTTCCAACATGGAGGGTGGGAGTGGGGAAAGCAGGCATCTCAATTTATAGTTAATTTATTGTTCTGAAATAAACTGTATGTTGTTTCCAAATCTAATTTAATCCATAATAAATAAAATATTTTAATAAAAGATTTTTTTAAAACTATGTTTCTTTAACAGGTTTCCATAATCCAGGAGCTTGTTACTAATTATGAAACCTCTCTTAAAACGTGTGACTTTTTTAGCCCTTATGGTAAGTTTAAAGTAGATTGAGTTGAAATTTGATTATTCATTTCAGTCCATTTTTAATCACTTACAGTAAAATTACGTTCATTATGTGCTACATGATAGCTGTTCACTAGTTTTTTAATTAGTGAATGAAATGAGAAGAGCACTTGCAACCTAAAGTAATTAAAAACTTCCGTAATCTTGTGAAGTGGGAGTTAACCTCATTTTAATATGAGTAAACAGAGTCCAGTGGTTGAGTAGCTTGACCAAGATCCAGTAGTTAATTTTTAGATGTATTTTTCCTGAATGCCTAGTTTTGTGTTCTTTCTACTTTTGTGTTCGTGTGCTCAGTTGTGTCCGACTCATTGCGAGCCCATGGCCTGTAGCCCGCCAGGCTTCTCTGTCCATGGGATTCTGCAGGCAGGAATACTGGAGTGGGTTGCCATGCCCTCCTCCAGGGGATCTTCTGACCCAGGGGTGGAACCCGTGTCTCCTGCATTGCAGGTGGATTCTTTACTGCTGAGCCATGGGGAAGCCCTAGTGGTCTTCCACAGAATGAACTCTCAGACCACACATCTTAACACCTGGTCCACACGCAGATTTTGCTGATTATTTTAAAAAATGTATAATTGGTTTCTTTGAATCTGGATCCAGCTTAGGTCCACAGTTTACATTTGTTTGTTAGGTTTCTGATACTCTTTTAATCTTGGGTGGTACTATCCTGTCCTTCCTTTCTCCCCTCTTTTTAAAGGCTGTTTGTTGAAAGGTCATTTGTCTCATGGAACGCACCATGCTTTGAATTTTGCCGACTATTTTCTCATGGTAGCGTTTAATACATCTTGCTGTCATCCATATTTCTTACAAACTTCAAGTTAGATATATAGGCTTTTTTTTTTCCTTTCTTGCATGTTGTGCTGTACAACATAAAAGATCTTAGTTCCCCGACCAGGGACTGAACCCTTGCCGCTGCAGTGGAAGCACAGAGTCCTGAGCACTGTTCCTCTGGGGAAGTCCCCTAGGTTTATAGGCTTGATTCGAGTACTTCACAGGTGACACTTTGAACTTCCTGTTACAGCACATCTGAAGGCCGAAGACATTCTGGTTGTCTTCTTGTGAAACACAGATTCATCAGAATTTAGATGTTTGTCAGCCTAATCTGGCCATGCATGATTCTTATTGGTCACTTACCTGGTGATTTTTGCAGCCACTGCAAAAATTGCCTTGATCCCTTATTTCATTCCGATCATCATTCCTTCTGCATTTATTAATATTAGCTGGAGTTCTTGTAAAGAACTTTTCCTCCTCAGATATTTAACCCCCCTTAAATACAGTGTATATGAGAGGAGCAAGATAATGCTTGGCTCTTTGCTTATATTTATTATTTGTGTCTTGATTTATGTTAATTTGTGTGTTTGCTTTGTCGTTTCATTTGGTCAGCTAGTCTAGGAGACCTTCTTGTCTTCTAAGGTAACATGAGTAAATTCTCCTTTCTGCTCTTCCTACCTCATTTTATACCTGTGTGTCTTCCCTTCTGATACCCATTTTGAGAGCTAGGTGTTTCTTGTTTATTCTTCTGTAGTTTCGGGGCACAGAATGGGGACCCAGATAGAGGTCAGATGGTTGTTTGTGACAATCTTGTTAAGAGTGTACCCTCCTGATACCCTTCAAATTGGGGTTTCCCTGGTCTGTGTCAAGGCCTGGACGATCCACGTAAGCCCTGGCAGTTCTTGCCTCTGTGGAAATTTTACGTGGTGGTTAGGGATGTGTTTTCTCCAGGCTGTTTTCCTTGGCTTTTCCTGGACCTGCTGCCTTAATGCTCTCTGCCTGAGAATTCGTAGTTAGGTTGACCTGCCTCCTCTCCCAGACTGTTTGCTTGGCATGAGGTGTAGGTAGAAGCTTGTGAAAGCAGCATCGTTGCTCTGCTCAGCTGTTGCTCCCTGAACTTTGTGGCTTGAGGTTGAAATTGAATTTCTGTTGAAATTGGTCATTTTTACTGGATTTTTATTCTAATAGTTATTGATTTCATTATGCATTGGGGGAAAGAAAGCGAGTTGCTTCATTTTGCCTCATTCCTTATAATAATTGTGTGTTTGTTTGATTGCAGAGAACGGGGAGAAGGAACCCCCAACGACACTACTCTGGGTTCGGTACTTCCTGGCACAGCACTTTGATAAGCTTGGGCAGTATTCTTTGGCTTTGGATTATATTAATGCTGCAATTGCTAGCACTCCAACTCTAATAGAATTATTCTATATGAAAGCAAAAATTTACAAGGTAAAATCTTGGTCATGTTTTTTGAATAGTTGAAGAATTTGGCCATTTTAAGGACCCGTGGAGTTTTCTCTGTGGAGATAACTTAGGGGACCCTGATTATTTATTCCCCATACACTAATAATCCTAAGGAGTTTTATGTTGCATAGTCATATAGTCAGTGTTAATCGTTTCATTCAGCTCTTAGTAAATATGAATTTTAATGTATCTAAAAAAATTCTACATAGATTTGACATAAATGTAACATTTCTAATTTGTCTTTAAGAACTTTTTCTGTTGTATCGTACCCATATTCTCTTAATCATAACAGTGACGTCTTTAATACTTTCATCTCTTAAAGCATATGGGTAATCTCAGAGAAGCTGTCAAGTGGATGGATGAAGCTCAGTCTTTGGATACGGCTGATAGATTCATCAATTCCAAATGTGCAAAGTATATGCTTCGGGCAAATATGATAAAGGAAGCAGAGGAAATGTGCTCCAAGTTCACAAGGGTAAGAAATAGCGTGTCGTTGTCTGAGTTAGTAAAATTAAACTTGAATTCTCTGGTGATGCGTGAAGTTTGCTGGTATAGTTCCTTGGAATTCATATTTGTCGTCATTTTTTTTTATCTTATTTAGCTCCTATCCTAAGTGTGATTGTTTACTGTGGTTGATGAGCGTGCATGTGCTTCTGGTGTGTGCGTGCTAAGTCGCTTCAGTCACATCCGCCTCTGTGCAGCCCTGTGCACTATAGCCTGCTGGGCTCCTCTGTCCTTGGGATTTTCCAGGCAAGAATGCTGGAGTGGGTTGTCATTTTCTTCTCCGGGGATCTTCCTGACCCAGGGATCGAAATCCGTCTCCTTTGTCTCCTGCATTTTCAGGCAGATTCTTTACCACTGAGCCATCTGGGAAGCCCTGTAGAGAAGTAAAGTACAATAGAAGTACAATTAGAAATGAGAGTATTTAAGTTAAATAAGTTCAGTAGTTTAAAAAACAACAACAAAACACCCACGCAGCAAACCACAGCCAACTAGGACATGTCTGAAAAGACCCAGGAGAATGAGAAAGAAGGGGCAAGTTCAGCTGTTTGAGGAAAGTAGTTCCCAAAGTCTGGGGCTCAGCTTGCTCGTCATAATCGCCTCCAGCCGTCCACTCTTGACAACTTGCTGTGCCATGTAGTTAGTTACTGCATTGCTTCCCTGGCCAGGCGTGTCCCTGATGGTGGTGGGCAGCGGTGAGCTGGGGGAGGAGGGCTGCTAACGACTTCCATACCAATTCACATCTGCTCTGTAATACGTAAGTGAAGTGCTCCTATTTCCTTCTTGCAGATTTTTCAGTTTATAATATTTGTAGAGTTGCTGAGGCAGGTTGAATAGTTCTAGTTGGTAAAGTTTTGAAATGAAAAATACAGTCGATTTCTTATAAACATATGTAGTTATCAAACGATGGAATACCTGTAGCCATGAAGAAGACATAAAATGCCACCATAATTTTGTTTACCCAGAGATAACTGGTTTTTATACTTTTTCAATGAGAATTCTGAAAATTAAACTGCTAAACAGTGGGTGTGAAAAAGAAATGGAAGACTGAACTTAGGTAAATATACCCATATCTTTGCTGTCATTCTTGGGGTCCCGTAGAATGCATTTTAAATAACTGTCCTACATTGTGACAGAGCTCCACGTCCCTGCACTGAGACCAGGCACTCTGTGCTTTGCATTCTCCCGCGATACACACTGAGCCCGAATTAGCGAATATTCTTTCATTTAATTCACTACTGCCCCTTATTGTCATCATAATCCTCATAGACATAGTTCTGAAAGGAAGTGACAACTGATGGCTTGATGTGGAGGAAGGAGACTTGCAAAACTGAAAAGCGGGCTGGAAACTACTATGAAGAGATTTGAAAACAATGTTGCGAATAGCAGTGATCCTAGGTCAGCAAGGGAAAGGTTAAGTGGCTTTTGCTTAATAGACAAAAGACAGGTGCTTCATAGGATCCCTATCTTAAATAGGTTAAATAAAAGCTTTGGTGTTTAAAACTTAGCTTCAGTTACCTGTAGTCTTTTCTGTGTGGGTTGTTGACTGTCTCAAGAGAGTTGGGTAAATAAGGCATACAGGTTCAAGTTGGTAGGAGCCTTTCGGAAGCACGTTGATGTGTTTATTATATAATTTGTCACTGCTACTTATTGTCACCGTAATCCTCATACACATTGTTGTAAAAGAGAAAACGGGGTTTTTAGGCTCTCTTGTGTTGTTTGCTTTCTTTATTTGTGGTTGCTGCCATTTCAGGAAGGGACATCTGCCACGGAGAACCTAAATGAGATGCAGTGCATGTGGTTTCAGACAGAGTGCATCTCCGCTTACCAGCGCCTGGGAAGGTACGGGGACGCTTTGAAAAAGTGCCATGAAGTAGAAAGGGTAAGTTAACAAGAGTTTGGGCTTCATTTTTCTCCAGAAAAGCAGGTATATTTCTACAAGGGCTCATCTACCTCTTCTAACGACTTTGGAAAACTTCACTGTGAAAAAATTATCGATCTTTAGCCTTTCACACATTCAGAAATTGTGAATAAATGATTCCTTTCTTTGGATCCTCAGGTGGTAATGAGGTAGACATGTCTGCATATTTTTGTCTGAAGCAAGAAGAGAAGGATTAGTTAAGTTACTGTTACTGTTACTAACATGTACTCAAAATTTCTCTTTCCTAATTGGGCCGTTACTTGATTTTCATCCCCAGCCTGGAAAGATGCACAGGCCGAGGGCCACCTCTCTCCGCTCTGTGTCAGGATCTGCTCTGTAGTCAGCCTCTCTCCAGTTTGTCTTCCCAGGGTGTGTGTTCTCACCTCCTGCACTTCTGTACCCAACGTGGGGCTGGCTTGCAGGCTTATGTTACGACTTGCTAGGATCTTGTGTGCGATGTGCCTTAGGAAGGGGGACTTTTCTTTTCCTTGTGTGTGAATTTTTGTTTTCCTGTTCTTTGTCATCTCCGAAGCACTCTTCTTCCAAATGGACCACGGGAGGAAAAGAGCCACAATGCACCCCCGAGGCAGGCCGAGGCAGCCTTCAGCCAGGGGTCACTCGGCAGCCCCGTCCTGAGCTGGCGCAGTCAGGTGAGCCTGCGGTCTGCACCCTGGCAGCCACTTTGGCCTTCTTCCCCACATGAAAGTAGTGAAGTTGCCCAAAGGAAGGCTGGACCTCTTAGGGGGTGGCTTTGGTCGGGAACTGGAACTAAGATTCTATTAGAGCCCTTTCAGAAGTAGTGTAGCTTTTGCTTTGTTCTTTGCTTTTTAAGCCTAAACTTGATGGCTGATTGCTGGGGAAAACCCTTCTCATCTTCTCGGAAACTGTAAAGCCTTTGGATGATATGTGAAATATTCAGGCAATATCCAAGCATCCTAAGTTTAAGTCAGGCTCTGATTTCTGTGACCAAACCATAGATCACCAGCTTGTTTCAACATCCTAGACGATCGTCACTTTAAAAGCATTCTGCTCGTTACTAAGGAAAGATGCATTTCTGTTACCCAGAACATTCTCAAGGAGTCGTAGCTTGGCACTTACATATTAGTTGTTCCAGCACGACTATAATTAGGAGTTGATCAGACTTTCTGTGGAAGTCAAATTTCAGCACCTTGGGATCATTGGGAACTTCTCCATCTCTAGTCCCATTCCTCCTAACATTAGTGACTACTTTATTCTTTTCAATGTTTTTTATTAAGAAATTGTTAGACTATGATTACCAGCTGTTCCATTACTAAGTTTCATTTAGATTATGCTTTCTCCTGAGTTTTTAGTGGTTTTGAATAACTACAGTTGACCCTGGAACAAAGTGGGTGTGGGATGCCAACCCTCTGGGAAGTTGAAAATCTCCCTGTGACTTACAGTTGGTCCTTTGTATACGTGGTTCCAACATATCCCTGTTTCTGTATCCATGGATGCAACCAACCATGATCACGTGGTCCTGTAGAATTTACTGTTGGAAAAAACTCACATATCAGTGGGCCCACATGGTATTGTTCAAGGGTCACCTGTATTTCCAGTTTAAAAAATGTGTTTTGACTGGTAGAAAGCATTTTTGAAGGAAAAAAAATTAACAGACGATCACTGGTTATCAGAGATGGTAGAAATCATCACCCTCTGGTTATATTATGTAATTATCATCGTTGGAAACTTTACTAAGTATCTTTAGGGTTTGCTGTTGGTCCTTAAGAATATAGCCAGAGGCAGATACAGAAGAAAAGATCCTATTCGCATGACGCTTAGAAGCTAGTCTTTATAGTGAGTAATTCACGCTAAAAGGAAAAACATTAGTGTAGAGTACAGAGAGGGCGATTGTTTGCTGATGAATGCTTCTGAAATGATTAATTTTTCTCTCTCATTTTGGCTGCACTGGTCTTTGTCGCAGCACGAAGGAGCTTCGCTAGTTGTAGCGCGAGGGCTTCTCTTGTGAAGCGTGGCTTCAGCGGCTGTGGTGCACAGGCTCAGTCGTCCCAGCACGCTGGCTGCTCTCCCTGTCTTGAGCAGGTGTGGTTGCCCCCAGGCCTGTGGGATCTTAGTGCCTTTACCAGGGGTGGAACCCAGGTTCCCTGCATTGGAAGGCTGATTCTTAATCTCCAGACCGCCAGAGAGCTCTCTGAAATGAGTTTCTAATAACATTAATGTCATCTAAAAGAAAATTCTTAATGATAAAAATTGTAAGGATTTAGGGGTAATTACAGAATTAAAAGATACAACAGATACCTATTTGAGTTACCTTTGTGCCTGGGTTTTAAATATTTTAGTAAAGAAACGAGCACCTTATTCAAAAATAAAACTTTGGGGACTTCCCTGCCAGTCCAGTGGTCAAGACTCTGCTTTGCCAGTGCAGTGGGGGCACAGTTTGAATCCCTGTTCAGGGAACTAAGATCCTGCATGCTGTGTGGCAAAAAAAAAAAAGAATATATATATAATTTTGCAGTTGACCTTCTATATAAAAGGTTTGAATAGAGAACTAAGTTCCAAGAAGGGCTTGAGTCCTTCTGCCTTCAAGAATTCTTTCACTGAAGGCAGTTTCAGCCTAGGACATACTGCTTTGCACTCTTACTAATTGGATTTGAAATGTTAGAATTCTAGAATGGTCCACTGTAGTCCTTTTCCTGCCTCCTCCTTGCCTTCCTTACAGGGTTTAAGATTACATATAGTGATTATGTAGTCCAACCCAATCAGATGTTTAGAACTTAAGTTTTATTAAAAATAAGACAGAATGACCACCTGCAGACCATTGGCTATAAACTTGTGTTCAGAATAATATTTTTAACTATTTTTTCTTTCAAGAATGAGCTTCCCCCCCACCTTTTTTTCAGGTGATTAGTTTCTCATTATTTTAGCATGTAGATTTATATCTGAGAGGAGCAGTGCATATTTCTAAAACTTTTTGATAAGATCTAAGGTTTCCAGTAGATCAAAACCATAGGACGTTCGTAACTTTCTCTTTTTTTAATTATTAGTTTTATTTATTTATGGCTGTGCCGGGTCTTCAGTGCTGTGTGGACTTTTTCTCTAGGTGTAACACCTGGCTTCTCATTGTGGTGGCCTCTCTTGTTGCAGAGCAGAGACTCCAGGGCGCACAGGCGTTAGTAGTTGCAGTTCCAGGGCCCTAGAGTACAAGGGCAGTAGTTGGGGCACACAGGCTTCGTTGCTCCACAGCATGTGGGATCTTGGATCAGGGAGCGAACCCATGTCTCCTGCATTGGCAAGGGGATTCTTCTCCACTGAGCCACAAGAAAGCCCGTACTTTATCTTCCATTGCGCCTTCATCTTTATCAAGTTGACACTTACTTTATAACGACAGATTTTCTATAAAGGAAGTAAGAGTTGCTCATTGCCCTGGTCGGTCTGGCTATTACTTCTTTTACTTGTTTGTTTGTTTATGGCTGTGTCAGGCCCGCGTTGTGGCACACGAGATCTTTGTTGAGGCATGCACACTTCTCAGAATTGTGGCACGTGGACCCAGTAGTTCGGGCTCACAGGCTTAGTTGCCCCTCAGTATGTGGGATCCTAGTTCCGCACCCAGGAACTGAGCCTGTGTCCCCTGCATTGTAGTTAGAGAGACCTCCGTGTGGTGAAGTCACATGGAACTGTTCACACACATCAAGCCCATCTCAGCTCTTTGTGTTGGCAGTTAACTGCAGGATGTAACCTGGTGGGGACACTGAGCAAAGAGGATATAGGACATCCCTGTGCCGTCTTTGCAACTTCTTTGTCCATGTTCATTTCAAAACGAAACGATAAGAAAGTCAGCCTAAGATGATTTAGTTGTTCTTAAGTAGGAATATGCCATCCTGAGCAGGTTCCTGAGACACAGGGCTTTAAGCACAAGAACTGAGAAAGCCTCAGACACACTAGGATAAGTGGGTTGCTTTGTTTCTGGAAGACGGTGGCTGGAGAGAGGCGGCCTATGGGCGGTTACTGATAAAGAGGCGGCTTACACGCTTGTGGTTCTGTGTGGCTCCCTTGAGACCTCACTCAAACCTCATGCTCTAGGAATGTCTCTTGAAACTTGCGTCTGCCTTTTTTTTTTTTACACATCAAGGTTTCTCGCCCTAAGAACACTGCAACCTCTTAGACGTTTTCGTCTCATGTGTTCCATGATTTTGGGCACTGCCATTTTTCCTCAGTCAGTTGTATTGAGTTTTAAGATATTATAGTGCTAGGTATAATGTGATTTATATTAACCGTGAGCAATTATGTAATGCCTTCATTAAAAAAAGGTATTTGATTTGTCTTATTGATGGGAGGAATGAAACTTTCAAATATACCATTAAAGCATGGTTCGTGAAGTAGTAAATATAAACTAATGTGGAATAGTCATTTTTTTCACCGTTTCTTTCCCTTACACTGTGTACATTTATTCTTTTTATCTTAATATTTTAGAATATCAGGCTCTTAATGTAATTCTGTGCATGATGTATTTCTAGTTACCAAGACAACTAAAATTATCGAATGAGTTACTAGGCCCCCAGGACAGAGGGAGATGAAGTAGTAGAAGAGTTTGATCTGTGTTTGTGTAATGAATCACTCATTTTTCTATATATTTTTGGAGCAGCTGAAGTAGGGAAAAAGAAAGAAGATGGAGGTGGAGATGCACGTAGGGAAGAAAATAAAAGTATAAATGGTTTTGTTGGGGAGTTAGTCATCTTTTCTTTCATGTAAGGGATTAGTTCTTAACGCTTTGGGGGCCATGGGCCCTTTGAGAATCAGTTGAAAGCTTCAAGCTCTCTCCTTAGAAAAACGTTACTTTGCTTATTTATACACAGACTCCAGATTTTAAACTTTTGCTAAAATGGGGTATAGTTAGATAAACGAGTTTAATGAGTGAGAGAAAGCCATAACACCTGTGCTTGTGAAGCAGTTTACTGTTTAGAATGAACTTTAAAATAATTACTCGATCCCCTAACAACCTATGAGATTGGCTGTATATATTTTTTTTATTCCTAACTTAGGTTAAATAATTGAGGCTGTAGGAAATTACGAAGTCACACGCCTGAAAAGCAGCTTCTCTCTTGAGTTGGCACATATTACGCTCACTGAATGTTTCTGTGCCAGGGAGTGGGGATGGATATGACAGTCTTGTCCTTGAAGAGGTCATGGTTGAGTAGAACCATCTGATGCATAGACATTCAGTGTAAACCTGTATATGTTTAGTCTCCATTGAGAGCTCTGTTTAACTCTACCTTGCTGATTTTGAGGGAATACTGAGAAGTATTTATTAAAACTAAAATATTGGTATATTCTAATTTCCAGATTTAAAGAATAACCTGGGCATCTGCCTTTCTTTTATTAGGCTGTGCCACATGGCTTGCGGGATCTTAGTTCCCCAGCCTGGGTTGAAAGCACCGGGTCCTCACTGCTGGTGCTCAGCAGTGACTCCATGGGCTGGAGCCCGCCAGGCTCCTCTGTCTTGAGTGGGTTGCCATTTCTTCCTCCAGGCTTAACCACTGGACTACCAGGAAGTTCCCCTCATCTCACTTATTACATATAAATTGGGTATCTTGAAACATGATTTATAGGGAATGGGGATGGAATGTAAGGAAGACAAGCTTAAGTTGAATGCAAAGAACAACTTGAGGTCCTTTGTATGTTAAACCCTGGAGAGGGCAACTAAGTGAAATTGCGACTGCTTACATTATCTTATGGGCTGTTTATGATTTTCTTTTCAAAAAGTAGGCGTTATTGACGTAAATGTAAGGGATAACTTTGTGGTTTTGTTTTTAAGCACTTTTCTGAGATAACTGACGATCAGTTTGACTTCCATACTTATTGCATGAGAAAGATGACCCTTCGGGCCTACGTTGACCTTCTGAGATTAGAAGATATACTCAGGAGACATGGATTTTATTTCAAGGCTGCTAGATCAGCTATTGAAATATACTTGAAACTGTATGATAATCCCTTGACCAGTGAAAGCAAACAACAAGAGAGAAATTCAGGTAACTAAAAAGAGACTTGCTTAAAGAGACTTGAGAACACAGAATTTCAGAATGTCATTAACTTAATGATGGAAAAGTATATTATCAAATGAGTGTGAAGGCAACATTAGATAATGGATATACCCCCCAAAAAATAGGGGGAACACTTAGAAAAAGTTGATAGGGTGTTGTCCTGTAATTGATGTTTATGCGCTGTTTTGTTTTTTAAAGTGGTAATTGAAAATAACTGAGCTTTTAGAGAAAAAAATATATTTGTACAGGTTCTAATACCTACTTGACTGAAAAGAGTAATGCCAATGAGAATATCTAAATACAACGTTTTACCCACTAACACGTCAATACCCAAGAATATTTGAGAAATAGTGGCATGAAAGCAGATTTCTGATCACTTATACCTGTGTGCTTTTTCTCACTTCTTGAATTTTTCCGAAAGGATAATCTTCAGCCCTACTTTATACAGTTCGGGACTTGAGATTGAGAGAGAGGATTTGCCTAAGCCCATGTATTGTGTAGGAGGAAGAGCTAGGCTAGAGCTGGTTGATTTCAGTTGCTGCAGCATTTGCTGTTGCCCTTGGTGTGTCAGATGTAAGTAAGTCATTAGAAATACACTCTCTCTAAACTGTCATACAGGTGCCTCCCCGTCCCCCCAGATACACTAGTGACAGTTGCCCAATTGCGTCTGACTCTCTGCAACCCCACGGACTGTAGTCCATGGGATTCTCCAGGCCAGAATACTAGAGTGGGTAGCCTTTGCCTTCTCCAGGGGGTCTTCCCAACCCAGGGATTGAACCCGGGTCTCCTGCACGGCAGGCGGATTCTTCACCTTCTGAGTCACCAGAGAAGGCCAGATATACTAATAGTATGCATTGAGTAAGAATATGAGGAAATTGAGAGCACTGACTCAGAGTTCTCATTCATTTGAATATTTACAGAAAACCTGTCACCCAAAGAATTGAAGAAAATGCTTAGCAAGCAGAGAAGAGCTCAGAAAAAGGCTAAAGTAGAAGAGAGAAAGCATGTGGAAAGGGAACATCAACCAAAAAATCAAAAGAAAAAATGGGATGAAGAAGAAGAAACCAGTGGTCTCAAAGAAGAACTTCTACCTGAAAAATTAGAAAGGGTGAGATGACTACACTGTATTTATTTGATAAGATTTGTATTATTTAATTCTCTGCTGACCATAAGTATGATTTATTTGAATCTGTAAATCAGAAGCCAAATTTGTAGTATTAGCTAAGATCATTTTGATGGTCATCAGTAACTTTTAAGTGGTATTATGTGAGTTTGGGCTAATGGAGATTATAGGTAGAATTGTACTTGTGGTAGGCAGAATAATAGCCTTCTAAATGCGTTCATGTTCTAATCCCTGAAAACTGTGAATATATTACGTTACATAGCAGAGAGAATTAAGGTGGCAAATGAAATTTAAGGTTATATATAGCTGGCCTTTACATAAGACGAGTAAACTAAGATCCCACATGCCTTAAGTATGGTGAAGCCAAAAAAAATTTGAAAAATAAAAAACTGGACAGGGAGAGGATTCCTGGACTACCCAGTGAGCCCAGTGTAGTTAATCACAGGGGCCTTAGGGGGAGGAGGGCAGCAGGCAGGGAGTGCTGAGTGATGGGAAAGGACCCTGTCCTCTGTGGCTGCCTGTGAAAGAGAGGAGGGGCCCCGAGACAGGAGAGGTGGGCATCCTGAAGAGGCCAAGAAAAGGCGTGGAAACACGCTCCCTTAAAACCTCCAAGAGGAAACGCAGTCCTCTTGGAGTGCAGTGAGACCCACGTTGGACTTTTAACCTGCAGAACCGTGTCAGATAAATTTGTGGGGTTTTGTTTCGTTTTGGCTGCAGTGTGCGGCACGAGGGAACTTGGTGGCCCAACTGACACCGTTCGGTGTCATTTGAGGGTCTCCAAAGAACTCCAGTACCACAGTCCTGTATGTCTCGGTGCAGAGAGACTTCAGCAAGAGCAAAGTGACCTGTTAGACTAGACCCTCGGGAGGCTCACAGGTGTGCAGGTGGGGGAGTGCCCCGCCCGAGAACGTGGTCGGCTACAGTTCCGTAATCAAAGCGCGAGTGAGGAGGAGGGAGAGGACCTGTGTGTCTTCTCGAGCGGACGCTGTGCTTCCATCACCTGCTGCTCCTCCAGGTTGGGCGGGGACGTCTTGTCCCTACACGGTCAGGCTCGGGTCACACATTGCTCTCTCTTGTGTGTGCATGTCCTCGGGATCACTGATGCGCTGAGCTCACTGGGCAGGATGTGGGCCTCGTGCCACCATCTTTTTATTGTTTTGGGGCACGTCCTGTGCTTCTCTTGCAGGACTTTGCTGCCAAGCAAGGCTGCTTGGTTTTGTGGTTAAGTAAACCTGCTTTCTTTGAGTAATCATTAACTTAAAGAGGTCGCCCACATTTTTTCTACTTAAATTCCCCCGTGGGATTAACTTTAATCACCTACTTTGTCCCTTTACTCTGTCCTTATCATAACCAGAGATTGAATGCGTGCCCCCTGAATTGGGAGCACAGAGTCTTAACCATGGTACCGCCAGAGAAATCCCTAAATTTGTGTTAATACAGTGAATTTTTGGTAATTTGTTAGAGCAGCAATACAGTGAAATATGGCAGCATTTTATATACTTTGCTAGATAATGTTTTAGCAGCAAAGAGAATAGTAGCTTATCTCCACAATTTTCTCAAAATATTAATAGTTATTTAGGAACCAGATTTAGGGAAATATTTAGCTTTCTAGTTTATTCACTGTGAATCTAGTATTTTAAACTTGACTTTTTTTCAATTATGTCATGCAGTTGTATTTGTCTCCTTTAGAATGTCTGTAGTTTAAGGGGCTTGGTAGTATAATGGTATTTGTAGTACCACTTCATTAAGTCTACAGGACAATTTTCTGTATTTTTTTAATTTTTATAAAATTTTTTTGAATTTTCTAATCATGAAAACAATAGAGCTATTCCCATTTTGAAAAGTATTGACTATACTTTGTTTATAGTTGATAGTTAAAAATTTTTTTTTGCTTCTTAGTTATATAAAAAGAACTATGTAGATTACTTCAGCTATGCATTACTATAAAATTTGGGGGGAAATTTGACTTGTGTGACTGCTTTTTAAATATAATAATTTTTCTTTCTGTTTCAAAATAGATAGAAAATCCATTAGAAGAAGCTATCAAGTTTCTTATACCTCTTAAGAACCTTGTTGCTGATAACATTGACACTCATCTGTTAGCATTTGAAATATATTTTAGAAAAGGTAATAGTTTGGATTCAGATTTTAATTTTTTATTTTATCGGTGACCATATTCAGTATAATGTTTGTGAGTTAGATCTGTTTTTGTTTCTTAGACCTTCATTTCAACCTCCCACAAAGGCTCTTAATCCCTTTTTCCTTTGCTACTCAAAACTTTACTGAGTAATAGATTAGAATATTATGATCAAATGAATTATTTGAATAGGCGTACAGATTGTTTACCTGAAGTAAATCTTCACGATTTTTCAAGCATTTCTTTAGAAAATAAAAGTTGTCACTGACAACCAAAATCAACTTTGAATTTTGCTTTGGAGGATTATAGGAAAGATAATACTTTGTTTCTGGATTTTAAGTCAGGCTAAAATGAAGGGAATAAAATAACATACTTAAATATTGATGCTGTTACTTTGCTAATGTTTTTTGACATAGGAAAGTTTCTGTTGATGCTGCAGTCGGTTAAACGAGCTTTTGCTATCAATAAGAATAACCCATGGCTACATGAATGTTTAATTAAATTTTCTAAATCTGGTAAGTATAAAAAAGGTAATGTTTATGTAAAAACAATTATGACAGTTCGCCTATCTTCTATTAAGCTGGACATGAAAGAGATTAGTACAAAGAAAAAAGTTTGCAAAGTACTTAAATGAAGATACTAGCAAAGATAGGTTAGAAATTAGTGCAATTTAAGCTGGAATATGTTTATGTTCCAAAGGAGCACTCCTATTTTTATTATGTAAAATGTATCAGGCTTAATAGTAAATATGAATGTATTTCAATTGATTTTGTTTCAAAGGACAGGCCAAACATACTGTAAACTACAAATGTTCTGTTTTTATAGTGTCTAATCACAGTAACCTTCCAGACATCGTGAGCAAAGTTCTATCTCAGGAAATGCAGAAAATATTTGTTAACAAGGACTTGGAAAGTTTTAATGAGGATTTTCTCAAACATAATTCTACCTCTCTTCAGCATCTGCTTTCAGGTTGGTATTTAGCTCCCAGGGTTAAAATGTTTATGGCAAAAAGTTAGAATGTGATGAAAAAAAAAAAAAAGTTTAGCAAGATGATCAAACTATCAGAGAAAAAGCACACAGTACCATTTTGATCTTTCAGATTAGGAAAGATTATTTTTAAACAACCATACAGAATCTATGGGATGCCGCCAAAGCAACTCTTGAGAGAAGTTCACAGCAGTACAAGCCTCCCCTGAGAATAAGAAAGATCTCTAACCTAACCTACCACCTAAAAGGAAAGGCTATTCGTGTCTGAAAAAAGGAGGCTAAAGTAGGGAAAAGCTGTAGTGTATAAGCAGCCTTGTATTTTACTGCTGCAGGTGTGAACTGGCCTGACCAAGTAGGAGAACAGTTTGTCGTTCTTATCAAGAACTTTGTCTTCTGCTATAGCTATTCATACTTGTGTAAATAATTTTAAAGAATCCAAAGCAAAGAAAGAGTTTTAAGGCCAAAGGTATTAACTGGAATTCTGTGTGTAAGGATGAGGAAAAGGACGGAAGCAAATCTAATGAATGTCCAGTTACAGGGGGAACAGTAGTAGGTCTATAGGATGGACCACCAGGTGGTGATAGGAAGTGATGTCTGTTCAAAAGATTCACAACAGGGGCAAGCAGTGTATAGACAGACTTGACGTATAATACAGTCTCAGCTGTGAAAATACCCATAGCAGAAAAGCTGAAGACAAGCGTGTATTAAAGCTTTAATGGTTGACTTTGAATGTTGAGGTTATGTGAGACTTATTTTTTTCTTGTATTTTTATTACTTTGTATATTCTGTGTTTTGAGGACTTACTATATCCTGCCCTGTTACAGGAAGGATTTTAGGCAGTCTATTACAAATTCATAAAATGACAAGGTAGCATTAAATGCAAGCTAGAAAAAGACTGGAAACAGAACTGGGGACAAAATAAATGAAGTACATAATGTAATTAACTATGCGCCTACTTTAAGCCACAGATTTAAATATTTTAACCTAAGCTTTCTTGTTGTAAAGGGAAACTGCTTGGTTCTGTTATCTATGAAAAAAGTTAATTCCTGTGAAAAATTATAGCACTTCTTGGTAGTAAGGGCAGGTAAGAACTTCTCATCAACAACACAGGATAATGGAAGGAGATATTTCTTTGTTGTAATAACGGGAAATGCCTTTCTAAACATTATGTTCTCAGAAAAAGATCATTTTTACTTCACTCAAAAAAAACGCCATAAAGAAAGTCAAAAGGCCAAGAAGGGAAAATATTCACAGATGTGTAACTGATTAAAGCTAATAATATACATACTAATCTTATAGATTAATAATAATATAAATTAATAAAAGACCAATAAAAAATGAACATGGACCATGAATTTATAGGGGGAACATAAATTGGATTTTACTTTAAAATAGCTTTAAAAATTACTTTCTTCATGAGCATGCAAAGATTTTCCTGTTGTCCGTCTGTCACACTACTCTGGTAATAGTTTGTTCCTTAGGTGTTTTATTTTAGAGTGTCATGTTTCAAAAATGATTTTAGTTGAAATATTGACTGATGCCACAGGGGTAGCCCATGTTTAACATTTCGGGGGGATGGGGTTGTTAACCCTGGTCTCCTGGTAAATGTTTCACAGCCATCTCTTTGTCACAGAAAAAGCCCCAATTTGTAGGGGCCTTTGTGTGTGTGTCTAAACGTAATACTAATAATTTTCTTGTGGCCCCAAGCTGTCAGTGGGATATCATGGAATAGGGAGTTAGGGAAAAAAGGCCACTGTGCAGCCCACTGCTGACTGGGTACCTGGAGCTGTATTTTAAGTCACTGGTCGGTTCAAATCAAATGTAAGACGTCCACATTTACTGCTTTTGAAATGTCTTGGTATTTCAGGTGCTAAAATGATGTATTTTCTGGACAAGTCAAGGCAAGAGAAAGCAATTGCTATTGCCACTAGACTGGATGAAGCTATAAAAGATAAAAATGTAAAGGTAAGATTTTTCACCAACTGATTGCCACAGATTGTGGATACCGAGTGAGCTAACAAAACATCTCTGCAACGTAATTCCTGAGTGGGTCTTCAGAGTTACGACTGGATTTGAATCTCAGCTCTGCTCACTCTGAGCTGTATCATGTTAGGTAATTTACCTCTTTAACGTCCTTTTCCTCATTTATAAGTTGAGGATGAAAAGACGGTCCATCTTAGAGTTAGCATAACAGTTAACTGAAATAGTGAACTGTGAGGTGCTTGACATGTAGTAAGCACTCAGTAAATGGGAACTGTTACTGTTGATAAAGGACACGTTCAATGATCATGGGCTTCCCTGGTGGCTCAGAGGGTAAAGCGTCTGCTTGCAATGTGGGAGACCCGGGTTCGATCCCCGGGTTGGGAAGATCCCTTGGGGAAAGAAATGGCAACCCACTCCAGTACTCTTGCTTAGCAAATCCCATGAACGGAGGAGCCTGGTAGGCTACAGTCCATGGCGGTCTCAGAAAGTCACACACGACCGAGCGACTCCATTTAAATGATTATAGTTTCAGAGATTCACCTTTTTAAAGTATTAGAATTCTGTTGCTTTTTCAAGGCCTCATAGAACTGATTTTTTAATGTTCCTTTTTGTGCTGATTACTTGTTATAGACAGCAAGAAGTTACCTTAGAGTGAGGCCTTGTTGATTTTCTGTTGCTTAATTAACAAACTGCATCTTTTGATTAAGGTGATTATTAACCAGACTATTTTTTAAATAATTTTCTCTTTTTCCTTGTTTACATAGACTTTAATAAAGGTTTCTGAGGCGCTGCTCGATGGCAGCTTTGGGAGCTGCCACTCCCAGTATGAGGAGTACAGGATGGCCTGTCACAAGCTGCTCCCCTTCACTCCTGCTTTCCTGCCCGCTCTGAGCGAAGTCGGCAGGCATGGTGCGGCTCTGAACCCCACAGCCAACTGTGATGTCTTGGCAAATGAAACTTGAAATCCTCTAGAAAGCTGACTTCTCTTAGACTCAAAGCTGAATTCAGGTTAACGTTTCTCTTCCAGCTTGTATTTTAATACAGATAGGAAATGAAATACCATTGACCCTTGAACAACATGGGTTTGAATTGCAAGGATCCACTTAACGTGTTGATTTTTTCCGTAGTAAATACTACCTTACTCTGTGATCTGTGGTTGGTTGAATCTGATGCAGAACCCAGGTAGGGAGGAACTGTGTGTGCACAGGCGGCAGGCTATTAGTGTATGTGTATTTTTGACTACAGGGAGGGTCAGAGCACCTAACTGTTGCTTTGCGCAAAGGTCAGCTGTAATGGATATCATTTTTTTGAATGGAGTATTCTGTAAGCTTATTTTATTCTTTATCTGACTCTGCCACTTTACGTAAAAATCTGTTTAAATTACCTGTTTGTTCTTGTACAGTTGTCTTAAATTTTTCACTTATCAACATGGTGATGGTTGCTGTCACTTCATATTGTAACGATGATAATTTCTTAATTAACCTAAGTTGAATCCAGCTCCACTGTATTATTTTCTTTAGATTCAGGTTTCATTTCAGAATTTTATGTTTTGATCCCTTCTTGGTTTGTTTTGTTATTGTCTGTCTGTTTTTTAAAGCACATCAATATTCAAGTATTAACTGTATGTCAGAAATGGTATGGAACTCCTTTTGGCAAATGTTTATCTAAAGCTTAACTTTAGTGTGATACTTTGTCCACCTTAATTTGTTCTGATGCACCATTTTCTTAATATCCATGAAAATGCTATTGCCTGTTGAATAAGGGTAGTGCAGTTGTTATGTTGATGCTTCAGGGTGTGGGGATCCGTTTGCCTCTTACCCATGGAAGTTCAGTAGTGTCTTTGTTGCATGTCTAGGTCAGTCTTGACCCACAGGCGAGAGCTATGCTTTTTTGACTAAATCGCTTTGTGTGTCCCCAAGGAGTTTAAGTAGTCTATATATGAGTAGTGTGCTTCAGGAGGGCTTGACGGGGCAGAAGACAGATTTCAGTGAGATAGTCTTACTGTTACAGCTATACATTGACTATTAAATACATTTTAATATCAGCACAATGAGAATCTAGACCATCAGCTAGTTTTGTTACCGAGTCCAAGCTCACTCTGCTTGCCACCCGACAGGGCAGTGAATCCCAGAGACGAGCTGTTGAGACAAGGAAGAGACTTTATCTGGAAAGCAGCCGACCGAGAAGATGGCAGGCCAATGCCTCAAAATAACCATCTTACAGGGTCTGGATGCCAGGTTCTTTTATAGATCAGGGATGGGGGGAGCTGAGGAAGCAAAGTAAAAAGACTGTTAGTCTTGCAAGCATCTTTCAGAATGGCAAGCTTCAGTCAGAGGATGTGTTAATTTCTCCCTTCTGCCATCTGCAGGTGGACAGGGTTCTGAACAAAGAACCTTAGTTTATCGGCAAGCACAGCACAGGGCCAGGGTCCTCCAGCCAACCCATTAAGTGTGATCCTTAAGTGTGATCAAACAAAAGCAAGTCAAAGAAACCATTTCCTACATGGAGTCAGGGTTGGCTTCCTCCCTGCAGCAGTGTAACTATTAAAACATGGTGTTGTTGAGCAATATTTAGTGGGGGATAGCTTTTGTTCTTGGAGAAGGAAATGGCAACCCACTCCAGTGTTCTTGCCTGGAGAATCCCAGGGACGGGGGAGCCTGGTGGGCTGTCATCTGTGGGGTCACACAGAGTCGGACACGACTGAAGTGACTTAGCACTAGCAGCAGCAGCTTTTGTTCTGTCTTGTACAGAAAACAGTAATGGCATCATTGAATGTTTTTTTCAGAACCATATAAATATGTCTGTAACATTAATACTTCCTTTTAAGACAAATATAAATTCAAAAGAGATTTTATTTAGAGAAACTTCTAATTAAAATTGTTTTCCTTCACGCTGTTTATATTTAGATTCATAATTGTTGAGAGAAAAGAATTCACTGTAAAATAAAGCCAACCTATATAATACTGTAATAAATTATTTTGTACTTACTTGTGTTTGTGTTATTGCTTCACACTATCAAAATTGCTTGTGTTTTTTTATAGCTTTACACTATCAAAATATTTTTGCAAGGTCTTTCTTTGAGAGAATACAAAATTATCATAGTTTTACAAGTTTGTTTTTAAAAAAATAACCACCTACCAATATTAGTGCCACAACAGTTTGGCTTCTTTTTAGTGTTTTAATAATATTAGAAGTAGGCTATCTTTGTCACTAAATACCCTGGGAAACATGTAATTTTTCATGTTACTATCAGTAAATGCCATTTCTTTAAAAGGTGCCAGTTAATCATAATTTATGTGGAAATTGTGCTTTCAATAGCAGTCTTTAAAAAGGATTCCACTGGGACCGTTGGAGTTTCTGAGTTACATAGGGTGGGCACAGTGGAGGTGTAGAGGCAGGACGTGAGTGCCACTGGGGTTAGTGAGGCCCAGAGGTGTGTTCCTCTGTGTATAGAGCTGGTATCTATCTCCTCCCATCCCACTTTAGGTGTGAGCATTGTAAACCTGGAATGTGGGTAGGGATCCTTTTTCCTAAGGGTTTTGTATTGTGTCGCTCAGTCATGTCCCTCCACCCTATCCCAAGTTGGGCAGAGGACCTTTTAGTTTTGGAAAGCTAAAGGAGATG
Organism: Capricornis sumatraensis; assembly: GCF_032405125.1. Taxonomy (NCBI): domain Eukaryota; kingdom Metazoa; phylum Chordata; class Mammalia; order Artiodactyla; family Bovidae; genus Capricornis; species Capricornis sumatraensis. The sequence continues at coordinate 21,534,641 of NC_091080.1, forward strand.
CATCTGAGAGCTAAGTATTTAGTGAGATCTCTAGTCTCAGCAGGAGAAGTCCTTTGAACTTGCCAGGTTTATCGGAACAGATAGGAAAAGGCAAAGATTCGTGTGATTGTGTCATGACTTCAGAATTTGCCTTTAGGTGTCTTGTGGTTTCTTCCTTTTCTGGCCCTGCCACGTGGCTTGTGGGTTTTATTTCCCTGACCAGGGGTGGAACCTGTGCCCCCTGCAGTGGCAGCACAGACTATCCTAAACACTGGCCTGTTAGGAAATTCCTGGTTTCTTTCTTGAGGAATGGATTTAGCAGGCAAAGCCTACAGGGTAAAAAGCTATATATAATCCAGTCTATGTTTTGTTGAGCATCTTTTGTGTGTCAGACATCGTTCCAGGTATGACAAACACAGTAGTGAACAAAAGTGTCCTTCTTTTCATGGAGTTTATATTTTAGTAGGGGGAGAGCAAACAAATCATTATAATGTCAGGTAGTGATTCCTGTGAAGAAAAATCAGGTTTCTGAAAAGCATTATTGAATGTAAGAAGATGAAAGGCTTTTTAAGGACTGAAGAAAAGTTACTTTGAGCTTAAAATTGTATATCCAAGCAAATTAGCATTAGAATATGACAGCATTTAAAAATATCCTTAGTCATATAAACCTCAGATTTGCCTTAGAAAGGTCCTGGTAGAAAATACTTTTGGAACAATATTAAGAGGTAACAAAATCAGGAAGATGCTCCTAGAGATGAAACGAGAAGAGTGATCGAGTAACTTTGCAGAGTTGACTGTTATCAACCTATTTTTAAGGTAACAAAATTCTAGGCATTACCATCAAGGCTAGAGTTGGAGGTATAGACTTAAGAGCTGAAGTGCCTTAAGAGGACGTTACAGACATTGAAAAGATAAAGAAATTGATGGATTTTTCACTATGCACAAACATGAATATGATTATTAAAAACTACAAACATAAAAGGAAAATTTATCTGGTGGAAAGCAGAAAAAGAGGAACACAGATTACAGTGGATGAAAAATTCTGATGGGTTAAACTCAGATTCTTAGATTGTATTAAAATTGTTCATACACTTGAAAATTGAAATAAGAGCATGGAGATAGAAATATAGCAAGCTAATACGAACCAGAATAAAGGTGGAGTAATAGTTTGAATAGAATTTAATGCATAATACAGTTGCAAAGAGGAATTACATATACATTGATAAAAATACAAATTTAACACTATAAATGGTAAATAGAAAATTTTTTAACTGTAGTGATACATATTAACTGGGCTTACTATGATTATATAGCAGTATGTACATACAGTGAATTGTGCTGTACACTTGAAACTGTTATCTCAGTCATCTCAAAAATAATGAGAAGCTATGTCTACTGTTGACTTACATGCACTTACTTATACCTTAGTTTATATTGAACAAGAATAGAGTGCTGAAGAGAGCAATAGGAATACCAAATTGCAATTGCAGATTTTAATACATCTTTTTCCCCCTCTCAAAAATTGAAAGATAAGCAGATAAACAGCAGTTAACTGAAGACAGACCATGTAATTAGTCTGAGATAGTGTGTATATATTCCTCACCAAGTATGTGATTGGGAAGGGTTTACTGTTTTTAAGCAGGGTGGGCCAAGAAAGCATTTCTAGTGGGATGACATTTGGACAGCTTTGCTGATCAGATATTGGTGAGAAGAACTTTCCATGAGGACTTAGGCTCAAGGCCTTGAGGTGAGAATTGTTAGTAGATGACTGAAGTTTTTTAATATGTTGTGGAATAAAAATGCTTGGACATTGTAGATTTAAGTAGCTGCAAAACTTCTTAAGAATTACAATGGATTTCAGTGCCTGGTGACTCCTCTGAGAAGAGTTCATTGAAGGAGGAAACAGAACAGGCTCCATCTTGAAAGCAGGACTCCATCATGGGCTGGACTGTGAACTTTGAGCTGTATGCCCAGTATCTATGGAAATGACATACCAACTGGAAAACCAGGTCCCCCGGATGGAAGAACCCCAGGGCTCATACCTAGACTCTCCATTGCCTAAAAGAATACGCTAATTATCTGTGTAACCAAACAGAATCATAAGTTCTATTATGCTTATTGGGGTGTGACCACAGGCCTTTTGATAATTGTCCACTGTTAACTACCTAGGCTTAAGGCATATGAATCACGGGTTAACTTTGATCGTATCTTTCTCTTCCTCTGTTCTGACTAGTTTCAGGGAATTTGGGGAGGTGGGTTTGGGCACTTACACTTAGGGTATATAAGGTTTTCACAAAAACTGGTCAGGGTCCTTGGCTAAGAGGAGACTCTGCCTTGGCCAGTGTAATAAACTGCACTTCACCATCTGCATTGTCCTGAGTGAGTTTGTTTCCCGGAACACATGGCTACAACATAATCAGGTCTGGTAAGTTTTTAGCTACGAAATAGACTGGATGGTCTCATTAATAGATTTTGTTAACAATTTGTTAAAATGATTTTAATTACTAATAGCATACCTATTAGCTCTACCCCCTTCCTTCTGAATGTGTGGATGCTATTTCTAAAATTCCCAGGTGGCTCAGTGGTAAAGAATCTGCCTGCCAATCCAGGAGACAGTTTCAATCCCTGGGTCAGGAAGATCTCTGGAGGAGGAAATGGCAACACACTCCAGCGTTCTTGCCTGAAAAACCCCATGGACAGAGGAGCCTGGTGGGCTACAGTCCATGGGGTCACGAAGAGTTGAACATGACGGAGCACGCACACCGTACAAATTGTGATTAAGTGAACTTTCTGTATCTTCAAGTTGCTAAAGTGTCTGTATCACCTGAGTTGGGTTATGTATTAGCGTCGGCTCTTGGGAGCCCTGAATCTGCAGCCATATCATCAGTTCCCACCCCTGATTTCGGACTGGTTGGAGATTTTCTAATTATCAGAAGCTAAGACTGCCTTTAAAAGGACTCCTGTCTGGACCATTGCTGAATTCTGAAAGCCAGCTCACCTATCCTCACCCTATCCTAATCCACCAAGGATCTGTCAGGGACTAATGCTCTTGATAGAGCTGTGGCCCATTTCATAGTGACCACTTAAGGCATAACCCCTCTGGCTTGTTCTGAACCAGTCATCCTCATTGTGTTTTCCTTAGGCTTCCCTCTGTGCCTCTTCCTTTTATTCTATACAACTTACCCTCTGGGAATATCCCACTCCTTGGCTAACCTTTGTTGTTCAGTTACTAAGTGGTGTCTGACTTTTTGCCACCCCAGGGACTGCAGCACACCAGGCTTCCCTGTCCTGCACTATCTCCCAGAGTTTGCTCAAACCCATGTTTCATTAAGTCGGTGATGCCATCCAACCATCTCATCCTCTGTCACCCACTTCTGCCTCAGACTTTCCCAGCATCAGAGTCTTTTCCAGTGAGTCAGCTCTGCAGGTGGCCAAATGTATTGGAGCTTCAGCTTCTGCATCAGTCCTTCCAATGAATGTTCAGGGTTGATTTCTTTTAGGATTGACTTGTTAGATCTCTTGTAGAGTCCAAGGGACTCACGAGATTTATTGTAGTTACGGTTATCATAGTTATGACAGTTATGTCAAGAGATATGGTTATCAGAGTTCTACACATCTTCCGTGTCTGCCCTCAGCATTTCCTCTTCTCTTGACCTTAACTGAGATCTCCACCCATTATGCGGGTCTTTCAAGTGGAGGCTGTTTATTTTCTCACAAAAAATATGTATCCATATTCCCAATTACTGCCTTCAGCCCACTATTCCACTATTGTATAAAAACCCATGTTTCTTTGAGATGAATGTCAATGGGCTGTAGTACCCTGGACCCCTCTTTGTTGCTGTCAGTTACGTACCACTCTGACTCACAGACTTAGCTGCAGTGAGAATTAATGAGTTATGCGCAAAGCACTCGGAACGGCCCACACACAGTGCCCTATGCGTGTTCTCAGTCACTATCTTGGTCTCTCATAACTGCCTTGCTGGGGACGCAGGCGAGGATGTGGGCTTCTGATGGATTCTCCGGTGTAGGAGGCTTTCCGGTGGGCCTCGAGGAATTTCCTTTTAAACAATAGGAGCTCTGGCCAGCGCTTCTCCGGAGACCTCTGGCGCCTGTGTGCTCCATCAGCCCGCAGGAAACAGCGCCAGGTGCCCCTGGCCATCAGGTGGGGAGCCTAAGAAACCATCGCTAGGCCCCTCATGGAGATTCTTTTTTTTTTTTTTTTCCCTCTTTAATTATCAGTGAAAGAGGAGAGTGAAAAAGCTGGCTTAAAACTCAACATTCAGAAAACTAAGATCATGGCATCCAGCCCCATCACTTCATGGCAAATAGAAGGGGAAAAAGTGGAAACAGTGGCAGATTTTCTTTTCTTGGGCTTGAAAATCATTGCAGATGGTGACTGCAACCATGAAATTAAAAGATGCTTCTTGGAAGAAATGTGATGACAAACCTACACAGCATATTAAAAAGTAGAGACATCACTTGCTGACAAAGCTCTGTATAGTCAAAGCTGTTTTTTTTTCCAGTAGTCATGTACAGATGCAAGAGTTGGACCATAATGAAGGCTGAGCACTGAAGAACTGATATTTTTGAACTGTGGTCCTGGGAAAGATTCTTGAGAGTCCCATGGACAACAAGATCAAACCAGTCAATCTTAAAGGAAATCAACACTGAATTATTCATTGGAAGCACTGATGCTGAAGCTGAAGTTCCAATACTTTGGCCCCCTGCTGCAAAGAGCTGACTCATCAGGAAAGACCCTGATACTGGGAAAGATTGAGGGCAAGAGAAGAGGGGGGCAACAGAGGATGAGATGGTTAGCATCACTGACTCAACAGACATGAATTTGCGCAAACTCCAGGAGATGGTGAACAACTGGGGAGGCTGGTGTGCTGCAGTCCATGGGGTCGCAAAGAGCTGGGCGTGACTTAGCGACTCAACAACACAACAAATAATAATGATCAAAATATATCCCATAAATTAACTAATGAAAACATAGTAACAAAGTAAAAATACCCCACAGTAGACTGTAGAGTAATATGGTTTAAAAGACAGCACTCGGTGATTCAGATCTGAATGGCCTGGAACAGAGCTGGGAAATGTAAGAATCTGTGTGGCCCAGGAAGAGGCTACTGTGTGTGGATTGGAGACCATGGATCCCCATCCTGGCTGCATGTTAAAATTACTTAAGGAAAGTTTAAAAAATACTGCAGTTAGGACACGCCCTCCACATATTCTGATGCAGTTGACCAGAGTGAGGGCTTGGCCCTAGACGTTTTATGTACGCTCCCTTTTCGGATCTGATTCTGAGGTTGACATGCTCTGTCCTGGGAGCTGGTTTAAGACAGAAACTGAAGAGCTTGCAGAGTGTGGGGTGGCCGAGCTGGAGGGAGGATCACAGGAGACCACCCATTGTTTTCTTTAGGAGCATCTTCCTGGTTCTTCACGAGTCTATTCCCAGTGACCTGAGACCAGGGCATCGAGGAAAGGACACAGGTTTTGGAGGAAGATGGGCATCGCCTTTCAAGCTGGCTGGAGATGCCCCATCCAGTCAAGCTGGATGACTTGGGGCAATTCACTCCCCCACGGTGCCTCACGGGTGACACAGTGCAAATGTCGTCTCATTGTAGCCTTGCAGCCACCTGTAAATGGAAGCTGTCCTCTTTAGTAAATGCTTGAATGTCTTTTTTGTTTCTCTGCAAGGTAGTTGGTTGGAGCCTTCTGAGCCCCAAAAGGCAGTTGCTCCTTCTAAGCTCACCCAGCATGAGTCACAAACTACAGCCAGTTCTCCAGTCGTCCACAAGGGCCCTGGGTCAGGACCGTCCCCATACAGAGGCTCTGTTTCCTGAATCAAAGAGCCAGGCTAAAACTACCTCATTAATCATATTAAAAACTGTGAATGGTTATATGAAAAGGGTTATGAAAAGATGAAAATTCAGTGACTTTAGGTAACATTTCATAAGGAAGGACAAATTTAAGGTTTTGATCCAACATGTAATTATATAAAATGGGAGCCAGCCTGGAGAATCCAAGTTGGGCTTCCCAATAGGCCCTCTTCCTATTTTTTACGGCACCTGGATGGTCAGATAATGAAAAAAGAAAGAAAATTCAGAGATCTATGGAGAGAGATGGAGAAGGAAATGGCAACCCACTCCAGTATTCTTGCCTGGAGAATCCCAGGGACAGAGGAGCCTGGCAGGCTGCCGTCTATGGGGTTGCACAGAGTCGGACATGACTGAAGTGACTTAGCATGCATGCATGCATGTGCGGAGAGAGATTATAAATCCCAAGGCTCTGAGTTTCTGGTCTCTTATCTACAGTCTCTATTTAGAATGTAAATAATCTATTGCTAATAATTCTTTTTTACATTTCTAATATCCTGCTGGTCTTTAGAATAATTATTCAGTTCAGCTCAGTTGCTCAGTTATGTTTGACTGTTTGCAACATCCCTGGACGGCAGCACACCAGGCTTCCCTGTCCATCACCAACTCCTGGAGTTTACTCAAACTCATGTCCATCGAGTCGGTGATGCCATCCAAACATCTCATCCTTTGTCGTCCCCTTCTCCTCCTGCCTTCAATCTTTCCAGCATGAGGGTCTTTTCTAATGAGTCAGCTCTTCACATCAGGTGGCCAAAGTACTAGAGTTTCAGCTTCAACATCAGTCCTTCCAATGAACACCCAGGACTGATCTCCTTTAGGATGGACTGGTCGGATCTCCTTGCAGTCCAAGGGACTCTCAAGAGTCTTCTCCAACACCACATTTCAAAAGCGTCAATTCTCTGGCGCTCAGCTTTCTTTATAGTCCAGCTCTCACATCCATACATGACCACTGGAAAAACCATAGCCTTGACTAGATGGGCTTTTGTCAGCAAAGTAATGTCTCTGCTTTTCAATAGTTATCACTGCCCAAATTCACCCTTTTCAACAGGTATTGTGAAACTCCCCAGGCTAGCTTGTGAGGGTCTTAATCAGTAACAGACCCCATGACAAGTGCTGCTCTCTAGGTTATATGCCACCTTTGTCATCTACTTGAAAATAATTATATTTTAAAAAAGCCATTGCCTGCCCCATTTCTGCCTCATCTTCTATCTTGTTATTTCTTATTCTTAAAATCTGGTTGGGAAAAGTGAAGGGGAAAGATGAGAAGTAAAGAAGGAGAGGTACTTCCCGGGCAGTCCAGTGTGCAAGACTCTGCACTTCCAATACAGGGATTGCGGGTTTGATCCCTGGTCGGGGAGCTAAGATCCCACATGCCACAGGGCAGCTAAGTGCCCCCTGCAGCTACAGAACCCCGCATGCTCTAGATCCCACGCCTTGCAACTAGAGAAAAGCCCTCACGCAGCAATGAAGACCCAGTGCAGCCAAAAATAGAGAGCCGATTACAGTTAGGAGGGTGGGGAGGAGGTGGTTGGGGGGCTGTGGGCGTGTCAGGGGAGCAGGACCTGGTTTGGAACCATGAGCACTGGGCTGCAAGTTTTACTGTCTTGTCCTGTCACTTGCTGGTTTTGCTTGGCTTTTCTCACGAGTAAATTGTTTACATTAAGGGGTAGTGTAGAGAGAAAATGGGGTAATACATGCAAAAAGCCTGTTGTATCCTGGTAAATGTTTAACAGCTGGCTCTGTGGGGAGAGAGGGGAGAAATCTTGATTTGGAGAATGTGCTGGTTTTATGGTGTACGTACTCCAGCTGGTTTCAAGCCGCCGGTTTAGCGTCACAGAACACGGAGTTGGGGAGGGAAGCCACAGCCAGGTCTTTGGAGCCTGGATGAGCCCGTTCCAGTGCCCCACTGGAATGTGTACCCCAAAGAGTTTGAAAACCCACTTTCCTCACATAAGCATTATATAACAGCAGATCCTCTGAGAACCACAAAAAAGGCATGGCAGGTTCCGTTGTTGCTGAGTTTTAGTAGCACACAATCGGAGTTTAACAAGTGGGGGTTAACCGTGGATCGAGTGAATGTGAGACTTCCATTAATTTCCTAAAGGAAAAGGGGTCAGGATGGAGAAGAACAGCAGGAAATGCTAATAGTGGCAAACACCCACATTTAGGATGTAACTAGGGCCTGTTGTTTGGAAATAGGTCATTGGGGGGTTTGGTGACAGGCTTTGGAGCCATTCATCTTGAAGTCAGCGCTTCGCATCTTTCAGGGATGTCAGTAATCCAAAAGGAGGTGGAAAGAAAAGCATCTTGTCTGTCTGATGTTTGACATGGGGATCTGACTTTAGAAGGAAAATCAGAGATGGAATCAGCAAGGGTTGGTACTTTAGAACTGGGCAGGTGAGTGCTCTCTGGAGTTGAGTGACCAGGGCCCCCAAAACCAGCCTTTGTTTTAGCAGCAATCTGACCATCCATCCCTCCATGTATCTATTCACGTGTCCATCCCATCAAGGTCTTCAGTTGAACAAAATAACTTAATCTTGAGATACTTTAGGAGCAACAAATACCTTTTAAGTACATCTTAAATACAAATTGGTACATCTGGTTCCATGATCAATCAGACAATTTAAAAATTATTTATTATGGAAATTTTCAAATACACAAAAAAGTAGAGAGAAGAGGATAACAAATGCCCAGGTTCAGTCGAGCAGAATCAGTGGAGGAGGGGTTGGGAGGTGGGGTCCACGTCCACTCGGGTTGGCCCCACTGGCCACCTGTCTGATTCCATCGATCCCTCCACCTCCCCCCCACCACGTGCTGGGACAGTGTGATTCTAGCCTTCCCGTCTTTGTGCTGGCTTTTCTCCCCTCTGTAACCACCATACCATTACCACCTTGCATGAAATGTTTTGAGATTAATGCTAGCCAGGAGAGAATAAAATGAGCCTATTTGCAGCAACACAGATGGACACAGAGATTATCATACTAAGTGAAGTAGGTCAGACCAATATCATATGATATGACTGACTTACGGAACCTAAAAAAGGGATACGAAAGAACTCATTTACAAAAGAGACACATGGACATAGAAAGCAATCTTATGGTTACCAAAGGGAAAAGGGCAGAGGGATAAATTAGGAGTTTGGAATTAAGACATACACCCTACTATATATATATATACACACACACACACACACATATATAAAATACACACCTATATATGGGCTTCCCAGGTGTTACTAGTGGTAAAGAACCCTCCCGCCAATGTAGGAGACATGGAGATACAGGTTCGATCCCCGGGTCGGGAAGGTCTCCTGGAAAAGGGAATGGCAACCCACTCCAGTATTCTTGCCTGGAGAATCCCCATGGACAGAGGAGCCTGGTGGGCTACAGTCCTTCAGGTCATAAACAGTCGGACACGACTAAATCACTTGGCTGTACACCTGAAACTAACACAGCACTGTAAATTAACTGTAATTAAAAAGAGAAAAGCTTACGCACCACAGGGGAGAGGACATTAAACTGTGAAAGGCCACCCCCTTCCAAGGGGATTTGTCACAGGCAGTCTTGTAAGGGTAACTTCGTGGATGTAAACGGCACAGTAGGATGGTTACGAGTGTACACTTTCTAGGCAAGGCTACAGACAAATCTGCAGGGAGGAGTTTCTTCTGAGTGTTTTCAAGCCCCACATTTATCTGGCCAGTTTTAAATCGCTCTGGTGAGCATTTCATCTACTTCTTGCACCTCCATCAACAGCTTCTCTGGTCTGTGATAGCTTTCTTTTTTTAAAAAAATAAGTTCATTTATTTTTAATTGGAGGATAATTGCTCCACAGCATTGTGTTGGCTTCTGCCACACATCGACAGGAATCAGCCACAGGCATACGTGTGTCCCTCCCTCCTGAGCCTACCCCCACCCCCACGCCGTCACAGAGTCCCGATCTGAGGTCCCTGCGTCACACAGCAGATCCCTCCGGCCGTCTATTTCGCCCGTGGCATCGCACGTGTTCCAGAGCTACTGTCCAAATCCGTCCCATCCTCTCCCTGCCCCGCTGTGTCCACGAGTCCGCTCGCCACGCCTGCGTCTCCACGGCTGCACCGCATCTAGGCTCACCGGTGCCATCTCTCTAGATCCCATACATGTGCGCTGGGTGGCTTTCTTAAAGAACAACCCCACCTAGGAGAGCATGTAGGCTCAAGTCTGCTGTCGGGATTCCGCGTGCTAACCGGAACTGGAAACCCAGGGCCTAACGCAGGGCAGAAGCAGCTGACTGCCTTAAAGAAAGATCGGCCGGTTTCTAACATGCGGCTTCCATTCTGCTTTTCTCCCTCACGGCCACCCCCGACTCCACCGTGCACCTCAGCTCTCCAGCCTCTCCACCCACAATTCTGCTGGACCATGTGTTTTTCTCTCCTTCCCCAGCAAGGCTCCATTCGCCCCTGAACCGGGCCTAGATGTCACAGCTTGCGACCCCTCCTGTGTGGTTCACCTCCCCATCAGGGCAGAGGGGTCCTAGGTAGGGCTTCCTGTATCCTGTCTCACATCGGTACCCCACCGGCCCAGTACTGCACAGTCCCGGGGGTAGGGCTCAGTAACTCTTCCCAGCACGAATGAGCCTGTGGTTTTTCAGAAACTGACTATTCTCAGCGGGGATTTCCAATCCCTCCTTTCTGCAGCCCAGGGGGAGCCTGGGTACCTTGTTTCTGCTTCTTAAGATTCGTCACCGAAGTCTGGGAAGAGGAAGTGAGTGGGACAGACCGTGGATGCTGCTACTGCCTTTAGGAGGGTTGAACTTTCGGCAGTGTGTTTGGATTCTCCGTGTTTTTAGCCGTTTTCCCCTTAGAGTCATGACACCGAATTCCCCGAGCCTTGAGAGGACCTTGGGAATGGTTGTCAGAGGCTATGTCTTCAGGAATGGAAAATTCGCCAAGGCCAGTCTGTCAAAACAGAAGTGATAGAAGCCGTAGAGCCCCACGGCATGCCGTGGAGCCACTGAGCTACAGGCTCCTCTGCGGGGAGATACTTAGGGTGCTAGCATCCCACATTTTGGAAAACCCAACGTGGGTACTAGATTGTGTTTCCTGAAGTGGTGAGAGGGCACTCATGTTTCTTTACGCCGACCCTTTGTTGGACTGCCTTCCACATAACACTGCAGTAAATCCTCAGACCACCCTTTAGAAAGAAATTAGCCACGGCTGAGCAAACGAGGTTCCGCAAGGCCAACTTGCCCAGATTCAGGCGATAAGTGATGCGCCTGGGCTCAAATTCCTGGTGGACGCTCCCCTCAGCCCAGGTTCTTCCATTATTCTTGAGGCTGGTGCTGCTAAGTCGCTTCAGTCGTTTCCGACTCTGTGCGACCCCATAGATGGCAGCCCACCAGGCTTCCCCGTCCCTGGGATTCTCCAGGCAAGAACACTGGAGTGGGTTGCCGTTTCCTTCTCCAATGCATGAAAGTGAAAAGTGAAAGGGAAGTCGCTCAGTCGTGTCTGACTTCGCGACCCCGTGGACTGCAGCCCACCAGGCTCCTCCGTCCATGGGATTTTCCAGGCAAGACTACTGGAGTGGGGTGCCATCGCCTTCTCCGACTCTTGAGGCTAGGGATACAGAAAAATGTTTCCTGCAGGGCCAACCCTCACTTAAAGTAATTAACCTCCAATTAAAATAAATACATTTATTTTTTTTAAAAAGGTGCTTAGAGAATTCCCTATTCATCTATTCATTCTCAGGGAGGCCCTAATGCACCTCAAGTCACTCAGTGAGACAAATGTTTCTTTTTTATTCTTCTAACTTGAAACATCTCCATTTGGTGCTGGTATATCCTTAACAACGCCCTAATACTCACAGATTTCCCCTTTCTAACAAAGAAAGGAAGCCTTCAGCAGTCGTCTGTATCTCTAACATTTTATAGCATTGTTTTGTTTTCTTAGTATTTACATGCTCCCCTGTTTTCATGGCAAATCATACTTGCTTTACATTCACAGTATGCTATGATGTTTTCTTTAAAATAATGTGTTTACATGAAAAAATGATTTCAGAAAATATTAGGTAATAAAAGCAAAAGTTCAAGTGCTGGTTCAGCTAGGTAGACACATACAAAAGAATGAAGTCGTATCCCTTCCTCACAGCGCACATAAAAATTAATTCAGAATTACACACATTTATATGATTATGTGAAATTATGAAATTCAGAAGAAAATGCAAAAGTAAATTTTGAGACCTTAGATTAAGTGATTTTTGTTTAACGTGTGAAGCCAACAGCATAAGCAACATAAGCAACATACATTGCTGGTGAGACTGTAAAATGGTGCAGCTGCTTAGGAAAACATTTTGACAGTTCCTCAAAATTTCAAACATAGAATTGCCATTTAGTTCAGTAGTTTCAGTCCTAGATAAATGAAACCATGGGTCCACACAAAAATTTGTACATGAATCTTTATAGCGACATTGTAATAACTAAAAAATGAAATCACAAATTTTGATCACCCGTTGCACGCATAAATAACAGGGTAGTTGTTATGGTTAATTTGGTACAGTTACATGGCTGAGCCATGGCATCCAGATATTTGATCAGAGATTACTCTGGATGTTTCTGTGTAGGTATTTTTTGGATGAGATTAACACTGAATTTGTAGACTCTGAGTAAAGCAAATGATGCTCCATAATGAAGGTGGCCCTCACTCCGTCAGCTGAATGTCCAAAGACGATAAAAGATGAGCAAGAAGGAAGTCTGCCAGTAGACTGCCTTTGGACTTGAATGGCAATTCTTCCATAGGTCTCCAGCCTGTAGCCTACTCCATGAGATTTTTGACTTGTCAAGCTTCCACAATCATATGAGCCAGCTACTTAAATACCTCTCAAGGTGTAGAGAAAAGGGAACTCTCCTGCACTGTTGGTGGGAATGTAAACTGGTACAGCCATTGCGGAGAACAGTATGGAGGTTCCTTACAAAACTAAAAACAGAGCCACCACATGATCCAGCAATCCCACTTCTGGGCTTGCGTCTGGGGAAAACCATGGTTCAGAAGGATTCATGCCCCACAACGATCGTTGCAGTGCTGTTCACAGTAACCAAGACATGGATCCAACTGAAATGTCCATTGGCAGATGAATGGATAAAGAAGTTGTGGTACATATATACAGTGGAAGATTACTCAGCCTGAAAAAGAGATGCTAGTGGGAAGCTGTTGTATAACAGGGAGCTCAAGCTAGTGCTCTGTGATAATCTAGAGGCGTGTGTTGGGAGGGCTGGGAGGGAAGTTCAAGAAGGACGAGATATTTGTATACTTATGACTGATTCACATTGTTGTATGGCAGAAACCAACACAACATTGTAATGAAATTATCCCCCAATTAAATTAACAATTTTTTTTAAAGAAGATATGGTACATATATACAATGGAATATTACTCAGCCATGAAAAAGTGTGAAATAATGCCATTTGCAGCAACATGGATGGACCTGGAGATGATCATAGTAAGTGAAGTAAGAAGAGTAGCGTGGAGAAGAGATGGAAGTTCCTTAGAAAGCTAAAAATGGAGCTACCACATGACCCAGCAATCTGACTTCTGGGCTTGTATCTGGAGAAAACCATGGTTCAGAAGGATTCATGCCCTACAACGATCATTGCAGTGCTGAAAGACATATTATATGATACTGCTTATGTGTGAGTGTGTGCGTAATTGCTTCAGTTGTGTCCCACTCTTTGAGACCCCATGGACTGTAGCCCGCCAGGCTCCACTGTCCATGGAATTCTCCAAGCAAGAATACTGGGGTGGGTTGCCATGCCCTCCTCCAGGGAATCTTCCTGACCCAGGGATTGAATCTGCGTCTCCTTCAGCCCCTGCATTGCTGACAGATTCTTTACTGCTGAACCCTGGGGGATGCCCAATATTGCTTAAATGTGGGGTATAAAAGAATGATACAAATGAATTTATTTACAAAACAGAAACAGACTCACATACTTAGAAAACAAGTTATGGTTACTGAGGGGAAACGTGGAAGGGGATGGATAAATTGGGGGTTGGGATTGACATATACACACTACTATATTTAAAATAAATAACCAACAAAGACCTACTCTATAGCACAGGGAACTCTGCTCAGTTCAGTTCAGTTCACTTCAGTCCCTCAGTCGTGTCCGACTCTTTGTGACCCCATGAATCGCAGCACGCCAGGCCTCCCTGTCCATCACCAACTCCTGGGGTTCACTCAGACTCACATCCATTGAGTCAGTGATGCCATCCAGCCATCTCATCCTCGGTCGTCCCCTTCTCCTCCTGCCCTCAATCCCTCCCAGCATCAGAGTCTTTTCCAATGAGTCAACTCTTTGCATGAGGTGGCCAAAGTACTGGAGTTTCAGCTTTAGCATCATTCCTTCCAAAGAAATCCCAGGGCTGATCTCCTTCAGAATGGACTGGTTGGATCTCCTTGCAGTCCAAGGGACTCTCAAGAGTCTTCTCCAACACCACAGTTCAAAAGCATCAATTCTTTGGCGCTCAGCCTTCTTCACAGTCCAACTCTCACATCCATACATGACCACAGGAAAAACCATAGCCTTGACTAGACAGATCTTAGTTGGCAAAGTAATGTCTCTGCTTTTGAATATACTATCTAGGTTGCTCATAACTTTTCTTCCAAGGAGTAAGCGTCTTTTAATTTCATGGCTGCAATCACCATCTGCAGTGATTTTGCAGCCCCCCAAAATAAAGTCTGAGACTGTTTCCACATCTATTTCCCATGAAGTGATGGGACCGGATGCCATGATCTTCGTTTTCTGAATGTTGAGCTTCAAGCCAACATTCTCGCTCTCCTCTTTCACTTTTATCAAGAGGCTTTTTAGCTCCTCTTCACTTTCTGCCATAAGGGTGGTGTCATCTGCATATCTGAGGTTATTGATATTTCTCCCAGCAATCTTGATTCCAGCTTGTGTTTCTTCCAGTCCAGCGTTTCTCCTGATGTACTCTGCATATAAGTTAAATAAGCATGGTGACAATATACAGCCTTGACGTACTCCTTTTCCTATTTGGAACCAGTCTGTTGTTCCATGTCCAGTTCTAACTGTTGCTTCCTGACCTGCATACAGATTTCTCAAGAGGCAGGTCAGGTGGTCTGTTATTCCCATCTCTTGAAGAATTTTCCACAGTTTATTGTGATCCACACAGTAAAAGGCTTTGGCATAGTCAATAAAGCAGAAATAGATGTTTTTCTGGAACTCTCTTGCTTTTTCCATGACCCAGCGGATGTTGGCAATTTGATCTCTGGTTCCTCTGCCTTTTCTAAAACCAGCTTGAACATCACTGCTCAATATTCTGCAATAACCTAAATGGGAAAAGAATTTGAAAAAGAGTAGGTATATATGTATGGGAATCGCTTTGCTGTACACCTGAAACTAACGCAGCATTGTAAGTTAATTATAGTCCAATATAAAATAAAAATTAAAAAAACAAATATCTGTATACATACATGCTCATCCTGTTGATTCTTTTTCTCTGGAGAGCACTGACTAATACAGAGGTATATCTAGGTATAATGGAATACTATTTGACAAGGAAAAGGATTGAAAACATTATATGAGTGAAAAAAGTCAGCCACGAATTGTATGATTTCACATGTGTGCAATGTCCGGGATAGGCCAGTGCATAGAGGCCTATAGCAGGCTAATAGTTGCTTAGGCCTGGGGAGTGTGTGTGCTGGCCGTGGGGGCTGGGATGTGGAGGTACAGTTAGTGGGTCTGGACTTTGTCCTGTGGGCGATGAAAATGTTCTAAAATTAGATGATGGTGATTATTGTGGGCTGCCCAGGTGGCGCTAGCGGTAAAGAATTCGCCTGCCAATGTAGGAGACACCGGTTTGATCTTTGGGTTGGGAAGATCTCCTGGAGGAGGGCATGGCAACCCACTCCAGTATTCTTGCCTGGAGAATCCCATGGACAGATGAGCCTGGTGGGCTATAGTGTGTGGGGTTGCAAAGAATCAGACACAACTGAGCCAGTAAGCATGCAATGCATGATTGTACAGCTCTGTGAATATACTAGAAAAACTGAATTGTACACTAAATGATGTTATATCCCAATACAGCTTTTTTTTTTTTTAACTGCAAGTAGGAGCAAGTGACGCAGCTAAGTTCATGCAGAGAGTACAGAAGTGTCCACAGCATGGAGAGACACTGAATTGAAGCCTGCTGTTCCTCAGACGATCTCCTGTGCCTCTCTGGAGACACACTGTCTGTTCGTGTTTCCTTTTTATTCCCCGTGGTGTTATTCATAGTCACAAGCAAATCAATTCAATCTGGTCTAAACCAGTAGCTGTATTACTCAACCCAATTAAAAGTATAAGAGCAAAATATAGGTTGGCTTATGAAAGAAGAGGCAGAGACACTGACGGATGCTAAAGAAGGAAACGAAAATAGACGTTGGAGCACTGCCTGGAAGCAGGAGGAAATTTACGTCAGGAGGGCGGTTTGTGTGATATTTCATGTGCTGAGCGTTTCCATCCATGAACAAAGAGCCTGCTTGCTTCTCATCCCTCATGGAGACACACGGAGCTGGTGGCGCCTGGCTGCGTGGTCAGCATCCCCAATGGTCTCTGAAAAATCAGTGCCTACAGATTTTCCAGAGAGTTAGTGCCAATGTGTTTCTGAGTGACCATCGCCTATTCCCTCAGTATACGTATATTTTAAAAATGGATTCAGCATAGAAGTCCATTTACTGAGACCACTTGCATATTAAGTAAAAACCTTTATTAAGTAGTTAAGCTTTCTTGGGCACCATTCTCTTCTCTGAGGACCATCGTGCAAATACTACCCAATCCCTCACAGCCCCTACTGAGTGGACAGCAAGTCTTGTGACCGCAACCTCCCAGACCACAACTGATTCTACCAGGGGTAAGCTATCTGATCGACACTGGATCAGTCAGGTCCTCTTTTCTGGGAATCTGCAATTCAGATTTAGAGGCAAAGGGGCTTCTTTAGCAAAGGGGCTTCCTGGGTAGCTCAAATGGTAAAGAATCTGCCTGCAATGCAGGAGACCTGGGTTTGATTTCCCTGAAAAAGAACATGGCAACCCAGTCCAGTATTCCTGTCTGGAGAATTCCATGGACAGAGGAGCCTGGAGGGCTGCAGTCCCTGGGGTCACAAAGAGTTGGACACGACTGAGTGACTACTACTTTCAGTGCCACTTTAATATATTTTCTGAAAGAAGTTTAGAGTGACTTCGAGGAGTTTTTCATTGTAAGCATATGGAACTGAAAGGATGTTATTTCCTGGGTTCCATAAATACATTTTAAAATAAAATAATTGTATCACTCTTTTATTCATATCCAAATTCGTCCCTTAAATTTATCCATCCATCATCCACTAAAAAAAAAGAATAAGCCCTATATTAACAGCAAGACATTTTCTAACACTCTCTTCTCTTTAAACCTATGTTTCCATTCCAAATTGCCCATTTTTAAAAATTGAAAAAAAAAATTGATCACAGCGTCTTCATTCTCCAGAACAGAATTCTTGTTGTGGTGAGCAGGCTTAGCTGCCCTGTGGCATGTGGAATCTTAGTTCCCAGACCAGGGATGAAACCCATGTCCCCTGTGTTAGATGGTGGATTCTTAACCACGGGGCACCAGGGAAGTCCCAACACCACTATTTTACATTGCCCTTTGTGGGTGGGTGTCTGGAGATTTTTACACAGAATGGTAAACCATCATTGGGAGATTGATGGGAGACTGAGCGAGAGGTTGATTCTTTTAAGTGGCAGAAGCTCTACTGAGAACACGGAGGAGGAAATCGAACACCAGAATGGATCCCCTGGAGGAGGGCACGGCAACCCACTCCACTATTCTTGCCTGGAGAATCCCACGGGCAGAGGAGCCTGGTGGGCTGCAGTCCACGGAGTCGCAGGAGTCAGACACGACTTACTGGCTAAACCACCACCACCACATGATACCTTGGCCACATTGCTTCTCTGGCAGAACAGTTTTAAGAAAAAAGACAAACTGAAGTTGAGGATCTTCTAATGAATTTCCTAAAACTTGCCAAGAGCTCACAAACCAGCCAGTCTTTGCTACCTCCAGTTTGAAGGCTGTTGCTGTCAGGCACTGTGAGGCTTTCTGAAATTTGCAAGGTGGATTTATCTTTCCCTTAGCTCTTCTATCCCTGTCTCAGCCCAGAGAAAAATGACCAGTCCCAATACTTTCACTTCCTGCCTCTCCCTCCATCCCTTTTCTGGCTACTTCTGAATGGAAGAGTGACTCACCGATGGCCACGTTCAAGCAGGATTCTTGATAGGGTGGCTGACCAGTCAAAGCCACATGTACCCCCGTGTGGCAAGAGCAGTTGACGGTCCCCTCTTGGACCTGCCTTTGTTCAGGTGTGTGTTGGGGGGGGCGGTATCTTATGCTACCAGCCTTGGTGTCATCGGTGCCACCCAGAGGAGAGGCACATCCTTGCCAGCTTTTCAGCCGCAGACCCTGTTGGAACCAGCCCAGCAACGAAACGACCTGAGGGAGTGGTGCACAGCAGAATAAAGAAAAAGAAGACTCAGAAATCAAGTGGGGATCAGGGGGCTGATGCCATTTCCAGGCAGAAGCCCAGATCCTAATCCTTGCCTGCTTTTTATTGCTGACATCTACTTCCTTGTACGTGCTCTAGAGATATCTGTTCTTTACAACCTCAGATCGGGGATAAAGATATACAACACACAGTCCTCAGTGTCAAACCTTCAGGCCTTTCATGACTCTGTCTGGCCCTTTGGCTAGTGACGACCTTCCACAGCAACTCCCTCAAGGCTCTGGTTAAGGGAACGGTCACTAGTGGTTTTCCATCAGTCACATCAGTACTTCGACATCTTGTTTTCAAGATGTTTTTCCACGATGTACTTTTTACTGCTCCTAGCCCTTTGCCTGGGGGTGATGAAAAAGTCATTCTTATTTTTCAAAGAAGCCCTGCTAATAATAGTACAGGCCTGTGCATAGCATATTCCCTACAAGACCTGACTGCTCTCGATCAAGTGGGATTGGAGTAGGAGGTCCCACTGTGTCCTCCAGCCCAGCTGTCCTAAGAAGAAAGCTGATGTTTGGGGAGTAGCTGCCAGTCCTGGTTGATTCTTCACTAGCATTTCCTCTCTTCCTCACTATCGCTGCTCTGGAGCTTGCTCTGACCTCACCTAGTGAAAGATCTGATACCTTTTATTTGCAGGCATGCTCAGTTGCTCAGTTGTGTGCAACTCTTTTTTGACCCTATGAACTGTAGCCCGCCAGGCTCCTTTGTCCATGGGATTTTTCAGGCAAGAATACTGGAGTAGACTGCCATTTCCTCCTCCAGGGGATCTTCCTGACCCAGGGATCGAACCCACGTCTCCTGCATTGGCAGGCAGATTCTCTACCACTGTACCAGCTGGAAGTGAAAGATCTGATACCCTCTTTTATCCGCATGTGTATTGGTGCACAAAGATTATCTTTTATCTTTGAAAACCATTAATGAAAGTTGCTAAGAGAGACTTCCCTGGCCATCCAGTGGTTAAGACTCTGCACTTCCAATGCAGGGGGCTGGAGTTCAGTCTCTGGTTGGGGAACTGAGCTCCCACATGCTGTGTGGTGTGGTCAAAAATAATAACAAGTAAAAAATTAAAAATAATAAAAAAGAAAGTTGCTAAGAGAGTAGATCTTAAAAGTTGTCATCACAAGAAAAAAAGATTTGTAATTTAAGCAGATTTACTGTGGTAATCATTTTGCAATGTATACACACATTGAATCATTATGTTGTACCAGCTGTAATGGTATAGACCAATTATATCTCAAGAAAAAATAAAGAAAATCCATATGAATGAATATGGAGAATTATCCATGTCTACATGCAGTCCACATGTCATGATATATTCCATCATTTAAAAAAATACTAAAATGGAGCCAAAACTTACTATAGGAAAGTCAGCCTCCTTAAATGCTTAAAGCACTGCTTTTCCAGCTTCGCTGTGCATACAAATCTCCTAGGGAAACTGCAAAATCTGATTCAGTCAGTTTGGTGTGGGGCCTGAGAGTCTGCGTTTCTAACAAGGTTAGAGATGATGCTGATTCTGCTGGTCCAAGGACAGTACATATGTTGAGACGACTCACTGGAAAAGACCTGAGGCTGGGAAAGATTGAAGGCAGGAGGAGAAGAGGGCAGCAGAGGATGAGACGGTTAGAGAGCATCACCGCCTCAGTGGACATGAATTTGAACAAACTCTGGGAGATGGTGAAGGATAGGCAAGCCTGGCGTGCTGCAGTCCATGGGGCCACAAAGAGTCGGACACCACTGAGTGACTGAACAATGGTGAGGGATACAGAACCTTAATAATCGGAGTTTCGTTCCAGCTGCATATAACAGAAAACCCAAAATACCAATTATTTTTTAAAAGAGAAGCTTATTTCTTTCTCATTTCTCATGGTTGCTAGGCCTGGGCTGATGTGGTGACTTCACAGTACAACAAGGTAACAGGTGCCTCTTTTTCTGCTCCATCAGCCTCAGAACCTGGCCTTCATCTTCAAGATCACCAGCTGGGGTCCCAGCTCTCATGTCATATCTTGGGTCAGCAGCAGTTATATCTCGAGCACCTAGGATAAGCTTATTACATGGCAGATAGCCAGTAAATATTTGATGACCATGCATGGGAGAGAGAGATCAGAAAATACATATGAAGAGCTTCCAAAAATTAGTTGATGGAATCTCCCAACAAATCATACCTGTGGGAGAAGTCATGACAAAGGCAATACTCAGAGACCTCGTGGGCCTGGGATAATAAACTCTCCCGTTGGCTTGCCCGGGAAGTCCCTGAGAGAGGCTCATTTGTTCCAGGGAGATGAAGGTTCACAGCACTGGGCTCAGCATTGAGTGCAGCTCTCTGAGAGCCAGCCCACATGATATCCTCAAAGGGGCAGGCTTGGGAAGCTAATTCACTGTGGTCCAGAGGTCACTCGGAATGGAAGCGAGATGCTACAACATGGATGAAACTTGAGGACATTCTTCTAAGTGGACAAAAAAAAAAAAAAATATATATATATATATATATATATATATATATAAGAAGAAATACTGTATGATTTTACTTATATGAGGCACTTAAATTAGTCAAGTTCAGAAGACAGAAAAGTAAAATAGAGCTTCCTGGGGCTGCGGGAGAGGTGAACGGGGAATTAGTGTTCAATGGGCAGAGTTTCAGTTCGGGATGATGAAAAGTTCTGTGGATGGATGGTGGGGATGGTTGCACAACAATATGGAGGTACTCAACACCCCTGAATGGTGCACTTAAAAGTGGTTGGGACTTCCCTGGCAGTCCAGTGACTAAACCTCTGTGCTTCCACTCCAGAGGACACAGGTTCAACCCCTGCTCAGGGAACTGAGACCCCACATGGTGTGCGGCACGGCATGCTGTGGCCAAAACAAATAAAGAATAAATAAATTGTGAGGCTTGCCATTAAAAGAAAGGTTAGGAGGTAAATTCAATATTATATGTGTTTTACCACAATAAACAAAAGCAAAGAGCAGTCTAGAGGTTGATACCAGAACTCGGTGTGGTCAGCACTGAAGGGAGCCCAGGGTTGGGAGGGGTGCAGGAGGGGTTCTGTCAGTTACATGAGATGAGCGGGGCATGGGGGAGTGGGGGGGCATGGGGAGCCTGTAGCCAAAGGGGCCTGGATTTCTCCTCTTACCTTCATTTCCCAGCTCTATCCCTCAGTGGACTTAGAAAAACAGACCAGAAATTATCCACACAGACTAGTTATCAAGCCAAACAAACCTAACAAGATGGTACTTGGAATACAGCAAGCTTGCGTATTGCCTAGACTTGAAGGAAAGTTCTAGCAGAGCTCTTTCTCCCCCGGCTCCATGTCTGCAGATGTGATGACCGCTCTTGGTGTCGGTCGCCGAATGCTGGACCTGATTGTGGATCTTCCCCACGATCCTGAAACCAAGCTGAGTTTGCCAGGCACAGCATTTAAACCAGTGGGAGCTCCTGAACTCGCTTCCTTTGGGATTCTGTTGCACATCTGATGACTCAGTTCAGTTCAGTCGCTCAGTCGTGTCCGACTCTTTGCGACCCCATGAATCGCAGCACACCAGGCCTCCCTGTCCATCACCAACTCCCGAAGTTCACTCAGACTCACGTTCATCGAGTCCGTGATGCCATCCAGCCATCTCATCCTCTGTCGTCCCCTTCTCCTCCTGCCCCCAATCCCTCCCAGCATCAGAGTCTTTTCCAATGAGTCAGCTCTTTGCGTGAGGTGGCCAAAGTACTGGAGTTTCAGCTTTAGCATCATTCCTTCCAAAGAAATCCCAGGGCTGATCTCCTTCAGAATGGACTGGTTGGATCTCCTTGCAATCCAAGGGACTCTCAAGAGTCTTCTTTTGCAAGAGGGCATCAGAGGACAGACACACTGAAACCATACTCACAGAAAACTAGTCTTTTTAACATTCATTGTTTTTAGCTGGGTCTCAGCTGATGCTTGCAGGCGCCTCTCTGGTTGCAGTGTGAGAGCTTCTCACTGCAGTGGCCTCTCTTGCTGCAGAGCGCTGGGCTCTAGGTCGCATGGGCTTCAGTAGTTGCGCTGCGCAGGCATAGTCGCCCCGGGGCAAGTGGGATTTTCCTGATCAGGGATCCAACCCAAGTCCCGCCACACTGGCAGGTGGATTCTTAACCACTGGACCACCAGGGAAGTCCTGATAACAAGTTTAACTTTCTTACCTGAAAAATCCTCATATACACATCCACGCATGGATCCAACTAGAAGTTCACAGACCTAGGGTTACACATGCCTGTTCTAGATGTGGAACAATTTTGTCTAGATATTTGCCTGCTGTGTCACCAGTTGTCACCAGGTCAATGTTGGTGCCAACTGGACCCTTGCTCATAGGTGGTCCTAGAAGCTCACGGTCTGGTTAAGAGACATGCACAGCACTGGTTGGGACTGCCTAGTTTTAAGTGACAAAAAACTAACCTAACAAGATTAAGCTAATAGTCAATATATTGGTTCTTTGAACCGAGATAATGGGTTTCAGGCACTGCTGGATCAGGCTTAAAGTGAATCATCAGGATTCGGTGTCTCCATCTCACAATTCTGCTCTCCTCTGGCTTCTTAGATTTTCTCATGAAGGCAAAGCTCTAGTCATCCATGATGTTAGTACTAGTGATTTTAGGAGAAGGGACACATTCGTCTTCTCAGGATCCAAACCAAGCCTCCAAAAAACTTCTACTTGCATCACAGACCTACCTTCTCTTCCTGCTGGCCTGTGTCCTGTGCTTCCCCATGGGTGGGGGAGGCGGGGCCATGTGTCTGACAGCCTTAGAAAGTGGAGAAAGGAGTTTCTGAGCGGAAAAGAGCCTGGACAGAAGAAATATGACAGACATCTACTGCACAGGTGGAGCTCAGCTGGTAAAGAATGCACCTGCAATGCAGCAGATCCTGATTAGATTCCTGGGTTGGGAAGGTCCCCTAGAGAAAGGGTAGGCTACCCACTCCAGTGTTCTTGCACTTCCCTGGTGGCTCAGATGGTAAAGAATCTGCCTGCAGTGCAGGAGACCTAGGTTCGATCCCTGGGTTGGGAAGATCCCCTGGAGGAGTTCATGGAAACCCACTCCAGTGTTCTTGCCTGGAGAATCCCATGGACAGAGGAGCCTGGCGGGCTGCTGTCCACAGGGTCACAAAGAGTCGGACACAACTGAGCGACTAAGCACAGAGCAGCACTGCAGATGTCTGTACAAATGATTGCAAGTCAGCACGGTGAGGTCTAATGGAGACAGATACGGAGCCAACAATTGTACTGGATATGGGGACTTCTCTGGTGCCTGCCAATGCAGGGAACACGGGTTCCACCCCTGGTCTGGGAAGATCCCATATTCTGCAGAGCAGCTCAGCCCGTGCACCACAGCTCCTGAGCTCAAGCCCTAGA